>NC_046608.1:10405767-10722505 GCF_011750605.1 Drosophila busckii
TATTAAAAAATCATGAGCATTATTTGTATGCATCTTTTTTTTTAACAACAATTAATTGGCTAATATGATTTTGATTAAATTGAATTACTTTCATTTTGTTTACTTCTTTAAACGACATTTTTGTCTGTTATAATGTTTATTGTTTGTATTATTATTATTCAGAGTATAACCATTTGAAAGGCAAGCTAATCGCTAATATATAACCGATTCACTGGCAGGTACCCAACGATAATCACATCAACAGCGACAGTCCCATGAGCGCGCATGTTGAGCCCGATTCGCAGCGCTTTGATGCTGGAGCGAGTGCTACAGGTGCTGGTGGTGGTGGTGGTGGTGGTGCTGCCGCTGGCGGCTCCAGTGGCGGCATGGACAATCTGGAGAACGAGCTGAAGCTTATGAAGAACCTGGGCAGCTTTCCCATGCAGATACCGCCGTTGCCCATGTTCCAAAGCGCCTGCAACATTTCGCCGAACGCCAGCACGCCAACAAATCCGCAGAGCAATCAGGCACAGAACGATGTGGATGTGGATGCGGGCAGCACGCCACGCCCGCAGCCCAATGATGCGGATGGCTTCAGTGCTGCGCATCATCGCACGCCGCCTTCGCCGCCGCCCATATCGCCGGGACGCGACTACGCGGGCATGTTTGGTGCTGCTGCCGGCGGCGGCGGCGGCAATGCATCAGCTGCTGGTCCCAGCACGCCCGTGGGCAGTGCCAGCGGCGGCGCTGCGCCGCCAACGGGCGGCAACAATTTGTCAGCATCGTCGCCGCTGCCGGCGCTGCAGCCGCAGCGACGCAATGCGTCCAGCGTGGGCAGCACATATCCCGAGCACGAGCTCATCTCGCCGGCCTCCTCGCCGAGCATACCGCGCTACAACTTCAATGGCAACGACATGATGCGCCACAAGCGCGTCGTCCAGGAGCAAGAGCAGCAGGAGCGACGCCACAACATCTCGCGGCACAATCAAATGTCCAGCGACGAGGAGAACAGCATTATGCCGCAGAATAGGTAAGTGAATGACTCGATAGCTTTGCTTGCTTACTAATCCGCGTTTTGCTTTTTGGGGGGCTTCGGCAGTGCTGGGCAGGACATGCGCATGAAGTTCCCGCAGTCGCAGATCGATCTGATGTACTCCAAGTACGAGAGCATGGCCAGCAACTTGAAGTACAACAGCCAGGAGCTCGACTCGCCCGCCGAGTATCGCCAGAGCAGCAACAGCAATGCGGCGAGCGCTGCTGCTGCCGCTGCCGCCGCCGCTGCGGCCGCTGCTGCCAATGACATGTCCGATCTGCAGGGACTGGACATGAGCTCGCGCTCGAATGCGTCCAGCAATTATCATCACAACTTTCAGCTGCCGAGCAGTCGCTATCACCATCACATCTATGACATACTCTCGGATCGGGAGCAGAGCCAGCAGGCGCAGGCGCAGCAGCAGACGCCGGCGTCGGCGCTGCATCAGGAGCATGGCGGACATGGCGGCCATGGCAGTCAGCTGGCCATGCAGCAGCATCAGTCGGCGGCCATGCACAATATGCTGAGCGAGCAGCTGGGCGAGCAGGAGCACGACCAGACCACATCGGTGGATCTGAGCCGCACGGCCAACTATGTCGTGTCCTCGCCGCCGCAGCTGCCCTACAATCATCCGCATCACGATATGCTGCGCATGGCCTCGCTGGATCTGACGCCGAACACCGCCAACATGGCGGTGGGCAACAATCGCTCGTTCCTCTCCTCGCAGATGCAGCATCAGAGTCGCGAGAGTCTCGAGCATCATCGGCTGCTGTCCACCGTGGAGCAGCATCGCATATTGGCCGCCTCGAATGCCGCTGCGGCGGATCAGCATCGACTGCTCGTCGATCCCACCGCCCATCTAATTATGGAGCAGAACAATCGTCTCGGGCTTGGCCCAGCCGATCAGTCACGTCTGCTGGGCGAGTCCGCAGCTGCGGCAGCACAGAATCGTCACATGGCCCGCAGCTTCGGAGCTTACCATCAGGTAGCCTCGAGCAATTACCATCCGGGCGTGCGGCCACCGCCGGTGCTGCCATCGGCCAATCATCATGCTTCCAATCCATCAAACTATCATCCATTCCCAGCCTATTACTAGACCCCAGACCCCAGCCAAAGTTGACAATTGGGACAGCGTGCAATGCAAAAAATAACAGTAAAATGCCCAATGAGCTAATGGCAGCCCATATGAATGCAAATGAATCCATTCAAAGCACTTATAGTTAGCTAAATGAATCATTTCATTTCAAGCGATATTCCATTCCAGTGAGCTGAATTTCAATTATATAATCTCCATTTGATTGTTAATTTACAAATGATTCAAATCAACAACACTCGAATCGAAATGATTCAAATCATTCAGCTCACTTCATTTCACTTGAATTAATTCAAAGAATTAAACTCAAGCAAACTTCAATTCAATTTCCAACACAATTCTTTTCATTTCATTAAGCTCTGACTCATGTGCCATGTGATTCATTTGCAACTCACTTTGACTAACTACTCACGAGTCCTTGATTATATAGTTGAATTCTTTCTCAAGCGCAAATACATATGTTTCAAACGTAACAAGTTTTGTTCCTCGGTTTTATTCGCATGTAATTCTACTAATTAATTATATATATATATATATAGCATATATATATTTATTGTAAGCTCTAAATGCAAATAATATTAATACACAAACAAAGACACACACACACAGCATAATTATAAAGCTTATTATTTAATTGTCACCACTATTCGAATTATATGTAAACATTTAATGAACATGAAAATAATATTTAAAACAAAAACAAAAGAAAATAACCATACTGTGTGCCAATATGTTTAAGTGTAAATGCAGTTTTATTCGCTATTACTGGCAAATAATATAATTTTGTAACTATAAAATAATACAAATATTTATAAACTGTATAGTTGTATATGTAAATTAAATAACAATTTAAATAAGTGACTACAAAAAGTAAACAAAAGAAATAATTTAAAAAAACGCATACAATACAGCTTTTAGTTTAAACAAAAGTGCGCCGCTGAGTTTGTATAAAAAAAATGGAAAATATTTAAAAACAACATAAGAACTATGCGAAAAAGAAATAAGTATGCATTACTATTTTTACACCAAAGAACAAAAACAATGGCGAAAAATGAGAAAATAATAAACGAGTACAAAGTGTTGAGTAAATTGAGTGAAACGGGCCCCAAATCAATAAGAACTTTGCAAAAGCCCCCAAATATACAAACTCAGCGATAAAAACATAAATATATATATACATATATATAAACATACATATATAACACAGCTGTCTATATAGATGTACTTGTAATACATATTGCATATATGCAGTATACAGTTTGATCGGTCAGGAACATAGCCTCAAGCTCAAATATAACATTTAGCCCTGATTGTTTTTTTTTTTTTTTTTTTCTGTGAAAAATATGCAATTTGCATTTGTTTTTTTTTCATAACATGACATAGACATACTTATACAACAATATATTTATATATATTGTTTAACATATACATAAATGTACTAAAAGATATATAAATATAGCAAGTAAATTTAATTAATGCGTATAGTTTTATGTAAATTATTAAAAATAAACAATTTAAACAAAAATAAAACGCTACACACACACACACAAACACACAGACACACGTACACAGGCACACATACGCATGATAATAATAAAAATAATAATATGGTGTCACATGTATTTATAAACAATAGAGTGCTACTGAAAATATACATAAAACAATGCACATCTGAAAAAAAAAATATATATAAAATACAAAAATAAAAATAAAAAACAAACGCTGATAAAATTGATATTTACATATGGTGTAATAAACATTATCGATTATTAATAAAAGCCACAAATTATTTGAAACAAAACAAATGTGTGTGTGTGTGTGTGTGTGTGTGGTGTGTGTGTGTGATACTCATGGGTTGGTCATGGGTGCAGCTAGGATCGATTGATGATTGTCATCATCCAAGAACAAAGTAAGGTGATTATGTCTTCGGTTTCAGTAGTCCAAAAGAAATAAGCCCCTGGATCGAACATGAATAAACTTGAGTAAGTATACTTCTATAATATGAAATCGAAAAATTTCTTATTCTAATTAATTTAGAATAATTTTTGTAATAATTTTCCTTTATTGACTGTCGACTGTTCTACAATTAATAAATAACTAAATTCCATTAATTGAAAACTGTAAAGGTTTCTCAGTCATAATCCCATGATAGATCCCGTTATTCCAACTTTATGATATTATAGAATCTTAGCATTGAAATGTATGTTCCAGATCTTCAAGCTGTCAATGCTGATGCGTATTTGTTTATACATACATATTTGTTTTATAAACAATTTGGAGCTGTCACTTACGAGTGTAAGAAATTAGTTACAGATTTAAGTGTACTATACACACGTGTATAGATAATCTATTGTTATTAAGAACATACATATATAGACTTTGGATTTTCTCTCCAAATTTCTGTTTAATAATATGCCAGATGATTTTACTGTACTGCAGGCGGCAACAACAACAACAACAACAAAAGCAACAAGGTTAATAACGGCAACAACAACAACCAGGCGGATAAGCAACCAAAGTAGTAGCCACAGCATAACGGCGACAGACACGATAAGAGCTTTACAGAAACGAGAGCACAAGCAAATGCGCGAGCGTGGCTAAAGAGCGGGAGAGCGGCAGAGAGTGTGAGCGCGGCAATAATAATGACGCAATTGGCATGTCAATGATTAAACTAGCAAGCAAATTGAACTTAAGTATTTAAGAGAGAGAGCGACCGAAAGAGCGAGAGAGAGTGTTGAGTTTTGCTAGTAAGATGTCGCCGACGCCGGCAGAGCTGGTAGCGCAGCAAAGAGCGCAAAGCAACGGTGACAGTGAAAACGATAGCAACAGCAGCAAAGGCCGCGAAACGTTAAAGAGCAGAATATTAACAACTGTATACGCAGTAGCAGCGGCTACAACTATAGGCAGAGGTGGCGGCCAGCGAGGTGGCTCCGCTGTTGCTGCTGCTGCTGCTGCCGCTGCCACCGCTAGCGTCGCGCCCGCAGCTTTGCCCGTCGAGGTGAGCAAGAGCGAAAATGTTGAGAGCAAGCGACCGCCGAATGTCGGCAGCAGCAAAGTGGGCAGCGAAGTGCTGATAATGACCCCAGAGCAAATCGCAGAGGCGTACGAGAGAGCGCTGGAAGAAGAAGAGCGACAGCGCGAGGCTGAGGAAAGCAGCAAGAAAACATTACTGAATCGCTTGCTCAGTATATTATCAGCGGCCAAAGCGTGTCGAGACGGTTTATTGTATTTTGTTGGTCGAATTTTAAGATTTATTTTGCAATTAGACATGCATGGAGGCGGCACAGGGAACAATATTAATTTCGTGGAGGGACTCATTGACTTCCTAGCCGGTTCGATTGGTGTGTATGGCCAGCCACGTGCTTTTGCCCAACGCCGCTCTTCGCGTATTTCATATTTGTTTACTTACTTTCATTCTCTGTGCTTGTGCGCGCTCTCTCTCTCTCTCTCTCTCTCTTAGGCGGCGCGGCTCAAGTTTATGTGTCCCAACCACTGGATACGGTTAAGGTGAAGATGCAGACATTCCCGGAGACATACAAGGGCATGTTCGATTGCTTTATGAAAACGTATCGCAAGGATGGCGTGATGCGCGGACTTTACGCCGGATCGGTGCCGGCTGTGTTTGCCAATGTGGCTGAGAACTCGGTGCTGTTCGCCGCCTATGGTGGCTGCCAAAAGTTCGTTAGCTATGCGGTGGGCAAGGAGAATCCCCTCGAGCTGACCGTCGTCGAAAACGCTTGCGCCGGCTCTCTCGCCGCCTGCTTCTCCACGCTCACACTCTGCCCCACCGAGCTGATCAAGTGCAAGCTGCAGGCGCTGCGCGAGATGAAACATTTTGTGGAGCCCAGCCAGTCGGCGGATCTACGCACGCCCTGGACGCTGACGCGCTATATTTGGCGCACTGAAGGTGAGTACCAATCCTAATCGTCAATGCAATTTGCCTTAATTCTAGAGTTGAGTGATTAGATTAAAAGAGTATAAATATGATTTTTGTTTTCGATATCTGAGGCTATTGCCATAGGTTCTGCCTATCAGCGCACACACACACCCCCTGATTTGGCTTTGATTAATATTAATAATTAATCGCTGATACGCAAAAGTTAATCAATTGCGTTGAATTTTTAATTTTTTGATATCCAATTCAAGGTTTTATTTTCTTTTCAATTATTGCCCAACAATTTGATTTATTGCGAGCTAAAGCTTTGCTTAATGCCAAAACTAAATTAGCAGCTTATCAGCACTTGAATTATTTATACATATCATCAATAAATTTAGCGCGAGATTAAGTAACAACTATTTTTACAATTGTTATTTAGCATTAACAAATTTATTTCCTGAGCCGCACGCTGTGCTGTAAACTGCGTTGATAAGATTAACAAATCTTTATGAAATTTACATAAAAACTAAAATAGACTTAATACTAAAAAAATAACATAAAGTGTGCAACAATTGCTTGTGCTTTGTATTTTACATTGATTTTTATGAATGAATCGAGCCCATGAATGAGCTGAGTAGCAACCATGGATAATACAAATAGTTATTGTTGTTGTTGCTTTTGTTATTGTTGTTATCAGTCAAGTGGAAATTTACTGCATTTTTCTTGATTTTAAGTTTCGCTTTCATTTGCGCCTGCCTCAAACAATGATAAGGGAATCTGCAGGGTGCTGGCTGCTTAGCGGAGGGTTGGGGTTGCTATAAATAGAGCAACTGCGTTTCACGTGTGCATGCAACAAGGTTAACGTCAACGCTTATCATTCGCTTTACTCCATTCTATGTCGTGTGTTCGCATTCGCTATCTCGCTCTAATTCATTTTATTTACTTTGGGGGCAGGCATACGCGGCTTCTATCGCGGTCTAAGCTCCACATTCCTGCGCGAATGCCCCGGCTACTTCTTCTTCTTCGGCAGCTATGAGGGCACACGTGAGCTGCTGCGCAAGTAAGTGTCCAGCAGTCAAGTTCACTTGACCGACCAATCATCTAATGCATTTATATTTTGCAGACCAACTGAAAGCAAGGACGACATTGGAGCGTTGAAGACCATGACCGCTGGTGCTGTTGGCGGCGTCTGCCTATGGACATCCACGTTTCCCGCCGATGTCATCAAGAGTCGCATACAGGTGAAGAACCTCAACGAGGGCATGTTTACGGTGGGCGCGGACATTGTGCGACGCGAGGGCGTTCTGGCGCTCTATCGTGGTCTGCTGCCTTCCGTGCTGCGCACCATTCCGGCGACGGCGACACTGTTCGTTGTCTATGAGTACACCAAGAAGGCTTTACACGCTTCCCTTTGATCCACAGCCACGCCATACGCTCCATTCACTTTGAAGATACTGACAAGCAAACGAGTTGTAAGTTGTGCATATGACCGCGGGCGGCCACACACACACACACAGACGCACACACAGACACACACACGCATATATACATTCATATATATAGCTCCATGCATTATTATACAAATCTTTGACTATTTTTTGCTTTTGTTGTTGTTGTTATTATTATTATTATTATATGACTACTATTATTATTATTGTTAATGTAGCTTAATGCGACTGATTGCTATTTAAATGTTGACCGCCTGACGTAGGCGCCGCTTGAGAAAGTCCTGACGATCCATCGTTGCCAAGGCGCGCCACTCATGCCAATAGATCTAGTTAATGGAAAAATAACAAACAGAAAACAATTAACACAATATTACAATACAATAGAAGAAAAGAAAGTCTGTCGTTAAAAGTACAAGTACTAGTTCAATCATAGTTTCTTTTTAAATAATTTTTTTTTTTTATATATAAATTACAAATTAAAGCTGAGAAATGCAACAGGGCTTTTAAAACAAAATAATAGTAATTGTAAGCTAAGCGCAAAATTATGAAATATTAGCATAAGATGTCTTTAAAAATTGTTATACTTAAAATTGTACAGTAGTTGAATTTTTGTTTCTACAACATAAATTAATAAATACAAATAATAATGCAAATATTAAATGTTTTCGAAAAAATAATTATTTTGAAAAATATAGTAAACTGTTATATCTGTATAGCTATATAGCTATAGCTATTCATAAATATCAATTTGAATTTTTCTTAGATTTAGCTAATTCACCACACCACTGATAATACTCACCACAATGGGTTTGTGTCCCAGCTGCCGCAATTGTCGCAGCTTCATGTCAAACAGTCCCGTGCAGCGATCTTTGTCGCGTATAACATTATTCCAGCCAGCAACTACAAAAACCAGCGTATCCACATGCTCCGCATCCTGCTCATCCAGCAGATGCTGCCGCGTAAGCAGCACACCACTATAATCCGCCGGACAGTCCTCGGCAATGGGCAGTACACATTTCTTTTGCCGATCATAGCACACAACCAGATCGCAGCGTTCATACTGCGGCAGGATGTGCTTGAAATGAACGGGAAAGCGCAGCAGACTGGACACAGAGTCGCGTAGCTCGACTAGTATGCGATCCGTATTGTTCAGCTTGTAGCGTCCATCGCTTTCGGGTAAATATTGCGTATAGAGTTTGCCCATTTGCTGGCGCTGGCGCTCAGTCAGTCGTGGGCCAGTGTAGCTCTCGCCCAGCAGCTGTGCCAGGCTATCCAAGTGAAAGTACTCGCGACCCGGCATGCCAGAGCGATAAGTATGGCGGAGAAAGCGCGGCTCCAGCGCCACAGACAGCAGCTCCGTATCGTATATATCGCGCATGGAGAGAAACTGCAGGCAGGTGGTGTAGCAGCGTGGATAGCGCAGAATTTCATCCATGCGCTCACGCAGCGCTTGCGGCATAAGCTCCAGCAAACGCTGCTCCACACCGTTGGCCGTGCGCAGATTAAACAACGCGATGACCAGGCAAATGCGTTCCAAGTCCTTTAGGCGCGCTTGTGGCAACTCACGCTCGAAGCGCAGCAGCACCTGTTCGATAAGTGCATCATTGCATGTCTGTAGCTCACAGCCCAGCAGTGCCATATGCAAACACGTTAGCAGCGACACACGCTCCACCTGCGGCAGCAGTGCCTCCAATAGTTGCTGCAACGCCGCCACTTGCGGCAGCTTGCTGCTGTAGCGCAGCACTTTGAGCAGCGCCACCAATGTTATGTCCTCCACGCTATCGAGCTGCGCTCCTAGTCGCTGATAGAGCTGCTCTACTAGCTCCGGATTGCGTATGGGTGTTTGTGTTTTGAAGAAACCCATGGCCATGACGCCCAGCTCCTGCAGCGTCAGTTGCTGCGAGCATTTCTGTAGGTTCAGCTCAAAGTCAAACATCTCAAACACTTGACGTCGCAGCAGGTTGCACAGAAACATGCACTGCACCAGCTGCTCTGGTGGCAACTTGCGCAGTTTGCGTCCCAGTTTGCGCAACGCCAGCCAAACATATTCGCCTATGCGCGCTAGTCCCAGCTGATACCAGGCATCGCATACTAGCAGCAGCTGCGTCTGTTTCCATTGTTCGACGCGACGACAGCATTCAATGTCCAGCGTATTCCATAGCTCCATATAGTTAGGCGTCTTGGTGGACTCGGGCGTGGGCAGCTCCTGCAAGCAGCGCAATGCGTCCAGCAGCTGCTCATCGCTAAAGCGATGCAACTGCTCGCAGTATACGCGTATAAAGTTTGTGAAGCGTTCATCGCTAAGCTGTGTGTTGGTCTGTGCGCAGTACTGGGTCAACTGCTTGAGGGCACGCTGCAATTCTGCCGGCTCTACTTTCGACGGCGGCGGCTGCAGCACGTCTTGTGGCAGCAGCAGGGGTGCTGTCAAGTCTGTTTTGAGATACTCCTCTGTGCGTAGTATCTGATATGGTTTCACTGAGGTTGCCAATACTTTGTGCGCAAACTGATTCTCTGCATCCACAAATGCCTTTGCCGGCATTGGGGCAGTACTGCTTAGCTCACGCTTTAACAGCGTGCAACGACTGGCCAGACCGTGCCGCAGGCATCTCCACGTGTTCCACATCTTATAATTGTGCGTTTTATTCAATATTGTTTATTTAAACGTTCTCATAGTTATGTCAGTAGCAGACAATACCCGTGGCGCCAAACAGCTGTTATGCCAGTGCTGCCCACCCTCTTTTCATGGTATATCGAATATTATTGTTTATTTGCATATCGAATCGCTCGTCGCAACGCGTCGTATTGTAGCAATGCTGCCGTGAATAAGTAATAACCATGTTTAACTTAAAGCTACATTCTTCGCGCCTAACACTATCGAGATGTCTATCGATTAGAAGGCAACACTTGATTTCGATTTACTGCAAAACGTTCAGCAGAAGGACAAAACTTTTTGATGCATTAAAGTTTGTGCAGTGCTATTAGTAAGCGTGACAGTTGCTTGTCAATATAATGTACACAGTAGCAAGTATTAAATCTAGAAGCAACTGAGTTAGAGTTTTCTTTAAAAGCTCTGTGTGTTTGATAAAAGAAAATAGAATGACAGAGCCTACAGTGCGCATGCTGCTAAAGGGGCAGAACAAGGAGCGACATGCAACAGAGGGTGAGTATGGGCAACAAGTTTAGGACCATGGCTAACAAAAGCAACATTCATTTGATACAGCTGAGCAGCCACCAGAAAAAACACCGCATCAAGGCAGCAACACTGAAACCTTTTTGAAAGAACAGCAAATAATAGAATTGGTGCGCCTGGAGCCAGCGCTCTACGATAGAAAACACAGTCACTTTCTAGATGCAAACTACAATAAGCAAGTGTGGCAAACTATTGCCAATCAAGTGTCCATGAAGCGCTCGCAATGCCAAAGCATCTGGCTTCAGTTGCTCTTCAAGTTCAAGCGTCATGCGAACCGCTTGCGCATTTATAGTCGCCTGGACAGAAAGCATGAGCAAAGCCGCCCCTGCATGCCACACGAGGAGGAGTTGTTGTTTCTCTATACGCATTTGCCACCCTATGCGCTACCTGAAAAAGAAAAATCCAAGCGAGAACCAGAAGTAGTTGTTGTGGATGAGGTAGCTGTGCCAGAGATAGCTATGCCGGCAACGGCAACAACTGCAGCGCAGGCTACTGCTGTACCCGCCGCAGCTGCAGACGAGATCATTGATCTGGAATCGGAAATGTTTGAGCACTATAGCACCAATAACTATCATCAGCGTTTGATTGAGGCAGTGCGGGCCTATCCACAGCTCTATGACACACGCCATCCCGATTATGAAGATTATCGCATTCGCGGCATTAGCTGGTGCGACATTGCCAATGAGTTAAGCGACAAGGCCACCAAGCTGATGAAAACCTGGATGCAGCTGCTCACACGCTACGAATGGGAGTTGAACCACTGTCAAGCTGTCAATCGTACGCAAGTCTACACACAGCTTGCCTTTATGGAATCCCATATACGCCAACGCACCCATACAGTGTGCAAGACATCGCATTATTTAAAAGGCAACTGGCTTGAGCCCGTTGAGAGCTTTCGCGGTGTGATGACGCTAATAAAGGCACTGAAGGCTTTGCCCGATCTTGTCGCGCAGGTGGAGAACGGCTGGTGGACGAAACCAAGAACAACGGTAGAATATCATAATCTCTGGGTGTCGGTGTCCTACAAAGTGAAGGTGAGCCATCAGCGCTGTGAGGTAACCTGGCTGGGCTTGCGGTCATTCTATCAGGAGCTGGCCAATATGCGCAAGGCGGGCTATCGGCTGCAGGACAAATGGTTCTTTGAGAATCTAATGGCCGAAATAGTCGATCCGCCAACAGGCATATACAAGGTGCTGTCGGGCGGGCTGCTGACTGGAGGCAAGGTAATACCACTGAATGAGCCGCTAAGCAAAGCAATTCCGGCAAAGAGACCAAAGCTAAAAGTAGTAGCAACTACAGCAACAGCAACGACAGGAACGTCAACAATAACAACAGCAACAACAACAACAGCGCTTCAGATAATTAAAGTGCCGGCAACAACAATGCTCAAGGCAGTAACCATAACACCAGCATCAGCAGCATCACTAAAAGCAGCAAACTCGTCAGCAACAATACTAAAGCTAGCTACAGCGACGACACCAGCAGCAGCAGCTAAGCCTGGAGTGCTAAAGCTGACATCAGTAAGTCCAGCAGCAGCAACAACAATACCCATTCTATCAGCAACAACTATTGGCGCCAGAGCAACAATAATACCAACAACAGTAGCCGCACAGCCCACTGTGCTGACCATGCCAAGACCTATAACGATTACACCACGCATGCCGCTCAAGCTGCCCGCAGGCTTGAAGCTAACACCGGTGCCTGCGTCTGTGGCTACGCAGATGATTACCCCACCTGGACTGCAGGTAACACTGCGTCCAAAGATAAGTACACTAGTGCGTTCAACAGCGACGCCACCACCGCCGCCACATAATCTGATCTCAGCGCCAGCCTCCACGCTCAAAGTCACCAGCGTGAAGTCGCTAGCGCCTGCAACGGCAACCATAACAGCAATCAAAACGACCAAGGAGCTACCTTGGATACAGGCCAGGCCACTGCATGCGCTGCTATCGCAGCCACTTATTGTTGCAAAACCCAAAGCAGCAATAATTACATCACCGCCACCGCTGGTGGCCATAACCAAAGCAACATTACCAGTTAAATGCGCCAAGAGAATAGATTTGGACAGCCTGACAGCAGCCACAAGCACCAGCACCAGCACCAGTACCAGCAACAGCACCAGCAGCAGCAGCCAGAGTGACAACAACAAAAACGGCAAAAAGCAACAACCATCTGGCGGCGTCATGAAAACTCTCAGCAGTAGCAAACACGATAGCCCCACCGGTGAAAGTAAGACCACACTCACCGGTCAGATCAATAATCATATCATTACAGTGACCTATGTTTCTAAACTTAATTTAAAGAAACTGAGCGTCACTGGTAGCTTTCAAGCCGAGATGAATAACGTGCGCCTGTCTCAGTTTATACGCATGGTGTTGTCTATACCGCAGCTACATAATACCGAACCCGATCTCGAGACACAGCGCAACGATTTTTGGCTGCTGATTTCTAAAAAGTTTTCTATTCATGGCAAGTATTGCAGGTGTCATCATAGTCATAGCCACACTATAATGTATTTTCCTTACAGAGTGTTCCTGCATTGCCATTTGGCACTTTCTTCTCAACAACATGCAGCTGCTGCCTAAGATTGGGCCACTGAAGGAGCTCACTAATCCATTGAAGGGTCTAACCAAAGTCTGGAAGATATCACATCGTTTATTTGGCAAATTTGATGAAATCGCTTGTAAATATAAATGGGCTAAACATAAGAGCGTGCTGCCTGACTTTATCAAACTGATGGCCAAGTCGGAGCAGCTGTATGCGGATATGCGCAGGTCGCAACCAGCTGCAGAGCCCAATGCTGCGGACTTGGACGTTTGGCGCACAGCAGCTGAACAATTTCCAGGCAGTAAGTGCCAGCAGCAATAGCAGAAAGCGTGATTTGATTGACTTTTCTATTTCAGTGAATCATCTTGATGTTTGGCAAATGTTCAAATTTGCATTCAAAACCTATATGGAGGATCTGGAGCGTGGCATTGAGAATCCCTGGCCGCAGAACTGGTGGCAAGCACTCGAGCAGCTTAGATTCCTTGTCAATGTGCGCTATGTGCCATTCGAGCCGTACTATTATATAGTGCATCGCAAAGTTACCGATGAGATTAGGCGCTGCAGCATGTATGAGGCGCTAATGCGACCCACAGATAAAGCAGCTACCGCAAAGGCACAAGAATGCTCCACAGAATCGCTCCTAGCACGGGAAATAGAAGAAGCAAAGCGTTTGTTTGACGTGGAAGCAAAAGAGCAACGCATGCGTCGCCAGCATAAACTAGATTCGACTGATGCTGCTGAGCAAGTGGCGGCTGCTTCAACTTCAACATCTGCTCCGCCATCTCCAGCTACAAAAAAAAATGCGAACCCAACTTCAATGACTGCTGCGCTTCCATCTCCGCCTGCTCGTGTAACTTCTGCTCCACCTCCACCTGCTACAACAGTTAGTCCTGCTCCCGCTGCAAAATGTAATGCTGCTTCAACTTCTGCTCCTTCTACTACAAATATTGGCTATACTGAGCAAGATCTCAAACCTAATAAGGATTTATTAGATGCTCTTGCTAGAAAATGCGGCGGTGCAGCCAAAATAGATATCTATGAGCTAACGCGCTTGATGCGCTGCTTTCCCAACTGCTATATCAAGTCCGCTAATATAAAACAGCGCCGTCATGCCTGGCAGCAAGTGGCAAAGGAGCTAAACATGCGTTGTAGGTGACGAATGATTTCTATTTATATTGTTTTCATTTTGCTGTAACACTTTACATTTTGCAGTAAGTAATTGCTTGACGGGCCTGCAGCAGGCGATTCGTGGCATGTACAACATGCGCCTGCTGGATCCAGAGAAGCGCTGCGGCATGGCGCAACGCTATTATCAGCACATACAGGAGATTTGTACGGAGGTCAACGATCAGCATTATGTGGCACAGCGTCTCTCCAAACAGCAACTAATCGAACCCAAGGGCACACTCGCACAGGAGCGCTATATGCCCGAAATTAATTTGACTAATTGCAAACCAGGCATCGTATTAAAGAACTGGTCAAATGCTATTGGTAATTTGGATAGCAAGGACCCTAGTCGCTTGCAAAAAAAACTGGAGATTATTTTTGCCCAACATGCCGCTTCGGCGAATATAACTTGGGCAAATGTGCTGAAGGAGGAACCTGAGGATGAAAGTGATGAGCACAAGGATGGTGGTACTCCGGATTAATATATATTTGCTGATGATGGCTTCTTGTAAAGTATTAATATATTCATTAGTGTTGATAACTATGATTACTATTTATTTACATACATATATGAAAATCTCACTTCTCTTGCTGTTTGTAGAAGCATACACATACACATTCACACAACACACATAATTTACTATAAGATAATCTATTATATGTGTAATGTTGATAAAAATAGATGTTATTTGCGCCTTAAATGCATTTGATTTTATTTTTGCCAATGACCGCCATAGATAATATGTATTTCAAAAATCGACAGCTGTATAGCTATCGAATAAGAGCACTAAATATTATGCCAATCGGTGTTTGTGGCGGCCGGCTAATTTCCTGCTCGACTACAAGCTGGCTCGATATATTAGCAACAACCCTAATAAACAGCTTGTGGTGGTGGATAGACGATTCGTTTGCTATGCAATAACAACGAAGCCCAATAACAATTCGGAACGGTCTCGCAGTTGTACCACAACTTAATATATTTTTGTAAACCAAGCGGCAATAAACAAGTGAGGCTCGAGCGCAGCGCATCAAAATACACTAACAATAAATAAAATCAACAAATGCCGTTAGTTTGTGTACAAATCGCAACGTGAAAAAGTGATGCACTAAGCCAGCAGCTATGAAATCAAAATTAACCGTTCTTGTAGTGTTTTGCGCGTAAAAACCAACAGAGTGCAACTAAAAGTAGAATAAATTGCAGAAATAAGTAAGTAAGTGTGTACAGTGTGTAAAGTTCAAAGTGCAGTTGCAAGCAATTGCCGAAGCAACGGGGCTGAACCAACATTTGTTTAAAATACGCGTTGCACTATTTTTCTAGTAGCTGTACCAAAGTGTGAGCGAAAGAGATAGACGCATGAAATAAGGGGGAGCGTGAGCGTGCGTTTGTCCATACGTCCGTCGGTCTGTCTGCTGTCGCTTACTATATGCAGCTGGCTTGCTGGCTGGCGGTTGCGTGCGTTTGTGTTTATTTTTTGTATAAATGTGCCAGCGTGTGTGTGTGTGTGTGTGTGGACAATAAGAGGGAAAACAAAACAACAAAACGCTATTGATGCAAATTTATAAATTAAATATTTAGTCATAAGCATGAACATTAGATATTAGGTAAATGCTTAAATTACATGTGCGTGGGTGTGTATGCCGCTCAGTCTATTGGTCTCCATGGAGTTGGTCTTGGCCAAGTGTCCTTGACATGATTACACTTTTCATTTCCGATACGCTTTGTGTGCACCTCAAGGCAGTCAGCGGCGTTTTTTTTTTTTTTTGCTATCGATTACTGACCTTAAAAACTGCTCCTGTCTCGACACGCGCTCTCTCGCTCGCTCTCAGTCACAGCGGTAGCAAAGGGGTGGCAAAATGCCTTTTATGCTATCTTTGTTTTTGCTATTCTGCTTTGCCTTATCACGTTTTTTTTTAACCGCATTGAGAGCACTATCTACTGATAAGCTAAAGTGTTAACCGCAAACACAAGAGGATGAGGATGAGGTGTGCGGTTTTTCCAAGCAGCCAACCAAGTCGTTCGTTACACTTTGCAGATAGATGGCATGGAATATATTTATAGCTGAGAAAGTTCAAGTGCAGCCGCAGCCAGCGCGGCTCTATCGCTGTGGGAGCCTCAATTTTGAGGCTGTTGTAGTATCTGCAGCTGTGCGCTACCAGTTGGTGGTGGGGCTGACTCAATCGCTTCACGCTTGGAGCCATTATCTCAGTGTCTATAAATGTCGAGCGACTTTTCCTGACCTACAGTTCAAATTTAAACAGCAGCCAGACGCAGACAACAAGAGCAGAATAATACAAGGCTAAAAATATCGAGACAAACATAAATTATAGCCCCCAACTAAAAAGCGCACATACGTATATATTATATATATGTATATATATATATATATATATATTGATTGATTGGGACTTTTCCGAAAATTGTTTAAAACTATGCGGGCGTTTGCACGTAAGCAATTTTTATTGTTTAAACATAACTTTTCGGGTTGTATTGCTTACCACATTTCAAGTGAAATTAAATATTATCTTTATACATATTTCACTTTTGATTTGATTGTGTAAACTTGCGCATTGGCTTACAGTAAAAACAAACTGCGTAGTCTCTTAACCTGCAATTCCAACGAAGCTGAAGCGTTCGCTGGGAACAAATACCCCTTGGGGGCTAATACGACCCACCCTAGCAGTGGGCCCAGTGCTGTGAAAAAAAAAAAAAATAAAGAAATCAACTTGTTGCCGTCTCGGCTGCTTATCGAATTGCAAAGTTGGGCGCGACATGCTCATGCAGGCAGACAAATGGGATTGGGAACGATATTGACTCATTAGCCCGCATTAGTAATATACAAAAATTCGTGTGTACACATAAAACAAAAATTTGTTTGCCTGCGATAGCGAGAGTTATCAGCACTTGCAGCTACCTAGAACGCGAGGCATACGACATACCTGCCACTGGTGCTTGGCAGGACGCGGACGCGGCAGATGACGCGACATGGCAAAGTCAATAAATGTGAACAAGTCTAGTCAAGTCGCGTCGAGTCTGTTAGCAGTTAGCTAAGCATAATTTAATTGAAAGTTAATCGATTGTATCGATAAAATCAACGTTAGATAGGCTGGGCGCCTCAAATGTCAATAGCGTAGTTGATGTTTGTGTTTTGCTAAAAAATTTAATAAACATTTTATATATATTTTATATACAACAAGCTAAAATATCAAGTTATAAAAATTTATATTTTGCATGCAACATTCTATGCGCCTAGCCCATGAGTTGAAAGCACTTTTCAACTCGCTCCCAATGCGGAAGTCTTATTTAGCCTGAATGCATTTAACGCTGCGCTGGGTAAGACACACACACACACACACATAGACACACTTGGACAAGAGGCAAACAAGCAACAGTTAACGCCCAGCAACTAATTGAAGCAAAGCATGCAACTTGCCACATGTGCCGCCGCCGCCTCCTCCTGCTCCAGCAATTAAAGCTTACGCCCATTAGCACGTTGCTTAGATCTGAAGCTGCTCAGTAATTCAAAGCGCATATTGCGATTCGTTCAGAACATGACAGAGGCGAGAGCTGGAGCTTGGAGTCGAGCGCGTTGCTGTGATTGATACGCCCACCCCAACAACTGATTAGCCATGCTGGGCAAAGAACTCCAAAAGCCTAAGCAACAGCAAATAGAAATAGCAACAAAAAATCAAAAAAAAAAACAGAACAACATGTTGGTTGTGATGGGGACATTGATTAATGAGACAACTTCGACAAATTCGTATTTTATTTAAATTCCCATAGTTACAAGCAAAGCAGCAAAAGTAGACGACTAGCTGAATACTCTACTGAAATGAACTATACAGACATTATACACTTAACTAACACTGGGACACATAATTATTGTTTCTACACTTGCGCTTGGCTAAGCAACTCTTTTATACCCTTTAATTAGCTAATCGTTGAGCGTATAAGAAACAGCAAAAAACATGCAAAACGTGCTGCTAGCACATAAACAATAGAAATAAGCCTTTAAATCAATTCTAATTAACTCTAACTCTTGATTTTTTCTTTCTTTCTCTCTTTGCAGCACACCTTACATATATATATATAGTTATTATATATATATACATATATATATTTTGTAGACCAAACACACATCTAAGCACAAAATTAACAACGTGCAATTTATAGCGGCGCGGCCTTTTCGTTAACAAATCTTGTATATACTTAAATATTTCTATATATTGTATATAATTTTGCTTTTGGCAAATACACAATTTAGAGTTTATTGTTGTTATTGTTGAAATTGTTGTGTTGTTAACTTGGCTTACAAACAGTTGACAAGTGTATAGTGACGCAATGTTCAGTCCGGAATATGAGAAGCGCATATTGGAGCACTGCAGTCCCGTGGCCAGAAAAATCTACAGCAATAATCATGACAATTATCCATCGCCCACCTCATTGGATCGCTTCATACCCTGCAGGTGAGTGAACTTTATACAACTGCCCCACACCCCTCCTGTGCCTGTGCACATCCCGTTATAAAATGCAACGTCATCTTTTCCGCTTCGCAAGCGTTTCCATGTGCAGCCATAAACAAGTGTAAAGAACAAACAAGAACAGCAACAACAAAAACAACAAAAGAGCAACAGCAAAGCAAACTACAAAATCTACGCCTCGTTGAGCTAACGGTAACCGCACACTATAAACATTATCGCAGTCTCCTTGCTCACTATATGTAAATACATATATATACTATATATATAGTTCATATCTGACTGCAATTGTAGTTTAACTTAAGGCAGGCTTGCAGTTGATTGCAAAATTATTAAGACATTAAATGCATAAAAAATAAATTTGCTGTTGCAAACAAAAATATTAAATAAATTTTAAAAATTGCTAATTTTGATTTAAAAGAATTAAATGCATACAAGTTTCATAGTAATTAAAATAGATTGTCTAAATTATTAGAATATAAAATCTTTAGAGTGCAAAATGATTTATAAGACATCAAATGTATAAAAAATGACAAAAAAAATTATTAAACAAATTTTAAAAATTTCTAATACTAATTTAAAAGAAAAAAATACATTAGAAGTGCCCAGACTAATTAAAATTAAAAACTTTAGAGTGCTTAATGTTAAGCCAAATGAAATGAAAGTTGAATAGAACAGAACGAAAAGTAAAACTTAATCTATTTATTAAGCATACTACACTAGCAATCACTTTATAGTAGCTTAAACTTAATACTACTTAGCATGAACGCTGTTAACTAACAGCGGCTTAGCAGTTGCTGTTAAGCAGCAGCAGCTTTGACTTCATTTGAATTGCCTTGTGGGGCTTTTGTTGCTTTAAATGAAATTGATTTATGACAGGTGTGGAAGGAAGTTTGTGTAAGTGCGTTTGGCAAAGGGATAAGCAGCAAATTAAATTATAAGCCACAGAGGGGGTGGCGGGTGTGTAGCCGTTGAACGGAACCGGCAAGCAACGCATGTTGCATGTTTAATAGTTGCGTCAGTTTGTGTGCAATGCAATGCGATACAACAAAAATTATCAAACAAATAATAATAATAATAATAATGATATGAAAAAAAATTCTCTCACACTTGGAGCCCAATTTCATGGCAAATTTGCCAAGTTAGCAAACATTGCGAATTGCGAATTTGTTTGCATTTGACATTCAATATACATATATATGTGTATATTATATTTTTGCACGTTGCACACGTTTTTTATGTTTTATGAGTCAAATATAGTAATAATAACAATTGTTGGGTGGCTACGCAGGGGGGGGGGGGGCTGCTTTTCAGTCTGGCAGACACACACACACAATTGAATTGAATTTGAACGCGTTTGCATAAATTTACTTTTGCAATTGCTATTGTTGCTGCTGTTGTTGTTTGTATAAATAATTTATATATCAAATTTGTTGCTTGCAAATATCACAATTTTTATTTATTTTTTGCAAGGCTAGCTCTCTAAATTTGCATTGCATTTTAAACTAACAATTGCCTTTTCCATTTCGTCGTCGTCGTCGCGCAGGGCCAACAACACTTGGCAGACGAGCTTTGCATCGATTATCAAGTCGAATGATAACTCACCACAGACCAGCAAGAAGCAGCGAGATTGTGGCGAGACCGCTCGAGATAGTTTGGCCTATTCCTGTCTGCTAAAGAACGAGCTGCTCGGCTCGGCCATAGACGATGTTAAGACGGCGGGCGAGGAGCGCAATGAGAACTCATATACGCCCACGGCGAAGCGTTGTCTCTTCAAATATCAATCAACCACTAAGCAGGTAAGCCAACCCCCCCAACCAACCAACCCCACACCCTCGGACAGTTGTTCAGCAATTTGTTGCATTTAATTGAATTTGCAGTCGCAGTTAATTGAAGCTTTAGTTATTGCTTCAATGCACTCCACAGGTCATGGACATGAACATTGAGCACTTGACCGACCGAGCGAGCGAGCGAGCTACAAAATAATTGAAATGAAAATCTGCTGGCGGCTGAGAAAATTCCTAGCCAAGTACAACTATCTAATGTTTCTAACTAAGCCGACTGTCAGTTTTGTTTGTCTAACTTCTAACCGGTTTTTTGTAAAGTCGCTGATGAAAATGTTTCCCCTGTCCCTCTCTGTCTGTCTGTCTGTCTATTTTGTAGCCTATAGACCGCAACGCTTTGGGGTTAACACACTTTGATTTTTTCTTTTTCTACACAGCCGGTTTGCTATCTCTTTGCCTTTAAAACATTTTTCATTCATTTCTTTTTCACTTTTTCATTTGGCTTTTTGATTTCAAGTGTTTCCCCAACTGTTGCTGCCACTTGCCACTTGCTGCAACCAACTGCTGTTTATATGCCGCTCGTCATCATCATCATCATTTGGTTTGACATATTTGCGCGCTTATCAGATTTATGGTTATACTTCAATTGTCGGCACGTTTAACGCTTTGCTATAGTTCATTTTTTCTTCTCTCTCTCTCTCTCTCGTTTTGTGTGTCTTTGGCTTTTGCTTTGACTAATTTTTGACAGTTGACACGTTGCCATAGCCGCCGCAACGTTCAATTGTCCGTCCGTTCAATTGTCCAAAGTGAGCAGCAGCCCAAAAACAAAAGGCCACGATTCAGCTGCTAAATAACATTGAAAGATCTCCAACTACTTCAGTGGTCTAAAACGACACTTGAGTCAATAAACAGACACACACACACACACACATACAGAGACACGAGCAGGCCGAAAAAGATTGAAACTGTTGTACGTAGACAGGAGCGGCCTCAGTAAAAATATTCAAAAGATATTTCATTTCAATTTGCTAGTTTATTCTTATAATAAATTCAATAATTTCTTGAATTAAATCAAACAATAAGAGTTTATTTTACAATAGCTCTTAAGCATATAAATCAGCTCAAATTTGTTATACATTTGTTATACATACTAGGCTCACTTTCATACGCCCTGTTAAACGTATTCACTTTAGAAAGTATATCAAACTGTTATACATACTTTTAGCCAAACAATTAAATAAAAAATTGTATATATCATACTGTTATACACATGCGATTTTGAGTTACACTAAACTGTTATACATTGTTGCAGCACTTGGAGTTTACTCTAAATATAACAAACAAACACTTATACATATAATAATACAATGTATACTGCTCTGACATACAGCAAACTGTTATACAACAAACTGTTATACAACAAACTGTTATACAGCAAACTGTTATACAGTAAACTCTTATACCAGCAGCAGCCGCTTTGTGCTTTGGGCCCCTTTTATTTTAATGCTCGCTGCGCTCCTGAATTTCTTCGCTAGCGCTGCTCTAGCTGCGACTTGTGGCTTCAAGCGCTCCATTAACGTGTTATGCTGGCCATCATAATAATTTTGTGTGTTGCTAACAAAGTCTCTTATTTATTATTTGTTGTGGAGTCTCGCATTTGCTTTGATTAATGGCATACTGTGGCTTCAGCTTGGCTAAGCCATGTGCCACGTTTGTTGGCCAAAAGTAACAATTATACATGTGTGTGTGTGTCGCCTCAATCAGTGGCCATTCATCTACATCACGCCCACACAATTAACGCAAAATAGCCGTTCAAGTATTTTTTTTTTTTTGTTTTTTTGGTAGGCTGAAACTGTAGCTTAGGCCGTTCCTCCCCCCCTGATTGCTGCTTTGGAGTTTTTGGTCATAACAAATAACGCATATAATTCAATTATGAACGACCGCAAATATATTTCAGCTCATAAATAATGGCCCAAAGCCAACACGTACAGACTTTTGACGCATTTGAAGCACACAGTAGCTGAAGCTATATATAATTTATAGACTCTACACAAATCAGTTGTCAAAATGCGTATAAATGTTGTGTATAAATCAAATGTGCACAAAATTTCTCAATTGTCTTGAGCTTGAGCAACACTTGCAGTGAATTTTCTTGCCCCAGGCAAGTTGCTCAATTCGAGGCACCGCATTATAAGCTTGAGTGCGCTTCCACACCTAGACACTAAGCTCATCGTCTCGTTGTGGCTTTTTATTATAATTTTATATATATAAATATGTATTTTTTATTTCTTGCTGTGCACCTGTGTGTTAGCCCAGTTGGTCATTCGAATAGCCATTATGGAATTTATAGAAAGACTTTTGTGTCTGTGGCTGTGGCTGTGGCCACATGCGAATTGTTTGTTTTATTATTATTATTGTTATTAATTTATGCAGCAGACATTTGCATTAGCATAGCATTAAGCGCTGCTTCAAACTCCAAAGCGAATGACCAGCCATCCGCTCTCGCTCCCCTCTCCCCCTCTCTCCTCTAGCGCTGGCTGCTCTTGTTGTCTTAGCTTTATGGCTGTTTTAAAAGCCACTTGGCTTGGCAATTTAGTGAATTTAGCGATTATAACTAAGCAGCCAACACGTTGCGACAGGTTCATGCACGCACACTCATGCACAGACGAACAGACAGACATATATTTGTATATATCTATTTGTATTTGTATTCGCTTTCCCATTATCATTAATATTAACTTGGCTTTCACACACCGCATTCCCCGCTCACATTTTTGCGTTGTCTCTCTCGCTCTCTCTCTCTCTCTTTCAACTCACTGCGTATACTTGATTCGTTTTACTTCTGCTGCTGCGACTGTTGGTTGGCTGCTTTGTTTATTTAATTTATAAAGCACCGCCCACCATAAGCAATAACAACAAATGCCGGCCGGCAACTTTATTTTGTTGATTTCTGGCAAACTCCAAACCGAATTCGATACGATAAACGTTTTTAAAATCTTTGTCTGCTCTCTCTCTCAGCACATTGCTTGCCACTTGTTCAAGCTGAAGTTGCTCAATTTGAAATTGTTAGAGACAAGACTGTACTTTTTATATAAAACGAAAGCCACTCTCAACTTTGAAAGAGAATTGTGTGCACCTCTGAGTGAAGCTGAATGTAAATTAAGGCAATATAAGAAATAACAAATTATAATATTAATTAATATTATAGCAATAAAATATTTAAATCGCAGAAAATCCTTTAAAGCCAATTAGCTAAATTTTATTGAGCAAAGTTTAGTTTGATTTTGGGTTCGTTCGTTTTATTTATTAAATCTATTAAATATAAGAAACCATCAGTTATCATAAGAATAAAAGTAATAATTGAAATTATTCATTTAAACTTATATATTAAAAAGGAAAGCGCTGAAAACTCAACACCCCACTCAGTAAAATTTTGCATTGAGGCAAAGCTAAACAAATTCTTAGAAAGTATTTCAAGTTTTTCTTTGTTGGCCTGTAGACTTGGCTTACACACAGAACGCTGTACAAGCGGAAGTGATGTTAGGTAAAAAAAAAAAATAAATAGCGGCTACTTGATAATTTTTTACTTTTGATTGTTGTTGTTGCTTAAGTTGTTAGCAACAAGAACAATGACAAGCGACTGATGACAAATTCAGATGACAACAGCTATATACAGAGGCTTGTATTACATATACATATGGTATATATATAGATATATATGTGTGTGTGTGTGCGTAACAACAAAAAGGCAAAGGCCAAGAGTTGTAGCGCAGATTTAATCGCGAAAGCAACAACAAATTTTGCTGTTTTTGGCTGTAAAAATGATTTTGTTTATTTCTTTGGCTGGCTTTTTGGTTTGAATTTCCTTTGGCCATGTGTTGCTGGCAACGTTAACACAATTGAATTTCTAATAGGCGCGTCGCATGTTGGCAATTGGCAGTTGGCATCGAAAAGCATTTAAATTTAATGGCAGTTGCTTGTACGCTTTATGGTCACCACATGACCAATGTGCGCCATCCAGTCGGAACTGTTGGACCAGTTCGGAGTCGTTGCCTATGCTTTTTATATTTTTTAACTGCCGTCGTCTGGCATTCCCAGAAAAACAAAAAACATTAATGTGTGGCCATTGGCCAAGTGCAAAGTGAGCATTGCTCTCAGCTCAGCTCAGCGCTCCACGTATCCAATGTAATCTTTGAGCCATTCAAGCGCACACGCAATTCGAAGCACAGACATATGTATGTGTGTGTGTGTGTGTGTAATACACTCATGGTTTAGCTTTTTGTTAATGTAATTAAGTTCCGCAAGCACTTGCGGCCTCTCGAGCTCTCGAGTCGCGTACGCTTGCATGTTAATTGAATTAAATGTTCATTTGGCTGGCAAAGCAAATTAAGAGCAAACACTTGATCCCCCCAATTCAACCCACAAGCCCAAATACAACTTTTGGCATTCCCCAAATATTAAAACAAAAGTTTTTATTCTACTCTGTTGAAATAGTTTGGGCAAACTTTTAGCATTTATATATACAATGAAATTTTTGCATTTAATATGGAATTAGTTCAGCTACCCCCAGAGCCCAAAGTGTATTTTGCAAATTGTTTGGAAAAACTTTAAGCTTTGAAATGCATAAAATTATTCTATACTATAAAATGTATGTAGGGCAGTTCTTATATTCAAATGCAATTAGCTCAGCAGTCGCTGAAGTTTACAACTTTAGCTTTAAGCTATTTGACATGCATGGCAATTTATATAAAAACTACTACAGCTCAAATTGGCAGCATATAATTTATTAATACTGCAAGCTTAAGCTTTGCAAACTGCTTGAAATAAATGTAAATATTTTATAGCAGCAGAAAACTATATACAGCGCTATTCACTATATCAAACGACTGCAATTTATAATTGATTTGACAGCAGACCCCAATAGGCTTACTCCAGTTTCGACGCTTTGGCATGCAGCGACGTCAATTGGAGGCCTAGGCATGCGTCTATTACAGCGAATTGTGTAATCTGCTGCTGGGGACGCATATGCTTAACACACTTCCTATGCAAACAATGCCCAGAGCACCGAGCAGCGCTTGGGGGGCAGAGCGAGGTAGCCGCTTGTCGCTTTTAGCACCGCAGCGTTAATTGACGCCGCCGCGTACGCGGCAAGCAAACAAATCATTTTCGACTAGCAATTGTTTTTATATTTATTTTTGTGTGCTTCTTTGCTTTGGCAATTTAACGCTAAGCTTGCAACTGGATCAGCGACAGTCGCCCCCACTATTTACTAAATTCATTCTCAACTCAACTCTCCATGTTCTTTGCCTATTTTTAGGACTACAATGGCGAGTGCCCGTACTCGCTGTCGCCGGTGAGTGCAAAGAGTCAAAAGCTGCTGCGCTCACCACGCAAAGCGACGCGAAAGATCTCGCGCATACCATTCAAGGTACTGGATGCGCCCGAGCTGCAGGATGATTTCTATCTGAATCTGGTCGATTGGTCATCGCAAAATGTGCTGGCTGTGGGACTAGGCAGCTGTGTCTATCTCTGGAGCGCCTGCACCAGTCAGGTGAGCAGTCAAGCGGCCAACGCTTAGCCACAAACATTATTAACAAATTGCATTTTGCAGGTGACGCGTCTGTGCGATCTGAGCACAGATTCCAACACAGTTACCTCCGTGTCCTGGAACGAGCGCGGCAACACCGTCGCCGTGGGCACGCATCATGGCTATGTAACCGTCTGGGATGTGGCAGCCAACAAACAAGTGCGTCTGACTTTAGCTTACACATGCGTATTTATTATAAACTAAACGTTTATTTTATGCACTTTGCAGATCAACAAGCTCAATGGGCATTCGGCGCGTGTGGGCGCCTTGGCCTGGAACAGCGACATATTGTCGAGCGGCTCGCGAGATCGTTGGATAATACAGCGAGACACACGCACGCCGCAGCTGCAGTCGGAGCGTCGACTGGCGGGGCATAGGCAGGAGGTCTGCGGCCTGAAGTGGTCGCCGGACAATCAGTATTTGGCTAGTGGCGGCAATGATAATCGTTTGTATGTGTGGAATCAGCATTCGGTGAATCCGGTGCAGTCGTATACGGAGCATATGGCGGCAGTGAAGGCGATTGCCTGGTCGCCGCACCATCACGGACTGCTGGCCAGCGGCGGCGGCACTGCGGATCGCTGCATACGCTTCTGGAACACGCTGACGGGCCAGCCCATGCAGTGCGTGGACACGGGCTCGCAGGTATGCAATCTGGCCTGGTCCAAGCACAGCTCGGAGCTGGTCTCCACGCACGGCTACTCGCAGAACCAAATACTCGTCTGGAAGTATCCATCGCTGACGCAGGTGGCCAAGCTGACGGGCCACTCGTATCGTGTGCTGTACTTGGCGCTGAGTCCGGATGGCGAGGCGATCGTTACGGGCGCTGGAGATGAGACGCTGCGCTTTTGGAATGTGTTCAGCAAGGCGCGCAGTCAGAAGGAGAACAAGTCGGTGCTGAACTTGTTTGCCAACATTAGATAGGTGCAGCCCCCCATTTGGATGTTTGGAAAAGTAGAGAAAAAAAAAAACAAAACGGAAAGATGAAAAAACCCAAAACACATCACGCAACTGCTGATGGGCACGCACCACCTCCCCCCAACAATAATGTGTGGGTGTGTGGGCGTTGACTGAACGTAGCGCCAAAGGCAAGCAACTAACCAAGCAAGCAAGCTAACTTACCATTTAGCAATTAACCAATTAAACAATCTATCAATCGAGAGAAGCAAGCAGCCAATAAACTAACCATTTGATAACTAATTATTAATTTGGGGGCTAGACGCGCATTCACAATCCGGATGCGTGCTCATTTATTAACCATCATAATTTACTAAATTTACGTTTAAATAATTGTCACACGCGTATGCTGCTTCGGCTGCTGATGCTGATGCTACTGCTCCTGGCCCTCAACTTGGTGGCAGCCAGCTTTATGTGCAACATATTTTTGAAACTAGTAATGTAAATAACTCTACACGGTTGGGAGCCGAGCAGCAGCAAAGCAATAAGCAGACAGCTACAATACACATAAACACCTAATTATATTTATATATATATAATATATATGTATGTTTAAATAAATATATTTAAATATATATTTATTTATACCTATATTTATGTTCATAGTTATGTTTATTATATATGTTAAGTCATATGTATAGCGTAACACTAACGATACACTGAATTATATGGAGGAATTATACAATATAGATATATGCATATATCTAGAAAGGAAACCAATAAAAGAAAACCAGAACTGAAAAGGTTTAAGTTAAGCTCAACAAAATTCTAAACTAATTTACATTTTTGTCTAACTATATACACAAATAATAACACACTTTTTTTTTTGCTTAGCTTTTAAGTACCTTTTATTTGCAATAGCAATATGTATGAATTTGTTTTTTTTTTTTTTGAAAACACTAGTTTGTATATTTAATAAATTTACACCAATTTCAAACTTAACTTTTGTTTTGTTGCACAATTTGAAAATCGATTATAGTGAATTACAAACTTGAAGCTGTGGCGGCCGGCTGATATGCAAGCTTAAATGAGTGGACATTCCTAGGCCCATCTGCTTGCGAAAGTTGTAAATTGCACGTGAAATTGTAAGTTTATTAGAATATCTATAAATTTAAGCGTAAGGAATCACTCAATCGTGTTTATATCTTTACAGTATATAATATATTTATAAAGGCAATATGATTATAGCCATTGGTGAGCACGAAATTGGGCTGCAATGTTGGAAAATATACATATGGCGCCAAGCTCAGAGCTAACATAGCAACTAACATAAGCATAATAATATAAAGTTGTGGCGGCCGGCTGATAAGCAAGCTCAATTGAGTTGGCAGTCTTTGAGCTCAATAACTGAAAACTGTAAGCTGAATATGAATAAACGATTAGAAGATTTATATTCAAGAGTAAGTAAATATTAAATATTTATATTTCTAACATTTTATTAATATTAAATTAAAACTACATGGCTTAATCACAAAGCACAAATATTGCCTGCTAAGCTTGAATGCAGCGCCAAGCGCTGAGCTTAACATAACATAAAAGACTGACTAACATTACAGACAGCTGTTTTGCAAACTTAACATAGGCGCGCAACTTTTGTATAGAATACAAAACAAAAGCTGCGCAGGTTTTTATTCCTAAGGCATATTTTACTTTTATAGCTTTAATAGTTGTAGCAATTTCTTATATATAGTTGTATAAGCGCAGGCTATGATAATAACAAGTTTATAGCTAATAACAGTTTGCCGAGTGCCAGTTTCAAATTCGAATATTCAAACTTCTAAGTTCGTCTGCCTATGACCGACCGTTGCGCGTAAGTGTGTATGGGTGTGTAATTTCGTGGTTTCGCTTTCAACGGCTGCTTTTCAATTTTGGCCAAGTGCATGTTTAACAGCGCTTAGCGCGCCAGAATCAAGTTCAGTCGCGCCGCAAACGCGTTGCGGAAATGTTTTATTGTGAACATCTTCGGCATCGATAAGCAAACAGTCGTCCTGGTCTCCTAGTTAAACACAGTCGGTTTAACTAACTAAAGCTAACACAAATATATCGTTGAACGCAGGTAAACGGCATAGCCGGAACGCAATAAACGCCGGGATTGAAACAGAAAAGGATACAAGTTACTATTGCTATATTTTTTTGTATTTTGCTTTTTTGTTTATACTATACGTTATGTTATTTGTGCTTGTGCGTATTAACTTGGCTATGAGAGCCATTGCACGTGGTACGCGGCTTTCGTCCTTGCTCCTGTTGACACAGCTGTGGTTGTTGTGGTTTTTGTCGCTGGCTGTCTTTTGAAGGTCATTACGCACGAAAGCTGAAGGCCACAACCACTACAACCAAAGCGGCAAGTGGGAGAGAGCAAGCGACGAGAGTGAGAGTGAGAGAGTGAGAGTGGAAAGGACAGGGCGGCAAAGGAAGATGGCGCGCATCTTTGATGAGTGTAGAGCAGAAGTGAAAGGAAGTGCTTAGGAAAGAAATTGAATTCAATCAAAGCCTGCAAAATATTGCCAGCTTTTGATATTTAATACGTTCCAGTTTTAAATTAAATATGCAAATATTTATAGTTCAACTATAATTGCTGCTAATGTCAGTCTGTCTGACTGTACTTGCTAAAAACAGCACAAGGACTAAGCAAATCAACAATTAAACATTGCACACCCATGTAGACACACACAAACGCAACGATAAAGTTAATAATGTTTAACTGGCAACTAGCTTAAGACGTAGTAGAACTCTTAGACATTTGGCATTTGGATTTTGTGGACACAGTGTCAACAGAAAAATTTGCCTAAACACTTAGAAGCATCAAGATAAGGATGGCCTTAGGCTCAGGCACAGAAATTCGCACCTAGTAGTTTGTTAAACTGTGAAATTTGTACAGTGATTAGCATGCGGCCGGCCACGCCCAGTTGTTGGTGGGGGGGAGTTCTGTGGGTGGGTAACTTCCGTTAGTGCAAGCTAAGCAATTAACAGTCGCTTTCAATATGGAAATTGAAATTGAAACTGGCGGTATTTTTTCAATTAACGCTGCTGCGGCTGCTGCTGCTGCTGTTGGTAACTAAGACAGGCTTTTGTCTTTTAACTCAGTCTTAACCTTCACGGCAAGCTCGTTCAATGACCGCCACTGTCGTTGCCACAACTATAAAGCGACAGCACTGTCAACGGCTCAACAGGCATGTCCCTCACATAGACACATTGCTCTTCAACTTGACCCCATTCTGGCAAGGATTACGAGCTGCTAACAAAGCGCCGTTCATGCAGGCTTGGCTTCTATACAAGCTTAAAGCTGCTTTGGCTGTTGGCTGCTGGCTGTTGGCTGTTGGCCTTTGCCATGGACTTCAAGGCATTACACGTTGACGATTAAGATCATTTTTAAAGCCACAGCAATTACACACATACATGTAAGCTTCAGTTTAGTGGGCGGCGCAGGGCGGGCGGGGGTAGGCTGTCAAGCTGGACAGTTAAAATTGTTGTTTATGACTCTCAAGCTTGTTTTTTATTTTTTTATCAGAATTGTAGCTGAAGAGTGCCGTGACATTCAAAATGCAAGACAACAAAAAAAAAACAGTTGTTATTTTTTTTTAAACCAGTTTTGATGCGTTTCGCCGCTGAAGGGCAAAGGCAGTTGGCTTCAAGCTTAGACACAGTTTTAGCTTCAGGAGCTGTAGCACAGTAGCGTTTGATTGATGTAGTTTGGCCCCCGCGACACGCCCCCATGACCTCTGCCCAGTTAAGTGCAACTGTTGAACAAGTTAATGAGCTGAGCTGAACATAAAGCTAAACTAAAACTAATTGACTACCGCCGTACTAGCTACAAGTGTCAGCCACTGAACTTCAACTCGAGCTTGGCGAGAGAGAGAGAGAGGCGGAAGGGCTGTTCGCTTGATTTGGCGACGCGGTCATTGTACTTGGATGCCAAAGCCAAATCAAAAATTGTATATAAAAATACAAATAATAATGCAAATATTTATAAAATAAACATAGCGCATGTTTTGGTTTTCTTCAACGCTTACGAAAAGATAAATAAGAGACGAAAAAAAAATAAAACGGAACCCCAACTCTGCAGCCGATCAATAAACAAGATCAATGCCTATTTATGCCATCGAATTAAAAAGCATTGACATTGAAAATTATGCGAATGAATCGACAATAGTTGCTCGCTCGCTCAAGTGTGTATGTGTGTGTGTGTGTGTGTGTATATTATATATAGATAGACGTAGATCGGTCAGGTCGACAGTTCATAGCTACGCCTCGAGATCTCGATCGACAATCAATAGATCGAAGATCATTTGACTGACGCTTGGCCTATTGTTGCATAAATATTGCCCGACAACTTGCGAATTAAGATTGATCGCTGTTCATTTATTTATAAACATTACATACACACATGTTTCAATTGAACACCCACAACAACAACGGCAACAACAACAATAAACAGCTGTGCATATAATACCCACATTAATAATAAAATGTCATCATTAATTACTAGACACTTGTCTGTCTGCCCCGAATGCTGCAACTTCAACTTGAACTACATACGAGGCCTAGAGACAAAGACAATGCGCGGGACGTGACTGTAAATTGTATCAGGTTCGACGCCCAGGAATTTATATTTCATTTTTTCGAGTGCCGAGAGCTCAACAAATATTAACTTTGATGACATTTTTCTAATGTTTGCCTGAGCTAAACATTACAGTTTTTGATTTGTTGCTCAAGAAATGTAAACAAATGTGACAAATGCATACCAAAGATTTATAAATACAACCGAATCTATATAGTAAAGATAAATCTTCTCTCAACGTTTAGCCAATCCAATTAATTTCAAACAGTTCAGTTCTAATTCTTTTTATTTAATATAACAGTTCAACTTGTTTGCTTTAGCTTCAATAAATAAATCAAGTGAATTTGGGCAAACTTCTTTTGAATATCAAACACAACCTGACCTATCCTAATTTCTGATATTTCTTCTCTTAAAGTTTCATTCATTAAGCTTCTAAATTGTTGTCAATTTGCAATCTTATAAACAATAGAGCACAGAACTTGTTTCCAAAATAACAAGCAAATTATATATTATTATTAGCTTGGCATAATTTTATAGATTTCTCAATCTGGATCTAGTTGCTTTATCTATCTATATGCCCTAGATCAAATTCACAGTAGCCGTCACAGTTTATTTTAATGCTCTCGACTTAACCTTGAGCCGCTAAGAAGAGTTGCTAACGTGATGAGGGCATGCCACGCCCCTTTAAGCCCTACCCACATACACAAGAAGCGCTAAAGCGCGCAGTTGAAATTTAATTAGTTAACAATTCAGTTTCAGTTTTAGTTGTTGTTGTTGCCAAATTGTTTAGACGATTTCGTTTTGCAGTTTGTTTTGATCGCAACTTTTGGCAATGCGCAGACATTGGAGCCAAGCTCGGCTTAAGTGGCAAACGGCAAACAGTGGTTAACAGCATTGGTTTGTTGGCCTTTGCTCCACTGTGCAGCAGCAGCAGCCGCAGCAGAGGTCAACTGAGAGCTCGAAGCGGTTGTGGGTGCGGGTGCGGGGATTAGGCCAGCGCCTCCATTCAGCTGCTAATTAGCCAGCGATAGCGATAGCGATGGCCCACATTCGGTTTCGCTTTTGTTGCTTCTATTCTCAGCGTGTTTTTGTTTTTGTTTTTGTTTCTGTTTCAGTTGAAGGCCTCATTGAAGCTATGAAGCCGCAACTGGCGACGTCGACGTTGACGTTGCTGCTGGCGCTGACACTGCTGCTGTTGGGCCAGGCGCCGCCGCCCAGCGCTGGCTCCGCCGTGCTCATCTCCGACATGACCATGACCATGATGGTGGAGCTCTCCTCGCGCCATCCCTTTTGCAAAATGCATACAGATCGGTAAGTTAGCTACTCAGCTCGCTCTCAAATAATTGTTAATGATCTGCTTTGGATGCTTGGACAGCGGCGATATACAGCGCATGCTGCTGCAGTCGGATCCGCGGCGCATACGCCAGGTGCCGCGCGAGTCTGTGCTGGAGCTGGAGGAGGTGTGTCGCCATCAGGGCTCGTATGGCAATGAGTTCCGCGGCGGCTTGGGCTTCATTTATCCGGGCACCAAGTGGTGCGGCCCGGGCACGGCCGCCAGCAGCTATGAGGACTTGGGCGCGCATGCTCGCGAGGATCGCTGCTGTCGCGAGCACGACATGTGCCCCGATGTGCTCAACGTGGGCGACTGTCGACGCGGCCTTTGCAATCGCGGCACCTTCACGCGCTCCCACTGCGACTGCGATGCGCGCTTCAGGCGCTGCCTGCAGGCGGCCAATACGGAGACGGCCAATACGCTGGGCGCCATTTTCTACAATGTGGTGCAGGTGACGTGCTTCCAGGAGCGCAGTCCCTGCTCGGCGCATCAGAGGTTCGAGGATTATTTCTATGCACCACCCACGGCCAGTCAATGTCCGGCCGAGTTTCGCCAGGCGGAGCTCTATGTGCCCACCCAGCCACACAATATAATTGCCAAAATACTGGCACATCCGCTGCCCCAGGGGCGTGCGCTGGACACGCCCATTGCACCGTTCAAATACAATGCACAGCGCTTCGGCGTCAAGCTGGCCAGTGTTGGCCTGGCGGCAGTCAATATATTGCGTGAGGTGGTCCAGCGGCCGCGTCTACTGTGGGAAAGTCTGCATGCGCCCGTTAGTCGCGATTTGCCGCCAGGCCCCGCCGGCTCTGGTTACCGCTATGAGCCGCCGCCCAGGCCCAGGCCACGGCCAAGTTATAGCTACGGCTATGGCTATGGCTGGAGTTGAGCTGAGCCCGTGAAGACTGTGCCCACCCCCCGTAGTATTAGTAGTCAGTAGTCACCTAGCTCACGTCATGTCACGTGCACGTTCATTCGTTGTTAAGTAGCCGCACCGTTAGCCATCAATAAACATAAGTTAATGTGTCTCCAAAGCATGTGCATGTTGTCGCTCTCCTTCTCTTTCTCTCTCTCGCTTTGGCACTCTCTATCTTTGTTCTCTTTCGCAGAGCCGGCTACAATCAAACGGAACAGGACGAGATCTGCGCCCAGTGGCAATATCAACCCTCGGAGAAATATGTGCCCAGCCAGCCGCGCACCTCTTAAACTGTCGACACTGGCACTTGGCTACAAATCTACAAAAGAGCATCCATACATATATATTTACAATAGAGCATATATATATATATATATCGAAAATGTATATTTATGTATCTCCCTCCTCTTATACGCTGCACACACCTGATGCCGGATCCGGATACAGAGCAGCGCTAAGCGCTGAGCGCTGAGCCACTGACAATTATATATTTTCATAAATATATATAATATATATATATATCATATTATATATGTACACATATATTTAATGATCAGCGAATAAACTTGCAAGCAAAACGCATTATAATTTGCTTAAGTATTTTAGCTCCTTCCAATTGCAGGATTTAAATATTCAGTTCGTTGCTTAAATCTTTTTTGCTTAGCCAAATTTCATAGCAAAGCTGTCCTGTATTTGTTATCCTTGCGAGTCCAAAAGCACATGCATATTTGTGCTTCTGGGCATCAAATCTATCGAATTGCATACCAGGATATCCAGGATTACACAAAAAAAATTTTCTGAAAAAATTTACAGGGGGTTAGTTGCAAAAAGTGGTCCAAAAACACAAAATGTCCTTTTATTCAGAAATTACAAGGACTACAAGGATATCCTTTGGTGTCCAAGTAGTGCTCCTTGAAAGCTCTTAGAATATACCACTTTAAGGACGAAAGTCCTTACAGGAGCTGAGAAAATCAATAATTACCGTATACAGAAAATACCCCTTATCTCCTGAATGCTTGCCAGGATCAGGACGAAATTAGTGCCAAACTATTCCTTTTTAAAAGGACTATTAGCTGGGTGAAGCACATCCGGATCGCCCTTGTAGTTCCGGAGCAAACACGGATTTTGTGTTTTTGGCCACCTTGCACGCGGCCTGAGGCTGAAAAACTCTAAGTTGATGGACAATTAGATGACCCCATATTTTTTTGATGCAGATCGATAGAGTTTCGTCCTGTGAGTGTCGCGAACCAAAAGTTTTGAAATTGTGACCTGATCCTGCCGGGATATGGCTACTTTTCTCTAGGGTATTGACAGTGCTTGGTAGCCCTTGGTGGTATGCAACAATTTTTGTAAAACGCTTGAAATGCACAAAAATGTTGCATAATTCAAAGGAGAAGCAATGACCAAAATTCAGACGCAAACCACTTTTTGAGACACTGGCCTGGTTTCAAACCACTATATGCGTCCTGGCTAACTATAACTAAGCGAAAGAATGTCCGATTGGAATGTTTTATAACATTTAATGTTGGCATTGCAAGCACAATTCCATCAGGGCTTGTTGTATGCAATTCAAATTGAACTTTGAACTCATTCCGATATTAAAACAATAGACAATTGATTGAGGAAACTTTGATTTATATATTTTGTATTTCAACTTGTATTACAAACATGTCTTCGTTTTTTACTCTCTATTACTATAAATGTAATTGCATTTGAAGCTACTGTGTCTCTGTATATGTGTGTGTGTGTGTATACTTGTGTGTGTGTGTTTGTTTCGAATGCAATTATATACAAAAAATTGTTATAGGCTAAAAAGCGACGCCGAGCAAATGCAAATGCTGTTGTTGTTAACTGTTTATGACGCCTATGGAGAGGCGCTGTTTAGGCACGCAGGGCAACAAACTGCTGGAAGACCTCCAGTATATGCGAGTCCAGATCTGAGGTAAAGAGCAACGTTTCCAAGGTGCTGCTGTACTTTTGCACTTGCTCATGATGCTGCAAGCAAAGCAAAGTAAAGTATTAATAAACAGATTGCAATTGCAGTTGGTCAGTTAGTTGGAGCACTTACCATGAGGAAGACCTGCTGCAGACGTCCAATGGTCCAGCGGTACCAGTCTGTGTCCGGATCAAGACCATCTGTATCGGAGCGCAGCAAATGCTCCGAGAGTATCATGATAAAGCGCTGAAAGACAATCAGAAACAGACGCTTCTGATTGACATTGGCTGCTTCCAGTTTCTCCTCCATGCGCTCGACCAGCTGCAAAGCAAAGTAAATTAATAAACACAAACGTAAGATTATAAATAAAAGCGCACCTCCTCTGAGGGTTTATCCGAATGTGTTATGGGCTTCTTGCGCTTATGCGACGAGTCCTCATCCGTGTCGCTGGAGGAAGAGTCTGCCTTGGAAAGCTTATCCTTAGCATCCGCTAGCTCAGTATCTAAAAAAAAACAAAAGCGCATAAATTATAAAATGCAAACAATTGATTAGCAACTGTTTGACTTACTTAGTTTGATGACATGTTTGTTCATCTTCTTGACCGTCAAGTGCAGAATCTCCCAGAGATACATTTTGGTAAACTCGCTCGTCATCTCCTTGGAGAATATCCAGGTGGCCACCGCTGAGCAGTCAACGATTTGCAGTTTCAGCAGCTTATCAATCAGCACGACCATCATCTGCTGATGCGTTGACCACAACTCAAAGATGTTGTGCAATATGCAAATCTGCGCCTCCTCCGTCTCGGCCAGGGCACGAAAGACGACATGGAACTTGGAGATGGCAGCAAAGCTGTGCGAAAACGATTTCGAGCCCAGATTGAGCAGCGTCTGGACAAAGACATCAATTTTGAGCGCATTGAAGCTGCCATCGGACATCTCCTCGCCGCTGTAGCCGCTGTTGGGTATTTCCTTTAGGATATTGACAACCTCCTCGGGTGTGCACTTTTGTCGAATGGCCACCACCAGTTGATGCGCCACAGCAGTGCCAGGCAGATTAGCTGCAGCATGAACAGAGAATAGAAGAATTGAATAAACTGTTGACACTTTCGCTAGCAATCAAAAATGTACAAAAAAATTATGAAAAGCTATAGCAACAACAAAAATTGCATTAACTTGTGCGATTTGTGCGCTCTGAAGTGAAACCAAGCAGCAAGCGGCGGCTGCTGCCTGGTGCGTTACTAATGACGATGCATGCCGCACATTTTCGGTGGCAACATAAGCCCCAAAAGCATATAACATGCAATTTATTGGCACTTGCTATGATTATGTCAATGAATTGTGCAGACAGCAACAGCGACAACTAATGCGTTAATTAGGCTCCCATTTGTGGCAATGCGGAATTAGTCACAGTGCTTGCAACAACAACAACAACAACAACAATGCAGCGTGTCAAGATCAGCGAGTGTAAAGTTCGCACAGCCAAGTCCAAGCTGCTGCTGCTGTTTACTGTTTGCGGTTTTGGCCTTTTCATTTTTTGGCTTATTAGCATTTAGTTTGGCTTAACGTTCACGGATCTTTGATTTTGTGCGCAAATTGAGCGTAACACAGCCAAAGGCAAAGCACAGGGGCGCCTTTAAGATCCCAACCCCATTTACATAGCAGCTGAACCGCAACGAGTTGGGCTGGCTAGCACCAAGTGCAGTTCAATGCTAAAAATCGAAGGCTGCGCTGCAAACAGAAAGAAATCGAAAGAAATTCGATATCGAAAAACAGCTAAACAGTTTCGAATCGTAGCTTGCGCTGCTTAGTTTGTTGGAAAGTGTTTTTGTTTTTTTTTTTGTTTTTAGCCTAATCTTTAGCTAATCTCTACAGTTGGCTAGCGGCAGAACTCGAGCAAGGTGAAACGCAGAAGAGTTCCGTTCAGCGTTCGGCAGCGAAGCGAACACAACTTTGGAAGCCTACATATCTCAAAAGGGCATCGCAATGAGAGTGAAAACACCCACAAGCTGCCAAAATACAACGGAGCTCTAGAGACATCCGCGCATAATGTTGCATAAATGTGCGCATTACCCCCGCCCCCGCCGCCGCCCCCGTGGAGGAGCTGCAGCTCAGCTGAGAAACGCGCACATCTATTGCGAAATCTTTTGAAGCGTCGCACTTCGCTGCGCCAACGAAAGCGACAGCGAGAGCGGAGTTAGCTTTTGGGCTTCAGTTTTGACTTCAGTTTCAGTCGAACTCCAAGACGCGCGTCAAGCACATGTGTGTCCATAGAGCTGCTAGCTGCTAATTCAAATATTTTTTTATTGTGTGTGTGTTTTTTTTTAATGTGACTATGCGAATCTATTTGTTGTTAATTCTCATGAGCATTGTAAGTCAAGAGCGGCAACAAACAGCAAAATTCTGAGCCCAGACGCTAGACCTTCTAATATAAAATCCCTAATTCACATTCAAGTTCAAGTGTCTGTCTGTCTGTCTCTGCTCCTTTGCAGCTGCAGCTGCCGCTAGTGACGCCCATTGTTGCCAGGGATGTGCTGTTGACACCCAAGCCTGGACAGCAGCTGAGCGGCAAGCGCTTGTATTACTTGGAGCAGGCGGAGCAGAGCGAGTCGCGCGCCTGGGAGCGCACATTGAAGCATGTCACCTATGTGACGCTCTTTACGGACGCCGCTGTTGGCGCTGCCGGCGGCAATCTCAGCCAGCTGCATGACTATCACGACTTTCTGCAGACGCCTTATGTGCCAGCTGCGGATCAAACGCAGTTGCCCTCGTCGCGCTTTGGCGACATTGTCACTTTGGCCAGCGGCAGACTGGAGTGGTTTGCTGCCAATGGCAGTTATCGCTTCATAGAGGGCGCCACCACTCAGTCTGCTGCTGCTGGCGCTGCTGCTCCTGGCAGAGAGACGCGCGCTCTTTGGCAGGTGCAGCGCATACGACATCGCGAGCCGGAGTCGCAGCCTCAGCGCTTTCACTACGAGCTCAAGTTCAGCATCTCGCCGTTGACGCTCACACATCCCAGCTGGCCACCCCAGAGCTATATACAACGCGAGTCGGACTATCCGCAGAGCTTTGGGCGCGTTGCCTATGCGGAGCAGCTGGCGCAGCGTCGCCAGGATCAGCGACAGCGCTTGGAACCGCAGGCGACCTTTGTGCGTGGCATATTCCAGTCTCCGCCGCCGCCAGCGCCACCCAACTTGAACATAGGTGAGTATTTGCAGCTGCCGCACGAGTCAGCAGCCGCCATCAAGCAGCCGTCCAAGCTGGAGCTGCTGCCGGGGCTCTTCAATTTGGGTCTGCGTCCCAATTATATACCGGCGACCACCTATCGGCCCAGCTATCCGCTCAAGTTTAATGCGCCGGAGCGTTATCCGCTGCCAAATGAACTGGCTGGCAGTGATGCTGCTGCTGCTCCACCAGAGGCTACTCCAGTTACGCATCACTTTCATCATCATTTCTATATGACGCCCAATGGCCTGATCGAGGCTCATCAGCCACGTCCGTCTGTGAATCTGCAAGAGCTTAGCACGCCGCCGCCCGCTTATCAGCATCATCATCATCATCATGGGCAGCATCATGGACTAAGCTATGAGTCGCTGGAGTCTGGCGAGGATCAGCCGCATCTGCATCACCAGCACCAGCAAGCGCTGCTGTCTAATCCGCAGCTGTATCCAGGTAGGTACAACAATAGAGTCGCAGCTCCGCACATGCTCTAAGCTTTATACTTGCAGCCTATGAGCAGCCGAGCTCATATCAGCGCTTTAAGCTGCCACCGCTGCTCATCTATGCCGGCTCAGGCGGCAGCACCACAGAGAGCGAAACACAGGAGGCGCATAAGCAATTTGTGCATAGCGAGCCGCTGGAGGAGACCATCTATCGCTACTCGGAGCCAGATCCGTTGTATGTGCAGGAGCAGCCAGTGGATGTGCTGCACTTGGAGCAGGAGCAGGAACCGGAGCAGCAGCACGAAGAAGAGAAGCAACAGTTGCCAGTTGAGCTGGAGCAGCAGCTTCATGCAGGCAGTCAGAAGCAACTGGCCACAGCTGCAACTACGAGCAGCAGCACCACCACAACAAGCACCACCACAACAGCAGCTCCAACTGCAGTCAGCACGCCCGCCAGCTTTGTGTCCAGTTCCACCAGCAGCACTCCCTTGCGCGCCTTGAGTCGCTATCGCAGCACGCCACGTATTACGGCGGGCAGATCCACCACAACCACCACCAGCACCACAACAGCTCAGCCCGCACTCAAGTGGCAAGTGCGACGTCGTGAGAATGCCACCGACAGCAAGCCCAAGAGCAGTCAACGCCTAGAGTCCAAGGTAGCGTTTCCTAACTCAACAACAACAACAACTACTACACCAACAACAACCACTACAACAACAACGCCGCTGCCTGTGCCGAACAAGCGTGAGCTGGTCGAAGTGCTCACGCAAAAGTCGGTAAGCAAATCTGTCAGCATCAAGGTGGGTGAGCATGGAGAGGAAGTGCCCATTATAGTGGAGGATGTGGATGAGCAAGAGAATGAGGTAAAGCGCAGCTAAATCAGCTTAATATTTAAATGACATTTGTTAGTTTTAAGTTGTTAAACAGCAAAGAAAGTTAATTGAGATTGAGAGCACTGTAGATTTTTCTAAAAAATCATAGTATGTATATTAAATATTATTAAATAAACGCTGAGAATTGCAATGATTTTAAATATTTAACAATGCTTTGAATGCTTTCAAACCATATGCATTCCATTTCGATTATAAGTTTGATTTCTTAGCTTGGCGAACTCACCTGCATCCTCGTTGGCGTACTTGTAGTTGGGCACCGGCGTCACCGGTATGAGCTTGCCATATGTGGTGGGCATCATCTCAGTGATGCGCTGATGATAGGACAAGCTGTGAAATGTGGATTCAGATGCAGTTTAGTTTGTAGCTTTGTCTATGTTTAATTCACTTACCGCAGGCATTTCTGTAGCACCTCTTGTATGAACTTTGGACGTGGATGCTCGCAGTCGAGCAGCAGGCAGCTGTCCCACTCGTCCCAGGACCAGGTGAACTTAAAGTTACTCAAATGGTAGCTGAACCAATTGACAAAGCGATCGAAGCACGAAGTGTTCATTGAATCGATGCGCATGAACAGTATCTCGGTGGCTTGGGCCAGCACCTGGGGCAGTGTGCCTGGCTGCAGTTTGCAGAGCTCGATCAGTATGGAGCCATAGCAGATGTCCAGATAGCGTGGCGTCGGCATGTGGAAGAGCTCGGCAAAGATAACTTCAACAATGCAGTACTCGAGCGGTATTTTATGCTTGAACGGAAAGTTGAGCAGCTGGGCAGCGCAGTCCTTGCGCTCATGATGATGCGTCTCGATAATGTGATGCAGATGCTCCTCAATCAGAAAGCGCTCGATGGAGTGGGCGCCTGGCAGATTGGGTCCATCTGGGCAATCGGTGTAGTCAAACATGCGGTATACCACCCAGGGCATGGGATACACAAAGTTATCGTTGTGCGGCGGTGGTGTTATCTGTGGCAGATTATGCTGCAGTGCCTCACAGAGTATGGAGTCGAAGACCAGGTACGGACGTGGTATATGCTTCTCGGCCCAGTTATCCTGGCGCAGCTTGCGTATCTGTGCCCACAGGCAGTCCAAGTACTCCTCCTGTGGATGCGGTGCATCCGAGGACCAAACGCGCAGCGCATTGTGATGCTTCTTGGAACGCTTGTTCAAATAGACTTCAATGCGCAGCAGCAGTGACTCCAGCGCCGACTCCTTCTTTTCGTACAGATCGCGTCCCACCCAGGGCAGCGTGGCTAGCACCGCAAACACAAACCAGTCACGTCTCACCTGCGGATTTGTATCCTCATTGGACACATCAATCATGGTATCCAGCAGCTGCAGCAAACTAGTTGCAGAGATTACGTGGCAGTTAACCAAATCAGCCAGAAAGCGCAACGAGTAGCGTGCGGCATCCCAGCGACAGAACTTGAGTGACTCCTTGAACGTTTTCACCATGTGGTCCACAAACTCGCCACCGAATTTGTAGTTTTTGGCATTCAATAGACCCACTAGTGTCGTATACACTGTGCATTTCTCTGGCATGCGTACGGCACAGTCCGACAATATGCGCAAAATCTTAAGACGAAATGTACCCAAATCAGCCTCAAGCACTGAGACAAGTCCCTCGAGATTCGACTCCACCGACGAGGTGCTGCGCTCGCCCACACGCAGTATAAGCGACTCTAGGCGATCCTCTATTTCCTGATTCTCTGAGACGCGGCGGCGCTTATTGCGCCTATGATCTGATGGCAGTAGGCAACAGCGGTTAGGCATATTGTTTATAACTTATAAAGCGTTACTTACCATAGCTCTCATCCTCAGTATCGTGTGCGCGGCGACGACTCATACTTAAAAAACAACTTAGCACACTTATAATAAATCTTTTGAAGCAATAGTTGATGGGCGTTCTTTTCCAACCGGCAAAGGCAAGGCGAAAAGATGTGTTTGCTGTACTGCGGTCAAATTGGACAGGCCACAGCTGGGCACTTGGAACGATGTAAGTTGCTTGCACGCAACAGCAAATTTACGTTAAGATCAACAAATTCTAGCGTAAAAAACGTGCAAATTAGAATAAAAAATAAATATGCTTCTGCATTTCACTGTGCAAATGTTCAGTGTAACCAGCTTTTGAAAACATGTCAAACGTATCAAGCTCATGTTGTGGAGGCACGCATTAATTTGTGTGACTGTCGATAGGTCGCAGCAAAATCGATATGCCATCGGTGTGAACTGCTGCCAATTGTTGAGGCTTGCATTTTGTAGTCTTTTTTTTATATATTTTATTTTTTGCACTCGAAATTGTAAATAATTTAATGAAACGTAATTGAAACGAGCTGTGTGTGTTCGTGGTGCCATGGATCAGTTCTCGCATGACTTGACCCTCGCCCTGGAGGAGACCTCGCTAATGGATAGAGCATGCGGGGTTGGTAGGTGGGGCTCGCGTCGTAGAACTCGATCAACGGGTAATTTGCGTAAGTATCTTTAAATGTCGACGTTGCTGCTACACCAACTAAATAGGATATTCCTCAATGGCAGCTTGCGCGCCGCAGCCGACTGAAGATTCATCGAGCAGTCCCACAGACACACTAAATATTAGCGGCCCTAGCCATGGACACAGCCATCATGCAAACCCCAACGCCAAAATGGATGGACTGGAATCGCAGACATACTCTTTGCTGCCGGCGAGCGATTCAGATGACAAAGGTGAACCCATGTTGCCACTGCGTCTGCCTGGCAAAGCAGTAGCTGCGGTGCGCATGGGTATTGGTGCTCTAGAGTCGGATTCCCTAAACGAAACCACTTTTAGTCCAGCCAGGTAAGCTTAAGTTAAAGTGTCCCAACCGCTTGCTTAACAACAACTTCATATTCCAGATTCTATAAGCCAAATTCAAGGCGAAAAAGAAAAATCAAACGCATGTCCATGGAGTTTGAGTTTAGCAAAGATAGCCAACAGCCAACGGGCTCCCCACATAGCTTTACCGAATCACCACTGCAGCCGGGCATGCTGAGCAGCAATCCAACGGCATGTGCCTACAACACGGGCACCATACGCAAGCGTCTGCTCAAGACGGACGCCGCACGCTCCAATTTGTTTTTTTGTGGCAAACGCAAGCGTTCGAATCGCGACCGCTATCACGAGCATGAACAGGCAGCTGGTTGCGCTGCTCAAGGCGGTTGCAGCGGCAAGTTGCACTCTTCAAGCATGCCACGTTATACGCACATGGAGGATTCTCGCATGCGGCCACGCAGCTATTCATCCACATCGAAGCCGCCTAGCGATCGGCTGTTGCCATTGAACAAGGGACTACTGTCCAAGATTGATCGCATGGCCCAAACCCAAACACAAGAAGCACAAAAGACTGACAATACATCGAACATGGAGGAGGAGCAGCAAGAACTAGAGCTACCTCAAAATAAGCAAGCGACAACAGCAGCAACTGCTGCCACAGCAGCAGCAAAGCAATCGGGTGATTTTAGCATGGATACTGTAGTGCCAGTTAACGATATTGCCTCGCTGATTCATCCGCCACTAAAAACGCCAGCGCAGCAGCAACAACCATTGGATTGCTGCAGTGGTGCGGATTATCAGGCGCATCGTAAGAAATCGCAAAACATGCGTATGATGAAGGCGCAAAGGCGACGACGCTTTTGCCAGACGCCACAGTCGCTGGAAATGTCCATGGACTGCAGCGATCTGTGCGATTTTCTTAGCTCCAGTTCGCTGAGCTCCTCGTCGGATAGCGAGGATGAACACAGACGTCATGATACAGATCGTGAAGGCGACGATGAGCTTACCGATTGGCCGGGCAATGAGTTTGCAACTATCAGCAAGTACGATCCCAAGCGCAAGTTGACGAAAAAATCGCTGCTGCCGCAAATACGCTCCGATGAGATCATAGGCGAGGATGATACGCTCATGTCGGGCACGGAGGCAAATGAGTTCCTTGGCGCTTGCCAATCGCCGGACGCTTTGCAAGACTTGTCCCGTTTTCAACCTACTGCCTGCTCGGAGCCCATAGAGATTTGTGGCGCCGGCAGTGGTGCGCGTCGTGGTTTCTTTGATGCCAACACTAGCCCAGACAAACCCAATGGCGTGCCAGTGGTCAGACAGATTGAAAGTGAAATGTCGGGAGAAACATCAAATCCATTCCTGTCTTCCTCACCGCCGCAGAAGCTGCAGGAGGTGCGCGAAATACGCGCTGGCTGTCGCCGCATCAATGGCGATCGTCCGGGCTTCAGCATTAAGCTGAGCGTCAATGAGCGCTTGGCTCGTTTCCTACAAGATGCGCGCCAGACACAAATACGCTTACCGGATATCGAAATCTATGAGCATGATAGCTTGCTGAATCTGGCCACGCTATATTCGCTCAACATGGTCGTTGAGCACGGCTGCACGGTGCTGACTAAGACGAGGTAAGTGTGCCTCTCAAGCTGCCAACTTTAATATCAAATAATTTAATATTGTTTATAACAGAAATACAACGCAATCGGTTAACATTGATCCGCAAGGCAATTTGGAACAGCGGCAGAATGTCTTTGGTGACTTTAAGCGACGCTGCTATGGCGACGGCAATATTACTGCTCCAGAAGCTGCTGCTGCGTCGGCGGCCAGCAGCGCTGCCAACGAGCTAATACCAGAGAAGTGAAAGCAGGGCACCAGGTCAGAGCACAGCAAAAAGAGCCTAATCAACTGCCAAAAGTGGGCGTGACAGCAGCAGCGTCTACCTGACGATCGACGTTGTCCTGTCCTGCCTGCGGCTGTCCTTAGCTGCTAGCGGCTGAACTGAGTGAATCAATTTTTTTTAACTATTTATTAAGTTTTTAACATGCTTAGCTAATGTCGCTTTTTAACAGAGTTTAAATGTATGTATGTACATACATATATACGTATACATAATTATGTATATTGTATAATAATAAACTCAAAAGCAAGGGGGGGGTGTAGCAGCGTAGGCCGGGGGCAAAGCGCATAGAAATTGTCTGTTTAACATAAAACACCGCTTTTGCGGTTGTTCTTCTTGTTATTATTGCTGTAATCGTTTTTGTTGTTGGTCGTTGACATCAAATGCGCTGTTAAGAGCGAGATAGCAATAGCGTATGAACGACAGAGAGAGGCACGCGTATGAGAGGGAGTCGGCTGCTTGCTTCCAATATTTAACTGAAATTGTCTTGCGATTTATCCACTGTACAAAATTTATGTATATTATTACGTTGTTCTGTAAGTTATGTATTCGATGTAAATGCGTATATGAATATACAAGTCAATATTATGTTCATATTAAATGCAAATTATAAATGTAAAAATTGTTATTGTAATGCTGCCGACAGTTTTAATTTCAAGTTCAAGTTCGATGCTCATTCCACGATTGCTAATTTATCGATAAGCTTGCGCTGAATTTAAAAGCAACGAACTTTTCAGCATCAGGTTCCGCCCATCAGTAAAAGAGCGTTGACTCTTCATTTGAATTTGCCCGCCACAGCAATAAGAGAAAGAGAGTTACTTTACGAGCTGAAAAATAAAAAAACGCATGGCAAACAACACAAGCGAACGTAGAAGGATGAACGATTTAGTTCGTTCAATTCAGTCACTATTGTTCGCTCGCTCGTGGGTGACCATCACTAAGCTGCTGTAATAAACAGCTGTTTTGCAAACGCTGCATAAAGCATAGTTTTTTTTCCTATATTTATTGGAAACGTTTGAAAAAACCGCAAACGTATATAAAACAAAAATGCCCAAGGAGAAATCCAGACGTCGCAGCCGCAGTCGCAGTAGACACAAGCAAACCGAGTATAGTCGCAAGCGTAGCGTCAGCCGGGATAGACGCCAAAGTGATGCTGTGCCAGTTGAGAAGCGGGAACGAGAGCGCGAACGCGAAAGGAATAGGGACAAGAAAAGCGATAAACACAGACGCCGTGACCATCGCAGTAGAAGCCACAGTAAGCGAAACCACAAGCGCAAGGAGCGTCGCACCCGCTCCAGCTCCAGTTCCAGTTCATCCAGCTCAAGCTCTAGCTCATCTGATAGCAAAGGAAAAGACAAAACTAAAGGTACAGCTAAGGATAGTACGGAGTCTAGCGCAATAAAGCTGCTGCGCACGCTGGAGGAGCGACGAATGCGCGAGCAGGCACAACGCCAGCGTGAGAAGGAGCAGATCAAGGCTAATGAGACCCCCGAGGAGAAGCGTGCTCGAAGGCTGCAAGAGAAACAAGCCAAGGAGTCACGTCGTCGCGAGCGTATGGGCTGGGACAATGAGTACCAAATGTACTCCAATGAGGACAATCCCTTTGGCGACTCAAATCTCACCTCGCACTTCCATTGGGGCAAGAAGCTTGACGCCGAGGGCCTATCCAAACTGTCAACCAAAACCGTGGAGGTGCTAACTCTGCAAAAGCAAGTAGAGAATCGTCGCGAGCTGGAAAAAGTCAAGAAGCGTCGTCAGGAACGCGAGCTAGAACGTCAGGCACGCGAGGATGATGCCATGTGCCTGCAGCGCTCCAAGGAGGCGGTGCAATTCAGAGAGTGGCAACGCCAAGAGGATCAATTCCATTTGGAGCAAGCACGTCTACGCAGTGAAATACGCATTCGCGATGGACGTGCCAAGCCCATTGATCTGTTGGCCCAGTATGTGGCAGCTGGTCAACAGGAAACGGAAATGGAACAAGCGCTGGAGATGCAAATGCATGAACCGTATATGCTGCTGCAGGGGCTGGGCATAGAGGAGCTGGAGGATCTACTGGTGGACATTAAAGTATACGAAGAGCTGGAGGCGGGCAAACATATGGACTTCTGGCAGGATATGGTTACCATTGTGCAGGATGAGCTGCAAAAGCTGCTCAAGAAACAACAGAGCGAAGCAAACACGTTGAATCAACGGAGAGATGGCATACACCAGAGCGTGGTCAAGGACGTGTCGGATATATTTCGTGGCAAGAATGCACATCAGCTGCAGGAAATGCGTGAACGCATTGAGAACAAGATACATGGACGCGCCGATGGCGTTGATATAAGCTACTGGGAAAGTTTGCTGTCCCAACTAAAGGCGCACATGGCACGCGCACGGCTGCGGGATCGTCATCAGACATTGCTGCGCGAGAAGCTGCAGATGCTGAAGCAAGAAAGCGAAAGCAATGCGGATCTCAAGATGGAGCAGCAGCAGCAGGAAGAGGAGGAGGAGCCAGAACCAGAGTCGGAGACAGCGGATTCACCGATGGAGCAAGATAATCCCATGCAACTACTGCTGGCGTCGGCGCGACTCTACCAGGCAGGCAACTACTCGCCTGTTTATCAGTCTGACTCTGAGTGCACTGCTCGCCGCATGAATCCCGACGAGGAGGATTCACAAGAGGGTCTAGTCTATGAGGAGAGCGATGACGAGAAACGTGTGCAGCGCCAGCGCTTGAACTTGCTGCATCCAGAGCGTGCACAGGAGACGGCAGCGCCATTAAGCGCTCAGGAGCAACGCATGCGTAGCGTGGCGCGTCAAGGCATGCAGGGAGATGAGGCTGAGTTCAGCGTGGAGACTACGGTGGATGCTGTGCCTCAGCTGGCCACCGACAAGTATCGTCCACGCAAGCCGCGCTACTTCAATCGCGTGCACACGGGCTTCGAGTGGAATAAGTACAATCAGACTCACTACGATATGGACAATCCGCCACCAAAAATTGTGCAGGGCTACAAGTTTAACATATTCTATCCGGATCTTATGGACAAATCACAGACGCCACAGTATTTCCTCACGCCCTGTGCGGATAATGGTGACTTTGCTGTGCTGCGCTTCCACACCGGTCCGCCGTATGAGGACATTGCGTTTAAGATTGTCAATCGAGAGTGGGAGTTCAGCTATAAACGCGGCTTTCGCTGTCAGTTCCACAATAATATCTTCCAGCTGTGGTTCCATTTCAAGCGATATCGCTACAGGCGTTAAAAACAAACAATACTTCATTTGCTATATGCTTTTTTTTTAGAAATAAATTAAGTCCATTTATTAAAACATTGTTTTGATTTCAAGCATTGCCTGGATGACAGTGTGTCGCTTGTTTACATTTGTTTGTCTTAACAGTCATAAGCAATTTGAGGTGCAGCAAATCCTCTAATGTTTAAACAATTACATGCTAAGTTTTGCTAATTTTGTATTAAGTTATCACAACCAATTATATTAGCATTTAATTTGGTTTGTTCACATTACGCTGCAGTCCTTTATTGGAGCCGCTTCCACCGTTTGTACTAATTCACCGCGTTCTGCTCGCTTCACTTGGTCCAGTACGCTGTCGTGTTGTGGAAACGCCAGTCCAGCTAGCTTGGAGTGCACCAGCTTTTCATCAATGCTCACCTCAAAGGCTCCACGACGTCCCTGCCGGCAAGTCACCTCCAGTCCTGGATGCGCAGCTATCAGAAACTGCCGCAACATCTGGCATTGCGTTGCAAAGTTGCATTTGCCGCTATAAACACAATATTGTAATGTTCATTATTTTGGATACGAGGAATCACACTTACCAGTACTCAATATCCACATTAACCATTACATAAATTTTCAAATAAACAACAATTCTGTAAGCTGTCATTTGCTTACTGTTAGTGTGTAACAGCAAACGACACTGTTAATGTCAGAAAAGTTATCAACATGTTAAGTTCAGAATGGCGCCAACTTTGATTTTAAGAGGTACGAGCAGCTTCATTACTTTTAACATTTGTATATAATTTTCATTATTTGTTTTACATTTACAGGTAATGGAATTGCTAGCTAAATTGATTTTTAACAAACATTTTAAATGCCCAAAGGCTTAGCCTTTGTTGGCTCTGGAACGCATTAACGTCTTGCAGGCAGCATTGTGTGTCTTCAAAGGTAGCTCATCTGTAGGAAAATGTAAGTAAATATACAACTCATATGCATATAATATTCTTTTGGGGATACTTACAAATCTTGTGTTCGCCATGTACAGGCAACAGCAACGGCAGCTGCTCCGGCTTGGAGCAGACAAACACATAGGGACTATCGGACTCGCCGTTGGGATAGAGTTCACGGTATTCCTCCTGCGGAAGACAGTTGTTCACATGCACGCAGCCCAGCAAACTGCTGGTGGGATAGGATGTGGGAAACTTTAGGTTTTTATCGTTATAAAGCACACGGTAGAACTCTTCAAGTTGAGAAATGTCCTCGGCACGCGGTTCTTTAGTGGTGGAGGCAATCCAAAGGCGTCCGCGATGTTCGCTATACCAGACGCGACCCTCATGCCTGCAAGTAAGTTACAAGTTTGAAAAGAATAGATATATATCAATAAATATGTTTACTTTTTAATGCCTGCCACTAGCATTGAGGCCCAAGGCTGATGCATGGACAGGCACTGCCGCATATCCTGCATTTCTAATAGCTCTTTGTCCTGAACACGATTATAAACACGTTCCAGGCCATCGTCGTTTGGTGCTGCAGTCTTTGATTTCAGATCCTTGGTTGCTTTAAATACAGGTGGCTTGGCCACATCTAAATTGCCTGGCAATCTCATGGCAGAATGTCCAGTGATCGAGCTGCCAATGCCAGCAGATTTTGTGATAGCGGCCAGTTGACGCTGCAGTTGTTGTTCATACTCCTTGGTGACGGGGTGCTCTTCAGGTAGCTCACGTCCGGCAAAGTCCACCTTAATCTTGCGTTTAGTGCGACTTCCGTGCTTTAGTTCATAAAGTTCGCTCTTTAACTGCTCAAATTTCTCTCGTTCAGCATCTGATAACCAAACCGAATTTTCCTGCAGAGTTTACGTAAAAAATAAGCAAATTAATAAGCATAAATGATAAGACTTGTAAGCTACCTGAAAGTAATCCAGTTCATCATCTATGACTGTGGTACGCTTTTCGCTGTTGCGATCATACTCCAGAAGGCGATCACGCTGAGCCAATGCATCATTTTGTGATTTTTCCATCTGTTGTTGTTGCTGCTGTTTTTTTGTTAGTTTACCTTGCGTCTTGCTGTTGGCACTACGCTGTGCTTTGCTCATTAGCTGCTCTTCCTCGTTCGTATATACAAGCTTGCCACAGCAGACACATGCGCCACTGCCTTCCTGCTCGCATACTATGCGACCGCAGCCCATACAATTATTAATAAGCTTATGCTCCGCTGCCTGGCAATCACATTTCCGACGTCCCTTAAGCAGCATTGTGTCGCCCAGCAGTTTGCCATCGTTAGAGTAAATGTTAACATATTTTCCTGACTTTTTGGTAGCTCCTCCGACCGGCGCCGCGCTGCGCTGCGTTGGCGGTGAGCTGCCAGTGAGTTTTCCTTTGCTTCGTGGCTGTTTGCCGCTCAACAGCATGCGACGACAGTTGAGCAGAAATATGCGATGCTCCTCATTATCCTCACTCAATAAGTTCCCAAAATAATTATCAAAATCATGGTCATCCTTTATTGCCAATATAGCGCTAGCAACGAAATGAATTATTAGCTTTAATTTAGCAGAATAAATAAAAGTAAGACATGCTTACGACATCATTTCTGGTGTTACCACGCAATCCAGGCAGCTGGATAGTGCTTCGCTCAACCATTTTTCCATGTTTTTGTTGTGAAGTTCCAAAGAATATTATTCACTTGTTTCTGTTAGTTTAATGGCCGACAGTGTGTTACGATAAATTATCGATAACAATCGCTTGCACTCTGGCAACACTTTGACAACAACAAAAAAAAAACTATGCGAATTGCAAGCTAAAACAAAATACAATAAATATTCGTGCATAATGAAAGCAATGGCAACATTTTAAACGCTCTACCGCTCTCAAACGTGATTGTTTAATGCTCCCGTCTGTGATCTAATGTTTAAAGTTTATTAAATACCGTAAGAGTATGCGTGAAATTTGCAATTGACAACCGAGACGCGCTCTGCTGTTTATTGAATTGGCCTCTCTGTGTGCGTGTGAGTGTGTGTGTGCATGAACTGTGTGAGTGTATGTGTACGTCGAAGCCAGTGTAATTTGTTGTAAATAGCATAGTCTAAATAAGTTTAACTGCGTGCGCTGCGTTACTGTTCAAATAGAAAGTGGTAACGACCGCAGCAGCAGCAACAACAACAACAAACGCAGCGTCAGCAGCTGAAAAAGGCATTGGCAAAAAAAAAAACAACGAGAAAAAAATCAAAGCGACGTGTAGACAGTAGCCGTCGCAGTTTCAGTCTCAGCTCACCCTCACAGCTGTAAATCTGAATTGTCGCCCACGCAGAGCAGACGTCATACAGCACCTCCCCCTATATACGCCATACTGCGTAACGGTACATTTGCATTAACGGTAGATGCCTGGCTGTTCGTTTGTCTGATAAAACCGCCTGAGTGTCTCACTTGCTCGCACGCTGTCTATCAAAAAGCTATTCTGCTGCCGCCAATGCTCTGCTTCTTCTTCTTCTTCGTAGACAATTCATACGCCACATTTACTGTGCTGTGTGCTGTCGGCGTTGACGTCGCTGCGTTTTAACTTGTCACGCTGTGATTTTCGTTTGATTTATTTAACAGTTCTCGCGTAACGTCTAATAGCTAAGCAACTAAATACTGTAGTCGAAGTACAATAAATGACAAAAACTAAATACTCATAACGGTAAAAAATGCAATTGCTTAAATAGAAATTGATGCTGCTACTGCGGAGTGCGCCTGCGTTCTTTTTTTTTTGTGAATGTGCATGAGTGTGTGTGTGTGCGTGTGTGTGTGAGTGTCTAACTGCATATGTTTAGTAGCCGGCATAAAAGTCTGCGCGCGGTTAAACAGCTGAGCGGCGCCTTTTAAATACAACACACATACATAGGGGAACTTTAAACCAAACGGCTAACAAAATGTATCGAATCGGTCCAATTGGGCGTAAATCAAACTTCCATTCGCGCGAGAAATGTCTGATTGGCCTCGTGCTGGTGACGTTGTGCTTCCTCTGCTTTGGCGGCATATTCCTGCTGCCGGATAACTTTGGCAGCGAGCGCGTGCTGCGCGTCTACAAGCACTTCCAAAAGGCCGGACCCGAAATTTTCATACCAGCACCACCGCTGGCAGCGCACGCTTCGCGCGATGAGGATCCGCATATAATGGGCGATCGCGAGCGCCTGCAGCAGAAGATACGCGCTGAACTGGGCGACATACTTGAAGAGCCGCAGGCAGCGGCGGCAGCCATCGGTGTGGCACCGCCCAATGAAGCTGCCGATGCTGAGCCCGTACCAGTGGCGCAGCAAGAGCAACCTGTGGAGCAACAGCAGCCGCCCTTGGCGCCCGCTTCAGCAGCGCAGCCAGATGATACAACGAGCAATAATAACAACAATGCAGCCTACGCTGCTTCAGCACTGAAACTGCCAATGGGCATGGGCAGAGAATTGGAGCCAAGCATGCAGGAGAAGCGTCTGAAAGTTAAAGAGGTAAGTGGCAAATACGTAATATTAGCGCAGCTTACGCTGCTTAGAGCGTCGCCCCCCACGCTGCTCTTGAAGCAAATTACTGTTGAGCTTTGCTCTTTATTATATTTTTTTTACATCTTCGCACTCTCTAACTGAATTCGGCGCCTACATGTGCTCCAAATTCCAATGCTCGTGTGTCGTTTTATCAGCATTCCGGCTGTCTCTCCTCCCTCGCTGCCTCTCTATTTATAATTGTTTGCCAATTGTGCTGCTGCTTCTTCTTATTACTATTGCTTCTGCACTTCCGCGCTGCTGCTGCTGCTGCTGCTGCTGCTTCGAAATGCCAAATCACAACAAATTGTCATATTTCGCTCTCTCGTTTGCTTCGCTCTCGCTCTCTCGCTGCTTGATTCAACTAAATTGCGTAGGCAGTTTGCATCTTTGAGCAATTACGCTGACCTGATTACTGCGTTCTAGGCGATCTACAATGTTGTTGCCGTTGCTCACTCGGTTCATCTCGCTGCAGTAATTGGATTCATTTGCTTATTTATTCAATTGTTGATATTTCATACATACATATGTTTGCTTGTACGTTGCTTGATAAATAATTGATTTTTTGTGTTTATTTTTGTTGCAAAAACTGCAAGATATTAAATTTCTACATTAAGAAAATAGGTGCTGCAAATTTGCTTGTACTAACAATTTTTTTTTTGTGGCTGTTCGATAAGCATTAATGGAAAAATAGTAATATGTTTTCGATTGCTTGAATTTTTGAACAGAACTGCTACTACAGCAAATATATCAGTTGTTTATTTTTTGGGACAGCAAAAGCAAAGCAGATAATAATGAATATCATTGTCTGATAAAATAAAAACTACTTCCAATTTAAAGCTGGCTGTGTCTAAACTGTTGACGTGCACTGTAGCTAACAGTAAAGCGAGCTGAGATTTTAGAATATTTATGCACTCGTTGTATTCTGTGTGATTGCTGCGCTAGTATAAGCTGCTAATCTTGCCTAATTAGTTTCCGCAACACGTTCACACATACACTCAAACGTGTGTGTGTGTGTGTGTGATTTTGCATAAGGTGCGCATATTTGTCGTTGCTTTAATTTGTTACTTTCACTTGATTGCTGCTTGTTTGTCTCTTTTTTATACGATTTTTTTTATTGTATTCCACTGACCCAGTAAATCTACTAGCAGCGCTAAATGTTAACGCAACAACAACAGCAGCAGCAGCAATAATTTCCTAAGCAACAAAAGCGAAATAATAATAGTAATAATAACAACAACAACAATGACAAAATGCCAGCGAAAAGTTTGCAAACGTTGCGGCAAAAGCAAAGAGAACGTTGACGTTGACGTTGACGCTGACGCTGACGTTTGTGTTTCGCTGCTTTTGCTTTTCTGCTATGCTATCCAAAAAGACGACCAAAAATAAATGTTTATTGAAACTGAAACGTTGACGCCGCTGCCTTGTGCTATAATTAATGAAAACACAACTTCTTGTAGCAAAAAACACAAGCACACACAAAAAAAAAAAAGGAAGCAATAATAATTGCTTGTTTGCTTTGTCTTTATCTTTATCTATGATAATTCTTATACACCCAAACAGAGAGACAGACAGTTCAGGTAGTAACTAATGCCTGGGAGCATTAGCTACAGTTTCGCTTTTCTCAAAGTATAACAAACGTATCACCCACTCCACACACCGCGCCGTGTAAACTAAAATACCGTTAATGGCCTTGGTTTGCGGTTTTATTACACAACAAACTGCTTATGGAGTTGAAGATCTTTTGCAATGTCGTCAAGCACGCACAGTGGCACCAAAACATTAGTCAAACTGTTGAAAAATATATTTATTCTGATTTAGATCTCTCTGTCTCTCTCGCAGCTCACAGGTGAATTGCTTGATTATCAACGCATTACAGCTAATTATAATTTACTGATCTACATATAAACAAATCAGTGTTGCTAATTTAACATTTTTTCAATTTGAAACTAATTAAATTCCAAACCGAATTTAGTTTTATCTAAGGCTTGTTGTTGTTGCAATTGCAACTATTTCTTTATTTATAAATATCAAGCTTTAATCTATTTATTATATTTTACTTGCAAAAATCAGTGCATTTGTTGACAAATTATTTTAATTATTATTTACAGCAATTAAATATTTTAGCGTAAACAAAATAAATAAGAATCTCAAAGTCATTAAAGTTGAACTCAACTTCCATTAGCAACTAAAAATTTTTGAATGCATATAAAACAATTAAAGAATTACAAACATTTGATTTATAAATTTCATAAATCATTGCAAACCACTTGAAACAACAATTCCAATTAGCAATATTCAATTCAAAAATCGAATTCGAATTCAATTAGCCATATATCGATTGGATATTTTCTTTATCTCTATATAGCGTATTATTGGCGGCATGCTATAGAGCACTCAGCGAAGCATTTAAATGTACATTAATAACTCACTTGGAAAGCCATTGAAATAATAATAATGCACTTAATATTACTATCAACAATGCTTTTGTTTTGTTTTTTATTTCAAGTTAACTTGAGCGGAAAATGTACATGACTGAGTATTTATTGTTTGTTTATAAACTAAGCGCAGTTTATTGTTTTAAGCACGCACGCAATTTTGAAACTTTTTTTTTTATTATTTTTTTTTTTGGGGGCTTGGGTTCATGGACTTTGGAGTGTTACGCATGCAAGTTGGGCAACGACTTTATTCTAGACTAGCAACTATGTGTACATGTAATTAGAGAGTTTCAGTTTGTCATCTATGAAACATATAACTGTCGCTGTTGCTGTCTCTGTCGCACGCTGTTGCCATTTAGTTGGCCAAGTGCGCGCGGGCTTGGCTTTCACAAATAGTACACAGCAATTTGTTGTTGTTGTTGTTGTTGGTTTTGTTGTTCGTGCCGAGCATAAAAATAAAAATACAGCTAAGAACAACAGCTAAAATTCCATGAAGCGAAGCGATGTATGTCAATAAGCAAAAAAGAAAAAAGCGACAACAAACATTCTAATGAAAAAAAAATTCAAATATATGTGTGTACAGCATGCAACAGACGTTTGCATTGTGGCATGTACTGTGTGCACATAAAATTTACAAAAATAAATTATTTATGAAAATAATGTAAACTATTTTCGAGCTGCTGACGCTGCTGACAAATTTAATGCCTGAGCACAAAAAATTGCTATAAAATTTTGTTTTATGCCATGCCATGCGTCAAAAATATTTAATATTTGTGTATTATGCTAAGCAGTATAATTGTTTATACAATGAACTTTGTTTATAGCAAATATCTTAGTCTAAATCTACAATTCTACGAGATATTTTGGTCTCTGACCCTTTGGTCCATTTGCTCAACCAAATTGCCGTTTGACCTTTTTCGCTTCCCTATTCCCTACAGCTTTCGCTCAAGTAAACACAACACACAAAATACCAAAAAAACAGAAAAATTATAACACGAATTTCTTTTTGTTTCTCGAAAGTCAAAGCCATAGAGTCATGTGTGTGTTGTTCGCCGCTGAGCGCCAACGATGCGTATGCGGCCAACTAAGCTCGCACGTTTCAATTCCAAGCCATTCCGCTGCGAAGCTTTTACCAGCAATAACAACTAGAAACGCCGCTGCAGCAAAAAGCTTTTGCCCAAGCACAACACGTTTTGGCGCCAAAAAACGCGCGCGCTGCCAACTTAATTTTGATATGTGGTTGGGGCAGAGTAGTGGGCAGCGCATATGTAAATAATGGGGTTAGTTAGCTATGGTGCAAAGCTTGCGAAAAAATTAAATTTAATTTAAAGTTAGCAGTTTATTATATGAGAAGTTAGTTAAGCAATGAAATTATTATTAAATTTAATTTAAAATAGGCAATTGATTGTAAAAAATGTATATTTTATAGGAAATTATGACTTGAATTCTTGAAAAAACTACTATAAAATATATATGAACAAAAATATATTGTAACGTTTAATTTAAAGTGCAAACCTATTGCATATATAATGCCAAAAAATAAATAAAAAATTTATATAAATATATTTAAAACTTATAGTACAAACCTATTGCAGAATATAATACCAAAAAAAAAAAAAAGAAATACACTTTGATAAATAAATTATGCAAGGAATTAAATTAAATGAAATGTATTCAATTTTAAAGTTCTAAAAATCTCAATTTTAAATATTGCAAATGTTTCAATGCAGTGAATTTGAATTTTTAAGACATGAAACTTAAAGCTAATGAATTAGTTCGTTGATTGATTTCAAATTTAATGCTTAGGTTAGAGTATTGCTAATTCGTTGCGTCTGGTTTTGCGTCTGTAGCTTTGAGTTTGCTGCTTCGGCAACGCATCGCATTCGAACTCGTTGGCGAACTCGCCTCTCGACTTGCCAATCCGAATCGTCTAACGCTCGTGCGTGTGTATGCTGCTCGTCTCTGCGTGCAGCGCAGTCCAACCCGACCCCAAGCAGTGTTATCGGCATGCTGCCGACGATGTTCAAACGGTTCAAAGCGGCGCCGTATGAGGACCATTGCTGCTGCTGCTGCTTGGGCCAGGCCAGGCCAGGCCGGTTGGTTGCTTCGTAGTCGCAGTCGGTAGCGTCGTTGTCGTCTGTCTGCATCGCCTGCTGTGTGTGTGTGTGTGTGTGCGTGTGGCGCTTCTTGTGTTGATGTTTTGCTCTGGCGTGTTTAATGTCTCGTCTGCGCTGGTGGCGTCAACTCCACGCAACTCTTGAACGCGCGCGCGCTCGCAACAACTCGCCTCGCAATTTCTGTTTTCTGTGTGTTGGTCGGAAGCACAAGCGACTTTTTCAGCTACCACTTTGTTGTGGCAGCAACAGCAGCAGCAGCAGCAGCATCGTGTTCAAGGCTACCTGCAGCAGAGCCAACTTCCTGCAGCAGCAGCAGCAGCAACACCTGAAGCAGAGCAGCAACCAAATTCTATTAGCAAGCTCTTTGCTCTGACTTTTTGCAGCTTACGCCCGTTTATGCACCTATATAGTGCATATAGTATTTGTTTTTTTGCTTTATTTTTTGTGAGTGCGCGCGTAAATAAACAATAAACAATGCGTTGAAACAGGAATCGAGCCCCAGCGACACCGACACCGACACCGCGGGCTGCCGCACTGGCTCGCTCTGCATTGTGCGGCGCGTAGATTCAATTGTGGCTGCCACATTGCTGCAGCCAGCCAAGCGCCTGCAGCTAGGCCACTCCGGAAGCCAAAGTGCAATGTGTGTGAATGACGCCATTTTAGGTTGTTGCTTTTAATTTCGCTCGTTTTTTTTCCTTCTTCATGTTTTGTCTTGTTTGCTTTTTATATTAACAGTGCATAGGACGCGTTGTGACTACAAAATATTTACAGTTAACTGCGAATTGAATGTTGAGCGAACGTTTTCGAGCCTGAGTTTGATTGAGTAAATGCTTGAAATTAGTTTTGTGCTTTGTTAAAATGCAATGTTAACTAAGACACATTAATAGTTAAGCTTGTTGCAATGTGAATTTTGCAGCTTGTTGCCAAATTTTTATTTTTTAGTACAAATATTCGACAACGATTGAGTTTAGAATTCGTTGCTTTGTTTTGCAATTTTTAAAAATTTAGCAACTATTAAAAATAAATAATGAGTTGCAATCTTTTTAATAGACTCGTTACTTTTAATTTGTATACGCTTGATAGACATTTGCATTTGAATTTAAAGCTTTTGCGCATTTCCCCAAGGTGCTAAAAATTATGAGAAAAAAAGTTTATAAATTATGAAAATATGAAAGCGCACAAAATATAAAATATATATATAAAGTCAGCCTTACTTTGCACTCCCCTGGGCAGGGATGGCTGGGCTGGGCTGGGGGGGTGTGGCAAACTAAAATCAAAAAAGCGCACAGCAGGCGGCAGTAGCGAGAAATAAAAAATATAAAACGAATTTTATACAAAAATAGAAGAGCTAGAAATTTGCGCATAGAATAAATCACAGTTGTAGCTAGAGCGGGTTACACACACACACAGCCACACACACACACACACATACACATGGATAATAACGCATAATGCGTCATTTTTCACTTGGGGCAACATAATAACAAGACTTGGAATGCTCAACAAGAGATGCTGCAATCGTAGCCGTGTAAAGATGTAAAGATGAAGCGCAAGCTGAACTGAAGCCAATGAAAAACAACAAAATATGAAAAGAAGGAAAACCAAGCTGAAAAGCCCAGTCGAGGCTTATGGCCTTCGCTGCCAACAACACATCCTTTGCCCACATCCTGTTGCCAAAGAGAGTGCGAAAGAGAGAGCGAGAGAGCGCGTAGACAAAAAGCGTATCATGTCTGCCAATCCAATGTGCCAGTCACACACACACACACACACACACACATTGCACTGTATGTCATTTTATATGACTACAAGTATGTGTGTGTGTGTGTGTGTGTGTGTGTGTCTGTTTATAGGCAACTCGAGTGCACTTAAGCGCTCGGAGTAAGCCTGAGCCTGAGCCATTGCACTATGGAGCTTTTTATAGCACAATTTGATATAGATTAATAGTTAGCAAAGTACGCAAGCTATGAGGCCTTTTTGCTAGTAATAAATACGCATAGATTTATGCTGACATAAAAAGAGGCGTGGCTGCACATTTTTATAAAAAAAACTATGTTTTTTAGCAGTTGACAGCCTGAAATGTATGAAATTTAAACTGATCTAGTTCACTTATGTTAAGCTTACAGACGCTGCTTAACAGTTTATGTTAAAAGTTTTGCTTGAGCGTTTGTTCAGGCTGTTAAAAGCTTCAAACGCTTGATAGTCAATATCATAGCCATAGCTATATAGATATGTATCTATAATGTATTATAGCTGTCAACAATCAAGTTTAGCGCAAACATTTTTTAATTTTTGCCACAATCTTTTACATAAAGCTCCATAGTGCGCGTATGCAACAAATGCATGTCTCTTGTTCGCTGCTCAGTTACGTCTTTACGTGCGCTATCTTTATCAACAATAACAACGACAACAACAATAGCATATAGCTTCAACAATCTTGGGTAGTTTCTAAAATCTGTAAGCTAAGCAAAGCAAAAGACTTGCAGCATAAAAAGTTGCAAGTTCAATTTGCTACTAAGTTTTAGTATTATAATTTACATTTATAAATTTTGAATTCGCAAGTCTTGCTAAGGCTCAAGACTAAGCTTAACTTATGCATATTTTGGCTGCACGATCAATACACAAAGTTGAAAATTAATGCATCTATGCTTTGCCTAAAATAATAAATTTCTTGTACAAATTCTTAGCACACAACTAAAAACCCATTCATACTAAATTGTAAACTTTACAAGCAACCCATTAGCATTAGAAAAAAGCCAACACACACACACACACACACGTCTATATAAACTGTTTGTTGACTGTCTTTGACCTGATGCACAACCTTTTTAGCCCCAAGTGTCTCAAAACTATAAAGATAAAAACATGGCACATCTCTCGCTCTCTCTCTCTCTCTCGACTTGACTCGACTGTAGCTATCTATATATAAAAATATATATGTTTACTGCCTTGTGCGCTGCCTTGTGGCTGAGGACTTTTGGTTTTGACACGTTTGATTTGATGTCAAGACACCGAAAAATTTACATTTATTGTTGTTGCTGTTTTTGGCTCGAGTCTGTGGCTCTGGCTGCGGCTCTGTAGCTGTCGTTGTGTTTTTTGTGTGGTTTTGGTCTTACAAGCCTTTTGCATTTTATTGAGTGGAAGTCTTGTGGCTGTAAGCTGTGATATCGACTGCGACTTATGGTCACGTTATTAATAATTCATTGCGCTTTTCCACGCCTGTTTTTCTTACGTTTGTGTTGTTGCCTGTCGACTCATAATTCTTTTGGCTGTGCCGCAAAGTATGCAACGCTAAAATAAGCAAACAGCAAAAAACAAAAAAACAAACAAATAAAATAACATAAAAACAAATACAAACATATACCTGGCAATTTATCAGCGCCTTTTTTTTTTTAGTTGCGCTGCGACGATTTCCAATTTTTTTTTTTACAAACTTTTGTCGCACAAGCGCTGCCGCCTGTCTGTGTGTGTGTGTGTGTTGTTTAATTTATATGTATATGTTGCAACTGTACAAAAGGAAAAATTATTTGCTGACTTTTTGACCAACACGTTGCGGTATTTTCCTTTTATAGTTTTCCTTTGACTTCATGTTGCATTTTAATTGCCAAAGCTCGTATTGTGCTGTGTGCTATATATTTTTAGAAATGTCATCAGCTGTGGTCTCGAATCGATTTACTCAAAGCCGCTCACATATAAAAACAAACGTAATTGATAGAAAATAATAAAAATGCAGCAAATTGCAAAGATGCGCTAAAAAGTAGGCAACAGTTGCAGTCTAGTCTATAAAATTGAATTACAGCAATTTTTGTATTACAGACAAATGCACTTGCAATTAGTTGCAGCTGCAGCTTAAATTACATACTCAAAAATTCAATTCAGTTGCACAGTAATATCTTTGGAGCTATTTTTAGTTAGCCTCTGAACCGAACCAGGCCATAACCCCAGACTTGGGTAATAAGATACTTGGAAAACTGAGCCAGAGGTTGAGCGTAATTGTTTGCGCTGCCAGCTTCTTCCAAGAAATCGTTGAGCAAGTAATAATAAATTTGTATGTCAAAAATAATTGGCTGCATTTTAATTAACACAAAAGTGAAAAGTGAGCCATGCCCTGAGTCGTTGCTTACATCTATGATAAAGTGCGTATTTTATTAAAAAAAAAGCTGAATGCATTGTTCGCTGCCAACAAATATATGAACAATAATGTTAAAGCTGAGCACAGAGTGTTGTGTGTTGTGTGCTCTGTTGTGAAAATAAATAAAAGCATGCCCAGAATGCTGTAGCTAGGGCAACAAAACAACGTTAGAACGTACTTAACTGGTATACAAAGCATTGTTGTTGAAGCTGCTGCTGCCAGCACATTGTAAAATGTGAAATCCAAACTAATGAAATGCGTTTCATATTGACAACAAGAGTTACAAGCTGCAGCTTTTGTCCAACAAATTCAAGCAGCTTGCTGCTCTAATACATGTCAGGCATATTATAGAGCGGACATGCACCTGTTTGTACCAATTGAAATGCAAATGCAACACTCGACAGCAAAGTCTTTGGCCACAAGCAATTGGCTTGCGATGCGAAGAGTGTTGCGCATTTGTTTTGTATTTGCTGCTGCGGCTGCTGCTGCTGCTGGTTTTAGCCTTGAGCTTTGTGCCATTGACAGTGACTAATTAAAATCGCGCCAGCTCGCTTGCTCTCTCACACGCTTTGTTTTTGTATTTAGTGTGTGTGGCTTCTTTTTTGTTTTTGCGCTATCGATTGCGATTCGAAAGCGCAGCGCGTTTCCTTGTGACCTTTGGTCAAGGCAACTCAAGCAGGAGGAGGCTGGCTGGTAACTCGATAATCAAATAGCCGCCGCATTAAGTGTTGTATTTGCATAAGACGACAGACATTATTACGTATACGCCTCGTTATGCAATTTGCCATTGCCAATGCCATGGCCATTGCAGCCGCCGCTGTCGCGTTTATGGCTTAATTAAGAATCAATTCGCTGGCGCATAATAAATTAACGCGCTTAACCAAGCACAAAATGATTATGCGGCGCTGCTGCTGCTGCTGCAACTGACGCATTAACAATAACAATAATAACAATATACAAATGTTAGCTGTGTGTCTGTGTGTGTGTGTGTGTGTGTGTGTGGCGCCTCTCTCTAGCATTATTTAGACATTTGCAGCTGCAGCTGCAACATCTGCAATTTTTTTTTGCTTTTGTTTTTGTGTTACGTTTTTGGGCAAATGCCAAGGTTAACTGCATTGCTTTTAGTCCTTGACAGTCACTCCATCAGCAGCAGCAGCAGTCAGTCAGTCAGTCACTCAGTCTGTCACTCAGTCTTTGCTATCTATCTATAAACAGACATATTATGCATACGTAGCATGCACGTTTAGCTTGTGTGTTAATTTCTGTTGCAATTTCAATAGAGCCTAACTAAATCAACAAGACGACAGCCGAATGTTGTAGCTGTGTGTGTTGTCCTTGCATCCTCTAATTAGTAAAGCTGCTGCGCGCTCTCTAGTGGCGCCCCCTTTGAGCTCTTAGCACTAATCTTGGCTAGCGACGCAGCCGAGTTCAAAAGACGAAAATATAATGAGTCCCAAGTTGCTGTCAATACGGGCAAAGTGGCGTAAGCAAACAGAAAATGTCAAGTAAACGGCATTGCGTAGACATTTGATTAACTATTTAATAATTATGCAAACAGCAACAACAACAAAAGTGTAGCTTAAGTTATAATTGTTTTTTTAATGTTAAGCAGCAAAAGTAAAGCTTAGCTGAATTTTGGCTGCAAATTTGTATTTTTATGATTATTTATTTTCATTGTTTCACTGTCGTATCAAATTAATGACTTTTACTTGAGTGATTGCTTGATGCGGCTTCATCAATAGTTTAATTATGCATTAATCAAGAATAATGACGAAACATGTGTGTTGATAAATTGAACGAACTGAACGCAAGTATTTGTTGATTTATTAAGCGTATGCTACGACTATGAAATACACTTTGCTGCACTCAATTAATGCTAAGCAATAATTTGCATGCTAAGCACAAAATTTTAAGCAGCCAGCGCCCCACTTGGCAGTTTATTAATTGACCAATTAAAATTTCTGCATAACAATTATAAAGCACATTGCGCCATGGTGTGATGCTTGAGTGAAAATATTTGTCTCGAACGTGTTGAAAGTAAATTTTATTACGTATACGCCGCGTTGCAATTAAATGGCGCATGCACAAAACTGTGCTATGCGAAAATTTGCAATTTACTTTGTGCAAATTTCATAAACTTTTGCCAGCGGTCAATGTAACCACTCCCTGCCGCCCACCCGCCCGCACACTGCGTCTCGCATCCATTAGACATTTCAGCCTGCAATTGTGGCAACTTATTCTTGTCGCTTGTTGCATAGTTGGGCCATCAACTCGTTGTGTGCGCATAGACACAATGTATAGGGGGGAGGGGTGGGGCATAGCTGAGGCACATTGCTCGGCATGTCTTGTAATGCAATCTGTTTGCTGGTCTGCCGCCTTGAGGCCTTGGCGGAGGCAAAACGCTGGCGCAAAAAGCTGTTGAAAATAATTACACGAAAGTCAGCGCAATTTTCAGAGCTCTGCGCTTCAGTCTTCTGCTGCCAGATTATTAATGGATAGCACTAAAGTGAGGCAAAAATAATAACTACACACACTACTAAATGCATTGGCTATTGTCCTGGCGCCTGTGAATTGTGCTAAAGCTAAGTGAAAGCAATGACAGGCAGCCTAAGTGATTCGCATAAGTAAAATGCTATAAATGGAAGTGAATGATTTGTGCAAATAATTAAAGTAACGTAGATTTTTTGCCATTTTGTCTAGTTAAATTACTAGGCTAGAAGTTGACAATAGTTCCAGTTATTTCTCATTGAATACAAATTACACTGAATATTTAAATTCGAAATAGAGTTTCAAGTCTTAAACTGTTTTGCCAATTTATTTATATATTTATTTAAGCTCAACTATGGACAGTCGACGATAAAAGAAAATGATTACAAAAAATATTTAAAATTAAATTTAAAAAGTATTTAAAATTATGTTATGTTTTTAGATTTGATAAACTTATTGATTGGGAGTGTTAAACAGACCCAACAACAACCCAAAAACCCAAACAGGTCTGGGTTTGTGTTAAATAATCTTTTATTAAAATAAATCTTATTAGCAATACAAAATATAGCTAAATAGTTAAACAATCTTTTATTAAAATAAATCTTATTAGCAATACAAAATAGTTGTTAGCAGAGTTGAAGTCTTAAATTATGTTGCCAGTTATTTCTATTAGCAATACATAAAGTAGTAAGCGCGTTGCTCTATTTGCATGCAACTTAAAACAGTGCGTACTATAAATAAAAAATGTATTAAATATATCACTAAATGCTGCATTTTCGTCATTGCAATTTGTCTAGGCTAGGCACAAAAATCAATTAGCAGCGGTCCCATCATTAATGCCAGCGATGTGTAGCGCAAAAAGCAAAGCCAACCAACCTAAACGATAATCCAATTCCGAGCTCTAGCTACCTCGTTTTTCCTTTTAGGCTTAGCCGTTTGCCAGCGCCGCCGCGACTATTTTTCCTTTTTTTCTTCTTTTTTAATTTTCATGGCATCTGCACACGCGCCACAATTTTTGGTTACGGGTTATCGTAGTCGGATTTCTCTGGCTTTGCAATCTTTGCTATTGGCATGGAAAGGCTTTGACACGCACAGATACACACACACAGGCACACACACACACACGCATACATACGCGTTCGTTCGTTCGCTGAGGCTATAAAGAAATTCATTTAATTGCATATTAACGCTTCTTGTTGTGCTGTTCGCTTGCCGAAATATTTTGGGGCATATGACGTAGATGTCAAATAACTGCCACACACACACACACATACATATACACACGCCCCAATAGCAATCTTTAGCTCACTTTTTGTTGCGCCCCATTGTCCGTCAACAGTTCAACAGTCTTTCTCACGTTCTTCACCCGTTCACACTGTTCAGAGTTTCGTTTTTATTAGTTTATTTTCTTCGGCGTCGTAGTTTTTTTTCGTTTGCTGCGTGCGCTTCTATTTATTTCAATTAATGAAGCTGCGTCTTTGTCGTTTAATTAATTTGAAAGCAAGAGCTCTTAACAGCAGCAGCGCATAGGCATAGTTACAAAATACCCTATAAATTATAAAAATGATTAATTGTATATAATAAAATTGTATACATTTCATTTGTCAAACGTGCGTTAAATTCAAATTTACATAGCGTTATGTAATGTTAAGCTAACAGTTGAACTCTTATACGCTGCTAACAGCACTGCACTTAACATGATAATGCAAATGTTATAGCTGCATTGCTGCTATGTTATGTTAAGCTAACATATTGCAAGTGCAGCAATGCAGCTGCTGTTAAAGTTAGCAGCACAGTGTGTGCAATTCAATTTAAACAGGGTATTTTTTAGTCGCTCAGCTAAAAGTGTTTGCTGGTTTTGATTGCTGTTAGCTTTGAAAATTGACGCTGGCTGCTGTTGCGTTGCGCTGCTTAAAGAGTTGCGTTGCCAATTGAGGCAGTGTTAAGGGCTGCTATATATGAGTGTGTGTGTGTGTGTTTGTGTTGGTGTGTATATTAACGGATTACATTTTCAATTCAGCATTTCAATTAGCAATAATTTGTATCAAATTGGTTTGCATGCCAAAAGCGATTAGAACGTTGGATTAAATGCTTAAAGTGCCAAAATTAGAACTAAATAGCTTAGTTAACGAACAAATTGCAGCGCAATAAAATAAATAAATATATTTGCTTTGCTTACGCGCTAACAATACAAAAGCAACAAACTTTATTAAGTGCAACAGCAAAGGCAATCAAAGTTAAATATCAATCCAAAGGCGCAACTGCAACGGGATAGGAAAACAAAAGGCGCGGATAACAAAACTGTAAGCAACGCAGCAATGCAAATGAGCTTGGCGCAGCGCGCAGCTGCGACAGCTTCGCCGTCAACGGGAGCAACAGCAGCAGCAGCGCCGGCGCCAAGGTGAACGAGCAAGAGCAAGAGCAAGAGAGCGAGAGCGAAAGCGAGAGCGCAACGGCAAAAGCAGCAGCAGCGACAGCAGCCGCAGCAGCAGCAGCAGCTGATGCTGTGTGTGAGGAGCGCTGCTGCATTCGAGTTTTAGCAGCGAAACGCAGCAGACGTGCGACGACGGCTGAGCGCTAGCCGATAGCGAAAACAAAAGCAAAGCAAAGGCGAAAGCGAAAACAAAAACAAATGCGTAGCGAGTCGCAAGTGCAGTGCGTGTGATAAGAAACGAAAACAATTGCAAAACAATAACAAAGCTTAAACAAAACGTACACATGTGAATCGTAATTCGGTAATCGGTAATCGGTAATCGGTTAATCTCGATCGTCAAAATGTGCAGCAGAAAATGCTTTCGCATGCCCACACTCATCATCTGCGGCGTTGTGCTGACCATTGTCCTGGTCTGCATCACGGGCATCACACTAACCAACAGCATCAACATATCGAACATTGTCAAGCTGCGCGAGAAGGTTGCCAGCGATTCGGCTGCCGCCAATGGCGGCCACCAGGCGGCGCAGACGCGCGCCGCTCTGGTGGAGCAACAGTACTCGACGCTGCAGACGCATCATCTGTCCAAAAGCGATCTGAACTACATATCGGCGGCAACGCATCCCAAGAACTTGCAGCGTCTGCTCGCCGCGCAGCCCACAGCGCCGCAGCCCACACAGCAGCCCAACAAAATTGTTATCGAAATTGGACTGCGCGGCAGCAGCGTTGGCCACACTGATGATAATCTAAATGTGATGCCCTTGCCGCATATGCTGCAAGCTGCTCAGGCGCTAATCGAGGAAGGCAATGTCGACTCCATATCGCTGCCAGCTGCAGCGGCACTCAAAGCAACAACAACAACCACCAGAGCAACAACAACAACAACAACAACGACAACAACTACAGCTGCGCCTCCCATCAGCATCGCTGATCACAATCCCGCGGTCATTGAATTCGATCGTCGCGAGCATGTCAAACAGGTAACTGTAAATAACTGGCCACACCCCCACATGGGGCACATGGGGCACATGGGTGGGAGGCTGGCTACATTGTTTAGCGCCCAAGCCTTGTTGATGATTTCCCCATTCGCAGCTGCTGCACAATTTGCAAATTGAAATTACAGCCGCCCGCCCAGCATTTTTCACAAAGTTAATTTCATTTCTATTTATCCAACAGTCGCAGCTTTTGTCTGTCGCACTTTTGTCTATCGGGGCATGCATATATTATTTGTTGTATCGCTAATCATCGATGCATTGTCATGTCAGTGGAAATGAAAAACAACAACAAACAATTGCATACAATTTTGAAGTGAAAAGCTTACAAATTGCATACAATACACATACGCCCCATGCGCCCGCTACACACAATAAATAATGCTCATGCTTACGCTTAACTTCGTTTTTAGTATAAGTTCAATAAGTTTAAGCCACAACCGGTTTAAAGCTTGAGAACACAAATTAATTTGCAATGCAGTAATTGGAATTCATATTTTACAATTGGCTTGTGCTTGGTTAGGCAAAGGCTTAAAAAGAACTCGGAATTATGCAACGCTAATGCTGCAAATAATATTTGCAAACAATTAAAATTTGCAGAGGCTGCAGAAATTATTTTACAGCTTTAAATGGAATTAATTAGTTTACAATATCAAATATCAAATATTATTTGTATATTGCAAACTGCATTTATTTGTTGCAAACTGTGCCTGTAGCTTAAACTAGAATTTATTTATATTTATTTAAATGCAATGCAGTTAAGCTCTAAGCTGTTGTAAAATGTTTTTATATTTATTTACTAGTGCATTAGGAAAAGAAAATATGCGTTGCTGATAATTTTTATTACCAACTGCCTCTCTCACTCTCCCAGTTGCTCTCTCTCTCTCTCTCTCTCTCTCTCTCTCTCTCTCTTTGGGCAACTGATTACAATAATTAATGAGCTAGAAAAACTTGTAAATTGCCAGCAATTTTTTATTGCTTTGGTTGCTTAGCCCAAATGCAAGCGCTGAGAGACAAATTAAGTCAAGTTGGTAGTTAGTTTACAATTAGTAACATTGCAACTCGCGCTCTCTCTCTCTCTCGCTCTCTGCGGGGGTCATGCTAAAGTTCATTGCAATATTTGTTGCGCTTTTGCAATTTCAAATGCAAAGTGAACGTAGCAAATGTGAGTTAAACGCAAGTTGCGCGCTCAGCCAATTTATTTATAAACAAAAAGCTGTTATAAATGCATTAAAAGTTACCACAAATACTTTGCAGTCGAACGAAAGTTTATAAGGCTTTTAAAAAAATATTTTATTTTTTATACTTTTTTTTATTTTCTTGTGCGCAGTGCATTGTGTGTTTGCCTCAAGTGAATGCTGCTGAATGTTTAATGCTGCACACACACACGCACACACACACAGAGCTTGATGCTGACAAGCATCTTTCAGTTTGTCAGTCAGTCAGTTAGTCAGTTGGTGCAAAAGCCAGCGCTAAGCCAATTAACTTGGCAAAAACGTATTCCGTGTGAAATTAATTACTTGATATTTAATGTATGTGCTTATGTGGTTCTCTCTAAATTGTTGTTGTTGTTGTTGTTGCTACAGTTCATTGTTTTTTCGCATTTTGCTATGGATAATTGTTATGCATAATATAGACAAACAAATTTAGCTAATGCATTTTTAATGCGTTTGTTTATTTATTTACAAAAGTTTTGCTTGTGTTCTTTGTGCATTTCCCGTTGGCAACGCAACTTTGTTTAAAACTGCAAAAATATTCTAGTTAAATTGAAAGTTAAGTTTTTCATTAAAATGTTAATTTTGCATCGAGCTTAAATCGCTTTCATGGTTAGTTTACCATTTATAGTTTCCATCAATATTGATCAATTAGTTGTTGGGCAAAGTCTATACTATATATTTGGCTTAAAACTTTGGCCAAGAGTCTGCGCTGCTTTTGCCTTTGAGTGCGACAGCAAACAGAAATTATAATTTGCTGTTAGTAAAGTTATAGACTCTCGTTCTATTTTACAGCTATACCCCCATTATAAACTTTTTCCATAACACGCGCTCACACGCACACACACACACACACACATAAACAATTGTGAGACTCTTTCATCGAGTCGCTTTTTGACAGCGCCTTGCTCAGAATTTTATTTCTCTTTGGGTTTGGACTTTGAGAGACTTTTCCATGTTATGTTTTATTTAATATGCTCATTTATCATACACCAGGTCCCAATTTAAGTATATATATACTTACGGTCTAGTCTCCCACACACACACACACATATTTATATTTGTGTGTTCTGAGGCGCGGCCGCCTTGCTCTGTGTCCTGCTCTCGCTCTGTGTGACACAAGTGCTTGGCCAAAAGTTTCTTAATAATAAATTGCTTAACTTTTTGGTAAACAAAATCACATTGTTGTCTCCCCAAGGGTTAGACTGCTCTGCCTATTAAGCCAAAAAGCCGCTGTGCACTCATTATGGCTAACCTAAACGGTTAGCCAAGTTGGGAGGACTGTTATTTAAATTAAAATTGCAATTATTGTTTGCATTTAATTAATGTGCCAGAGCCTAGAAGAGCGCGCAACTAAGCTCCAGTTAAATGTTGTATTATTAAATAAATTATTATTAAATTTTTATTTTAATTTAAAAGTTGCTTTCAATACATTGAATACATTTGTTGTTAAGCTAAAACGCTAAACAATTATTCGATGTGTATAGTGCTTAGAGCTATTTATTTGTTGCTTTGCATTAATTTTAGAACATATGTATGTTTTATTTGCAATATTTATATAACAATTGATTACGAGTTTATTTTATAAGCAAGAAAAGGTTTAAAAACTGTTTTAATATTGCTGCTAATTAAAAGTTGGTTTTAAATCAATGTTGCTATTATTTTAAATATGTATGTATATATGTAAGTTTATTTTTGCTTATATAAAATTATTTATAAAATATAAATGATTGACTACAAGTGCTCATTAAATTTTAAATTAAGCTGCGTGCTCCCAATTAAAACTTTCAATCAAAGCTGCTATTATTTGAATTATGTATTATATTTATAAAATATAAATGATTGACTGCAAGTGCTTAATGCATAATTAATATATCGACTATATTGTATTGACTGCTTTGGAGTTTCTATGCTGAGCTAAACGATTTGTTATTTGCTACGTTTTTGGCCTCTTGGGCTGATGCGCCGCATCCGTCATGGCTCAGCATAATTTATAACAGCAATTGCAATGCAAAGCAGCCTCTTTAAATGAAAAACACGCGCTGGCTTGTTTATAAATCCATACATATATATATATATATATATATATCATTCTTGCTTACGCTTTACTGTTTTGTTGTTTTTCTTGCAGGTGAGTTGCAACTATATTGTGGCAAAAAGTTGGAGCTTCAAATCTGATAACGCGGCTGTGTGTTTTTGAGTGCAATAGCATGACAGGCGACAGGTAAGCGGGTGGATTGGGGGGGTCAGTGATTCATGCTGCTGGCAGTTGGAACAATAAGCTTCAATTTGACGCAAAACGGATATTGAAGGTTCAATGTCAATGAAGGCCTTGGCCGTGGCAAAAAGTTTCCTCCTGCCCTGCCCCACACACCAAACAGCGAGAGCGACTAATGCGAAATGTAGCGCTTCAATGCTTTCAATTATGCTGTCCAGACAACAATAACAATGAGTAACAAATAATGCAAGCAAAATGGTAGGCAAAATGCCAGGACTAAGGCTAAGGCGCCGCAGAGCAGCAGCAAAAAAAAACTTTATAAATTTATGAGCAAATCGACACAACAAGATACAACAAATTCAAAACGAGCAACGAAGGACAATGCCAACCAAATTCACGTTGCTGCTAGCTCACGCTTTATCTATCTGTGTGTGTGTGTGTGTGCTGCTTCCAAAAGTAATCATTGTTCGATACCGGAAACTATTCAATTTCCGCATGACATGAAGCGTGCAGCACACAACAAGGACACCGACTCTGGTGCTGCTGCTGCTGGCAAATGTTTATGCAAGCAAAGACTTTGGGGGGGGGGGGTTGTGAGAGAGAATCCATTTAGTCACCTGCAGCGACGAGGCTCGTGACTGCTGTGTGGCAGCATCTGTTGTGGCTTCTTACTGTTGCCAATCTCGTTGCACGCATTTCATCATTGATTGAGTTTCCAGTGCCAGCTCTTTAATGCAGCTGCTGCTGCTGCACTTGCCACAGCTCTCTCTGCTATTCGCATGCAAATGCGACAAACAAACTCAAAACTAATTGAACTTGGCCTGCCCAATTGCGCTCACTCTCTTGCTCTCTCGCTGCTGTTAAACAAATGCAAATATGCTAAAATGAGTTTTTGCTGCGACGCCACAAAGCAAAGCAAATCATTTTTCTATTTTCTTTTTCATGCAATTTATGAACCACAGCACAGGCGACACTTTTGGCCTGCACTTTGAATTGTCTATTTGCTTTTCTTCTCTGCTGTGCTCTGGTACTGATTAAATTTGCATTGCGGCTTAGAGCCAATGCAAATAATGTTATTGATTGTCAATTGGTGTTGCTAACAATTTTATGTAACCAGCTAAAGTTGATAGTCTGCCTATCGATAAAGCGCTGCAATTAGCGTTGCATTGAGCTGAGCGATCGAGTCATTGCGAATATTTTTAAGGTATAAGCGAATCTATTGCTTCAGATTATTGCAATTGCTGCGCAGTCTAAATAGTCTAATTAATTAACACTATCGATAAATAAAATGCAGCCAAGAGCTTAGCATAACTATCGATGCAATTAGCGCTGCATTGAGCTGAGCGAACGAGCCATTGCGTATATTTTGAAGCTATCGATAATTGCCAATCTATTGGGCTTATTCTATTCTACTGCTGACTGCAATATGAACAGTTCGCTTTAATTAATTTTGCAAATGACGAAAGCTTGTCCGAGCACTAAGCTCTCAGCTGGAGACAGCCACTTGGCTTGGCTTGGCTTGCTCAGCTTGTAGTGCTGAACACACAGCTTAGCTCATTACAACATGCAAGTTGTGCAGCTTGTGCTTTGGCTATGTTTGGCTTTGCGGCTTTCCTGGGTGTTTGTTGTTACTGCTGCAATCGATGCCGCTGGCCAAACGAAAGACACGGACGCAACTGGCAGCAAGTTGAGTTGAGTTTGGTTGGCTGCTGCACATGTTTGGTTGGGTAACCGCCACGTGCCACAACTAGACTACAATATAAGCATATATAGACTATATATGTTATATGACATGTGGCATTTCATACCTGTTACGCTTCGTTAGTAGCAGCAGCAGCAGCAGCAGCAACTTCTGGCGCTATCAATCAGTCGAAAACTCTAGTCAGCCAACTGACCTTCCTACGCTGGCAATTACTTATGTAGCTGAGCGACAGCCGGACAGCCAAAAGTATGTTTCACTTTCAGCTTTTTGTGTTTTATGACTGCCTCTAATTGCTTTGGATTGCACAAGCGCAAAAATATTGGAAAAGCGCAATGCGAAGAGCACTTAAATTATTGACCGACTGCCGAGCAGCCGAGCTGCGTGTCAAACTCGCAAGAAAATGCCATCGATAAGAGGAAAATGTTTTATTGTCTGTCTAACTGTTCGACTGTCTCAGTTCTCAAGTCGTAAAAACGTCTTGGGGTAGTGAGAAATGCCTATGAATTTGCTCATAAACAGTCACGCAGCTCTTTAATTTCGACTGTTCGCCTTAAAGCAAAACGCAAATTGCAGCAGATTATCAATTTTGTTTGTGCTTTATATATGTATGCAAAAATTGTTCAGTTATTTGTGTGTGTGCCGCACTTCAAAGTCATTGCAAACAATTTTAAGCTGGCCCCAAATCCAAACACAGCTGAGCGCCCCTAGAGTTCGCTCAGCTCTAGACGAAAATACAAAAATTTTCAATTAAATCTCGCCCATGCTGTGCGACTGCAGCTGCGACGCATAAAAAAGGCCACACATATATATTATATATATATATATATATATTCATAGTCAAAGGGCACATAAATTGCGTGTGTTGTTTGCTGCTTCATTAATATGAAATGAAGCGTTTGAGGTACGCGCTGGCTGCGCATAGCTTTAGCTTTAGCTTTATAACTGTATCTGTATCTGTATCTGTAGCTTTAGCTTTATTTGTTTGGCAACTGTGCTTTGGCTTTGTCAGTGGGAACTTAACTCAAGTTAACTCTTAACTATTTAGTGTTTGGAGCGCATTTAAAATGCTTTTCGTACTTGCGCACACTTGAAACTTTGCATTTACCGTGTGACAACAACAATAAGCAGAGCTATGCATATAAAAAGATTCTTTCGCTTTCTTTGGCCTGTCTTAAATGTCAAGCGTTGCCAAGTTGTTCAGTTCAGTTGCCTGCGAAAATGAAAACGAAAACGAAAACTTTATAAACAAGAAGTGTTTATATCTGGTTTTAGTGGTTGCCCAACTACAATATATATTATATGCGGGCAAACACACACAGACACCCGCATTTCAATGAAAATAACAGCAAATATTTGTTTAACATTATGTACGTCTGTGTGTGTGTGTGTGAGTTCGGTTGGATTTTGTGCGTTGTGCTATTTAATTTTTTAGTTTATGTTGCATAATTTTCGACCATGAAGGCCAACTAACTGCTGCTGCCAAAAGTATTAATAAGAATCTGCTCTCTCTTTCACTCACTCTCTCTCTTTCTTGCTTGCTTGCTGCGTAAAAGGTTTGCCCCATTTTTGTGCTGACTACATTGCTTGCCACACAATATTGTGGCATCAGTAGAGAACAGAATGATGATGTGTGTTATCTTTACGCATTTGCTTGCGTTCTCTTCTTGCTCTTGCTCCTGCTCTGCCAATTTCTATTACTTACTTACTTGCTTTCAATACCCTGTAGTAGTTTCAATTAGAAAATGCAGCCTATAAGTGCTTAGCTTAACATTTTAAATGTTAACATGCTGCTGTTAATGTTATGACACTGCTGAGTACATAAAATTATGATTAATGACTGTTAATGTTAATAAGTTAATAACATAACATTCTAGTTTGCATAACATTTAATGTTATGCTGTTAAGTGCAAACTGTTAGCTTTAATGTTGTTTCGACTTACGCTGTTAATAGCATAAGTTTGTTAACATGTTGCTATAAATGTTAAAAAGTTAATAGCAGCAAACTGTTGGCTTAATACATAACATACTAGTGTGAATAACATTTAATGTTATGCTGTTAATTACAAACTGTTAGCTTTAACATTATTGTCTTAACATATAATGATGCTTAACATGCCTTTGCTAATAACATCGACTTACACTGTTAGTAGCATAAACTTGTTAATAACAGCAAACTGTTTGGGCAGCTCATAACATAAGTGGAAACTGTTAGCAATACTTTAATGCTGCTTTAACATATAATTATTGCTTAACATGTAAATGTTAATAACTTAGGCTTACGCTGTTAATAGCATAAGTTTGTTAACATGCTGCTATAAAAGAATTCTAATCGCTGCTTCAACTTCAAGTGCTCAAGTCTTAATTTGTTCTGAGCAGTCGCGCATTCTTAGCTGTTGTTTAATTTTCTTTTGACGCAGCGCAATGGGCCCGGCCAACCCAATGGGCAATCAATGTGCCCAAGGAAGCGCAGTAATAAGTCAGACCTTTTGTTATGAGCAACATTTTTTGTTGCTGCTGCTGTTGTGGCTATCTGGATTGGCCACGTTGCTTGTGGGTTCAATGCTCAATCACTTGATTGACAGGACAACAGACACAGGACACACACACACACAGCCTAGAAACTAGACGCAGCTCAATTTATATAAACTTGAGGTTATTATTATAGACACAGAGTCTTGAGTGTCTGCGTCGTCAGCATAACTAAAACGTAATGTGCAAAATGCTTGAGCCCAACCCCCAAAAAAATAGAAAGGAGCAAAGATAAATAAATGTTGTTGCTTTATGATATGTGTACATGTTTATAAATGAAATTGACCAACGAGCCGTGTGTGTGGCAACAAATGCAAATGAAATGTAAACAGTGCTAAGGACGAACTACTCATGTTTTTCATGCCGCTGACATAATCAGACCCAGGCGCAGGCACAGGCCCAATACGTAACACACTAATAAATCGCATTGCTCGCGTTTTTAATGCGCTTTCGATATTTTGGGCTGACCAACGGCTACGGCCACGGCTACGTGTAATGCCAAATGTAATTGCAGCCCACAATTCCCAGCAGCAGCAGCAGCAACAGCTACAACAGCAATTCAATTACATGTCCTGCGAGCGTTGTGCTTAAACTCCTTCGTGCTGTTTGCGCTAGGGCCCATAAAACTTGTGAAGCGGCTGCTGCTGCTGCTGCTGTCAGTGCAAACCGAGATATGCATGCCAAATGATGCTGCAGTGTTGTTGTTGTTGCATTGGTTGCAGGCTGCTGCTGCTGCTGCTGCTACTTCCTGCCTCGTCGTCGTGTCTGCGCTTTAATGAGCACAATAACATGGCTACACACACACACACACACAATGCTTGTTATTATTTTCGCGAGAAAAACAACTTTGCAAATTACATTATTACACACAAAATTTGTCAATGGGAAACGTTTTAAAACTTGTTTTACGCCTGCTTAAGCAATGTCTGTATAATTTTTTAGTTTTAATTTTTGGCAACAGTTCAGCTTGCAGCTAAGTTTGAATAATAAGCGAGCTGTGAATTATATAAAAAAAAGTAGTGTCCAGTTAGCTAAAGTTGATTTGTTATATTTAATGCATATTTACTTAGTGGGCACAATTTGTATTAATTAATTATAAGCTACAAATCTATTTGTATGCGTATACTTAATATTGTTTTGTATATTGCGCTTACTAAGCGAGCAGCGCAGCTTAAGTTTAAGCAACATAGCAAAAAAACAAACGAATACTATGCGTATACTTAATATTTTGTTTGTGCTTTCATATTGAGCGCTATTTATTAAACAGTTAGTAACATTATAGCGGCAACTAATATACAAAATATGCATTAATAATAGCAACGCATGTTTTACGCTATGCGTATACTTAATATTTGTTTGCTAGCTGCATATTAAGACTGTTTATTGAACTCGTTTTATTTGCTTTGCTGCCAAGGCATAAATAACAATTATATAGAAATGTATAGACTGCATTTTGCCTGCTCTGCGTATGCGTAATATTTCTTGTTCGTTTCATTTGCAGCAAATTAAGCACAAAACGAGCATATGCGTATACTTAATATGGTTGCAAACACACATTTCACATGAACAGAACTTTAAACCTTAATCCAAGGTACAGCATTTGGCATAACATGGAATGAGCTGAGCTCTGAGGTTCATGTTCATGCATAAAAGCAAAGCAAAGCTTTTGCTGTTGCTTTTGCAGTTTAGGCATTAAATTTAGCAAGTTGAGAATTTCATTGTTTCATTAATGCTGGCAAATGCACTCACTTGCCCAGTCGAGTCCAGTTGGCAATGCGTGCAGAGGCGTCTCTTGTTTTATAGCAATTAGAAATTTCATATGCAAATGTGTGTGTGTGTGGCAGCAATAGAATAGAATAGAATAGAATAGAATGGAATGGAATGGAATGGATGCAGCAATCATAAATCATATTCATGGCAGAACGCTCGACTGAGCATTCAATTTGCATCGAATCTGCATATGTCAGACACTTTGTTGTTGTTGTGCGTTTACAACTGAATGCGTTTAGTTAAACCAACTAAACTAAAATTTGCTGCCCTCGATTTGCATTAAATAATTAACAAATGCCAAATGAGCTGCGCGACCTTCAGCTGGGCCAAGCTAGCGACTATTTTTAGTGGCTGCCCTTAACTCGCCCACGCAACAGCAACAGCCACAGCCAGCAGCAGCAGCAGCAGCAATGTGAACCCAAGCAAGAAATATCAAATGCATTAAATGTCATAATAAATCAGTTTTATATGCGCGCATTCGCTGCAGCTAAATTGCTAGCGATATGTCAAGTCTATAATGCAAGAGACCACCAGACACGACACCACCCACCACCACCCACTACATTTGATATTATACACAAGGTTTTTATCAAATTTAATTTACATCGAACGGACGCGCGCACCTTTTTTGTTATTTCTTTGGTCAACTGCAATTGAAATTTTGTTGTGGGCCATAAAAATTGATATATGGCCACGCTGCGAGTGCAGTGAATTGTAAAAGCTTTGATAATTATTTTTTATAAAATACACGAACTCAACTAAAATATTGAAATTGAAACTCATTTGCCTGTGTCAGTCTGTCGAAAGTTAAATTGTTGGCACTAATGAATGCACATGGGGAATTTTAAACTGTAATCAACTTGTGCGGCGTATGTTGCGTATTTAATTAATATAACATCAAAGCTGCTGCTGCTGCACTAAATGCCAAAGAGCAATTAGCTAAACGCAACTGCTGCTGCTGCTGCGTTGAGAGTTCAACAGCAACAACCTTTAGCATAGCACAAGCTGCTGCTGCTGCTGCTGCTGTGGCGACGATGGCAACAGGTTGCTTCAGCTTCTTCTACTGCGCCCTAGGCTGTCTCTGTCTCTGTCTCTGTGTGTGTGTGTGTGCGCATTTAATGCGCGTTAACTTCATAAGTTTATTGAATTTGCCGCCACCGCATACTCAGCTTAGCTGCTTGGGCTGCCTGCCTGGCTGTTTATCTCTCTGCTGAGCGCACATAAATTAAGTTTGACTTTGAGTTTGATGCCCAGCATGGCAGACATTACGCATACACACACATAAAGGCCAGAGTGCAAATTGCGTATACGCAACGTTTACATATTTTAGTCGTTTGAGTCGGGTCACTAGCTCAAAACTCGTTGTGCGTGAAATCTGTTGCTCTCTTTCATTTTTGGCAATTTATTTTAAATCGCATATTAGCACGCTTTAATGGTTAAACCAAACCAAACTCTCTCTCGCTCTAGTACATGCGAATAAAACATATTTTTCTTTATTTATGACAGCGCATAAAAAATAATACGCAAAAGTTTATGGCTCGATGGGCAGAAAATGAAAAATTGGTTTTACACGCGGTCCACGCTCGGCGACAATAATAATAATATTGATAAAGATGATGATAGAAACTCATAAAAAATGCAAACTTAATGATAATGTTGTTAATACAAATGTAAATTCTGTTCAGCTGAACTTGAGTTATAGCCCCAAAATAGCACAAGCTGCAATTTGAATCGATGAGCGTTAAGTGCGCTTAATGTGCGAAATATTAATACACATCAAAAGATTTAAACAAACAATTTGGCAAAGAATTAAATGCGTGCGCTTAATAATTTAAAACTGCGCTTATATATATAATGTAATTAGCATTAACTAAATATTAAAAGCTTGCGCTGAAATATATTTTAATGTAAAGAACTTAACGATCAATTCGTAAGCATAAATATTAAATTTGCTAACAATAAATTGATAGCGATTTGTGTATAATTTTTTATTTTTATTGTTATCAATTATAAACAATTAATACCAATACAAAAAGTTGTAATCAAAATTAACTAAATTAAAAGCGTGCACTGACTTAATGTAAAGAACTTAACGATCAATTCGTAAGCTTAGCTTAAATATTAAATTTGCTAACAATAAATCGATATCGACTGGATTTTTATTGATATCAATATTTAAGCAATTTGTGCTGCTTGCAACTCACCCTAGAGACAAAAATAATGTAAATAAATAAATCAACACTCGCTCTGCATGGGGGGGAGTGGGGGGTGGGCAAATTGTGTTTTAGCTTTGCTGCAAATTTGATTACAGCGCAGCCCTGAACTGTAATCTAGCATCAATATCAATATCAGCTTTAGCTATAAATAATGCACCCACAGCTGCCAAACAAGAAACAAGCAAACGAACGAACGAATGAACAGTGGAGCATATACTGCTTACACATACTGTAGCGATATCAATTAGCGCATATGAAATCAGCAACAGAGCGGATTGCAGCAATTAGTGCAGCTGAGCGATATCCAACGTCAGATTATTGAAGAAACTGAGCTTAGATGCTTTGATTTCTCTTTTTTTTTTGCGCTGCTCTAATTGCTTGGCGCGCACTGTAGCTGCAATTGCCTTGGCCTGGCAACGGGACTGGTAATTAGATTTGGCTGCTCTCGCTCTGGCTCTGGCTCTGGCCTGTGGCTAACGAAGCTTGTGGTAAACTTCAGCGCCCTTATTTACTCACTCGCCCCCGCAATCTCTTTGTCTTGTGCTTACTGCAGGCTCTGGCATGGGCGTGGCAATAATTCTCTACAGTCATAAGCGTAATCGCAATCATGAGCACAATTTCATTCGAGCGCCAAGTTGTGCGTTTAATGAGCCTAATAAAGTGGATGCTGACCCAGAGAGTCAGAGTCTCAGACTATTACAATTGCTGCCGTGTTGTGCTTTTTCCAATGAGTTTATTGCATAATAATTGATTTTTATTAGTTTGATTTGCTTAAAGCGGCTGCAGTTTGAGCATTTTAGAATTTGCAGTCTAGCAATTTAGTTGCGCTTACACTTAACGCCTCGTTGCCACAAAAAGTGGGCGTGTGCTTTGCCCTGGGTGTGGTCAGAGGCCAAATGGAGCTAAGAGCTGAGCTGAGCTCGAGCTCGAGCTCGAGCATAATGTTTAGTGCTTTTTGTTGTAAAGAGTTTTTTGCTGCGCGGCCATAAATTTAATGTGTGCAGCAGACACACACACACATACACATATATATATGTATGTGTATAGCGCCTGCTGCTAAAATAGCTTTTGGTGAACTGTGGCCTAAGCCTGCAGCGATTTAAAGATTTTGCTATTTGTTTAAACTATATGCTGACATTATCTCTATGCAGTGCTGCTATTTATGTAATATAGCGCATACGCCACGTTTAACAGCATTAGTATGCGCTTTAATGTGGGTGTGTGTGGCACTGGCGTGGGCGTGGCAGTCCCTAGCGCACTCGTTGGGGTTAATTGAACTGCCGCATTTGGTGGCACGTCGAGCAGTCACGCCCATATGGCGAACATTTAATTGCAGCGCCATTTGCAGACATTTCTCCATTACAAATTAGAAATTTATAAGCTGCTGCAAATAGCGTCAACCATTTATATTTATTAATTACTGCTTTCATTTAAAATCACGTTTAAGTGTTAAAAACAAAAGTGCTCAGCCTCATTTGTTTATAGCCAATTACAATTGGCTACTGTAGAATCGAGCAAAACGCATTAAAGTCACGTTCAAACTCAAACAGTAGCTATGAACTGGAAATATTAATGTTCAGTTATTCGAATTGCAAGCAAAGTTAAACTTAAACTTAATCCCTTCAGCTGATATTTGGCTCAGCTCAGGCGTCAAACTAAGCCAAACAACGCTTAATAGCTAAGTAGTAAATAATATATAATTAATATTGAGCATTATTTAACTATAGCTAATTTATGCTGCATTTAATTTTAAAACATTTTTTTCAATACACAATAAGTGAGCTCGTATACTCAAAGCTATATAGTTATATATAATTATTTTATAGGCTATTTATGCATTATTTTATGAATTTAGAGTATAATAATAATTATTTTATAGGCTGTGTATATTATAGGATATTTATATATATTTTATAATGAACTTAGCTCAATTTGATTGAATAAATAATGTGAATATGTTTTAATTATAATTCAAATTCTAAAACTCAAATCTGGGTAGTTAAATAGAATGTGCAGCAACCACAGTGGCTGTAATAATTTTATTGCTATTTATTTATTTACAACTTGAATTAATATAATAACTAAAGTTGCTAAATAAATTTGTATTTATATTAAATATTAAAGTCGACTGCATTTGCTTTTAGATTTGCGCTTGCAAATATATAAAAGTGAAAAATATTTTATATATTTGTATAGCTTCCTGCTGTAATTTGTGGCATGCAACATGCCTTTGCCTTTGCCTCTTGCCATTATAAAACAACAACAAATTGCCATTTCCTTTTTCATACAAAACGCCAGCGTCGCCTGCTAATTAACTGTGCTGCCTCTTTCTGTGCCTGTGCCTGTGCCTGTGTGTGTGTGTGTGTGTTGTGCTTAGGCGCGCTTCATTGTGTGCGTCAACCAACAATGGCAGCCAAAGGATGCGCATAGGCGACTATTGCCACTGTATGTGGCAAGTCCGCTTATTGTTGCTGCAGCGCATTTTGTATTGTTGTCAACGTTACACACATTTTCTTGTTATGCTTATTGTTATTGTTATAAAACCGCGCCTGCAACAATAGCTTAAGTGTGAGCACAAAAAAATAAAAAATATATATATATATAACTTGTATAAAAGAAACAGCGAAATGTGTAAAAAAAAGAAAATACAACTAATGTTTGTTGGCTTGTCTTTTGATTAGAGACAACAAGTCTGTCGCTCTCGCGCTCACTCTCTCTCTCTCACTCTCTATTGCTGTTTGGCAACAATAACGCCTCGCATATTATCTGTTGAGGCTGCTTGCCTGGCTATTGTTATGCCATGTTTATTGTCTTACTTTAGCGTAGCGTTGCCTTTTGCCTTTGTCATCCCGTCAGGCTCAAACGGCAGCGGCAACGCCAAAAGTGACAAGTGCATGCTTGTTCTTCCCACTTACGCACTTACTTACTAACGTACTTACTAACTTACTTACGGCCACACCCCCACCGCTCCCACTCTTTCCTTTTGGCAGTTACGCGCTTAATAATAACTGATGGCAAAAGCGACCTTAGCCCTGCCTTTGTTGGCTTGGCAAAGCGAAAAGCACAAAATGTTAATATGAAAATGATGCCCCAAAATGTGCTGCCTGATGTAGGTTCTTGGCTTTTATGTTTGTGTTAGCCTGGCTTTAATGCAAGCTGTTTGTGTTATTAGCCAAAGTAGTTTTGCTTGCCATTAGAAATTAGTTTTCTATTTTAATTAGCTGCTAATTATCAAACGCATTTCATTGCTGACATTTGTTAATTGAGAGCTGCTCTAATTACATTCAACTTGCACTTCTTGGCTATTAAATTAGCTGCTGCCTCTATTCGTTTTACTTAGCACAACACACAGCACACATGGCGTATGCTTAACAAGACATTTATTTATGTCCTTTAAGTTGCGCTTTCTTTGCCATAAATTACACATAATTAAAATGTAAATAGAGCAGCGCCAAACAGCAGCAACAACAACAATAACAATAAACAGCTTAAAGCTATTAAAGCTGCTGCTGCTAAATCTTAAAATTATAAATAAAAATTAAGCTGCCAAGTTTCAAATTAACTTTGCTAAAAAATTCATTGAATGTGTATAAACTGCTTAAGCTTAAGACTCTACAATTCCGAATTGATTTTAGATTATACAAATTATTATACAATTAATAATAATAATAGATTATACAAATTCCATTGCTGCGCCACTTAACACTCTGACTTAAGAATTTGCAAGATTTTTCATGCAGCCGAATTTTTAGATTATATTTAGTCGTCATATTTAGATTAAAATAATTATTTTTTAGGTTTCATTAACTTGGCAATTTCTAAGAATTTTCCTTTTAGATTAGACTTAGCAATACGACTTGGTAATTCCCCAGATTCTGCTGAGATTATCTCTTCTTCGATTTAAGACTTAGCATAATTATAATTTTTCTTTGCATGACACTAATAAATAAATATACATATAATTGAAAGCCCATAGCTATAGCCTTGGTCTATCGACTAAGCTGCGCTGATCATTCAACTTCACCAACCACAAGGCACTGTTTGCTATTCAGCGTCTATATAATTTGTATAGCAGTCTAGCTTTAACGCCAATTTGTTGCTTGTTATTTACTTTGTAATCTTTTGTTTGCCAATGATCTATTTTCGCATTCACACATATGCGTTAATAGTTTTGTTATTGTCGCCATGTGTGGCGAGTGCATTCAATTCTATAATATGTAAGCCGAGTGGCTGGCGAGTGCCGCCAGTTGTGCATTAATTGCGCTATTTGCAAATATAAATGAATAGTTTACGTATTTATTATGTTACTAATTAATGGCACGTCGATCTTTTAATTGTTGATCCTGTTGCATGCCGACAGAATTTTACTGCTGCTGCTGCTGTTTAACTCAAGGTCAGGCGCTGGCAGCGACGCCAAACACGCACGCACGCAGTCTCGCTCACTCGCCGTCGCTCTCTTTTTAATGTGTGTGTGTAGCGCTGACTGCAGTGAGAGCTTTTACGTTCGTGTGTGAGACGTTCCAATTGCCACTCACGTCGTCGCTTCATGCGCGCGCTTTTTCGCATTTCATGCGTTCCATTCAATTGCCATTTCGTTTCAATTCGAATTTGCTGCTACTGCTGCTGCTGCTGCTGCGCTGCTGCTGTCAACTGTTTGTTCTGCTCTGTTCCAGTTCCAATTGGGCATTTAAGCTTTGCCGCTGCTGCTGCCGCTGCCGCTGCTGCTTGGCCAGCCAGTTGACTACCACATACCGCAGCAGTCTGTACTGCGGTGTTGCCAGTCACAACAACAAAAATAAGAGAGAACCACTCGAAAAGTGAAACAGTATAAAAATATATCAAACAAGCATAAATAAAATAAATATTATATATATTCAAAGACGACAGCAAGCATAAATATCTGCGCAACAAATATATATTGTGTTTTAAATTAGGACAAGTTCAAAAACAAGTGTGTGTGCGTGTGCGTGTATTCGTGTGTGTGTCTTTGTTTTCTATTTGTGTATGCGCAACAGTTCCAAGCAAATGCTGCTTATACATTTTATATATATGGCTATGCACAACTCAAACTAATCAACGAAACAGCAAAACTCATAACTTGAGCAAAGTGTAGGCCAGGCCCATACCCTAGGGCAGGCAACTGCCTTCAAAGCTGCATGTGTGTGTGTGTGTGTGTGTATCTGTGTGCGTAGCACGCTTGACACGTTTTTTAGCCAAAGCACAGCCTCCTGGGCAAGTTGTTGAGCCGCATACACACATACTTATATATATATATATATATATGCGTGTGTGTGTGTGTGTGTTATGTTTATATTTTCGTTAACGTTACGCTTACGTTTACCTTCTTGTTTATTTTGCCTGCTTTCCTTTTTATATATGTTTTTTGTTTTAATTGCCACATAGTCATGTCCTTGAGCCTCTTGTCGTCGTCGTCGTCGTCGCATGTCGCAATGTTTATATTTAAACTGAAATGCGACAAACGCAACGCAACGCAGCGCAGCGCTCTGCTCATCATTTGAGGCATCGACATTCAGTTTCAGTTGCGTGCCGCCGCCGTTTTAGTTATAAATTAAATCAAGACGTTCGCCAGTAATTGATGTTGCAAGTTATATAGCCTCGGCTACTGTATATTGCACTTGGGCTGCCCATTTGTCTGCTCCAATAAGTAGGCAATGCGCAGATTTCATTTGGCAGGCTTTCAGCGGCTACGCTGCGTATACGCAATGCCAATCACAATCCCTAGATTGCAGCCAAGTGCCAATTTAAAGATTGCAATCAACAGCCCCAGCCGCACTCACTCACTCAGTCACTCACTCAGTCAATCAACATCTTCTAAGCTATTGATTATTTGAATTGAGCTGCAGTCGTGCAAACTGCATGCAAACGAAAAATATTTAACTTTGAGGCTCACACACACACACACATTAGCTTAAGCTTGAAGCAAAAGTTTGCCTATATAAAATTGCTGTGGCTGCTTCTCCATTGATTCCATGCTCATTGCTTATTGAGCCGCCGCTGCATGACACATTAGAAATTAGCGCCAATTTGAATTAAATTTTCATGCAGTGCGCTGAGTCACGGCTAAATTTAATAAGCACAATGTGCATTTTTAAGTAGCGCAATATAATTACTTGAGCCGCGCTGGGGCAGCTGGGGTAACAATTAAATGATTGAAAAACAAAACCCAAAGAGCAATATAGTTGCTGAATTTCATAACGCTAAATAGATAGACAGGACAATCGTTAGCTCAAGTGCAACTAAACTACAGCTATCGATAGTATCGATAAATATATCAATTGTTATATTAAAAGTGTAAGCTAGACAATAAATAGTTTCATAGATAGACAGGAAAATCGTTAGCTCAAGTGCGCATATTAATAAATCTATTAATATCGATAGATTGTTAAATATGTATTAACTATAATAAATATTGAATTAACTAATTACATTTTGCTAAAAACTTTCGCATACACAATTCAAAACAAGGACAAGACTGTCGATTAATATAGCATACACATATATTTTAATCGATAGTATCGCGTAGCTATAACGATAACATCGATAAATGTAACAATTTTAATATTAAGAGTTCAAGCCAATTATATTTTACGCATACACAAATCAAAACTGACAGACAGTCGATTAATATTGCATATTCAATCGATAGTATCGCGTGGCTTAATAGCGCTAATGCAATCAAGCGCTGCCAATACATTTGATTAGACCAAAGCAGCGACAGTTCGATTCGATTCATTCGCCTTTGTCTGCGCCGCAATGTGTTTGCCAATTAAGCGAGCATCATCGAAATAAATCAATCGAAGTGCGACCATGTGATATGGCCGCCATAAACAATAAGCCAACAACGAAGCAGCAGCAACTACTGTGAGACAATTATATAGAGAGCGATAGAGAGAGAGAGAGAGAAAGCTTGGAGCTCAGAATGTGTCCCAAGACATCGAAAACGACGCCATTGCTGCTAATCGGCGGCATTGGGTTCGTCATCGTGCTGGTGGCCATCACGGGCGTCACGCTGATCAACAACATAAATTTATCGAACATCATCAGGCTGAATGAGAAAGTGGCCAGCGACAGCGTCAGCGCCAATGATAATCAAATCAAGGAGCTCAATTATGTGAACAATCATCCAAAGAATTTGCAGCAGTCGCCGCAGCAGTCGCAGCAGCTCAATGATACGCTCAATGCGGAGTCTGGCGAGGCACGCAGCCTGGAGCAAATACGCCAGGAGATGTCCTCGCTGCACAGCGATGTGAATGTGGCTGAGCCAAAGCTGTCGGCGGTCATTTCACAATCGCACGCGCCCAAGGCGCAAACGCTTGATGAGGCGCCGGCGCTGCCCTTTGGCTTTGTGTCGCATACAAACGGAAGTGCCAGCGCCAGCGCCAGCAACTTGATTGATTACAGCAAACGCGCCCAAATCGTCAAGGTGAGTGGATTCCCCAGTTGGCTGCAGTTCGTTCATCGGTCAAGCCAATTGCTATTGCTTATCAATTGGAAGCGCCTGTGTTGTGTGCCTCTGACCTTTGAATTTGTTGTACGCACGTTTAGCTCAAGGGCAACATGTATGCGTGTGTGTGTGCGTGTGTGTGTGTGTGTGTGATGTGGCAGCTGTTGCTGTTCACTCTACTGACATTAGCTGCCAGCTTTGGGCCAAACACAAGTGTTGCTCGCTACAAGACTCAAGCCGCAACAAATTCACTTTTGAGAAATCCTTTAAAAAAAAAAGGCAAAACAAATAAAACAAATTTTGAACTGTTCAACTGTTCAACTGTTCAACTGTTCAACTGTTCAGCTGTTTGCTTTTATATAAATAAACAGCAACAGTTTTTGGGCTGTCAAGTTAGCAAACAAAGCGCATTGCTTATGCATGCAATTCCCAAGTGGTTTAAGCGCTGCTTAGCTTAAGCTTACAGCAGTAATTAGTAGCAGAGCAAGAGCGTAGTTTAACTGTTGCGACTAAGTGTCATACTAAAAAGCAAACAAATATGTTTTAATTTCCCCAGTTGCTGCTCGAAACTCGAAACTTTGTTGTGCCTTAAAGCAAAGCTAAACATTTAAATAGCTGCGCAGTTTATTTAGATTGTTAAGAATTGTTTATAAAAGAAAGCAAAGCCAAAGCTTAAATTTAAGCCTTGTTAACTGTAAGTAAGCTAAGCTTAAGCTTTATTTACTACCATTTATTAGTATAGTTAGTTATTGTTTATATGACAGTTATGTTTATAAAAAAACTTAAGCTAGTTTAAACAGTAGATTAGTTTATTGCTTATAATAAAAATTGCAGCAAAGTTGCAGAGTAAACTTGCACAGCGCTTGACTATTTAATGCTTAGTTCGATATATTAGTATAACAGTTATGTTTATTAAAGATTTAAGTCACTTAAGCTATAGTCTTAATTAGTTGATTGTTTATAATAAAGCTTGTAGTAAAGTTGAAAGTAAAATCGTTCAATTTATTAGTTATGTTTATTAAAGTCTTAACCAATAGTCTATGCTAGTTACTGACTAAATTCCATTGACGCTTGTTCGCTGCTCATTTAAAAGAATTTCAGAACAATTCAAGTCACTTTGTTATTTCGACACGCCCTTTTGTTGTTAACAATTGCAATAACAACTAATAAAAGAGCCTCATAAATGTCGTTTCCACATAAATGAGTCACAACTGACAATCGCATGTCTGCTATATCAATCTAATCTAATCGCACGATATGGTGAACATAAATTTACAGCATTTATTTGCATCGATTTATTAGTTTTGAACCCTTGTCTGCAGCTATTTAGTTAAACAATGCAGTTGTTTGTTTGCTATGCTTACAGCACTTGAGCACTAATGTGCAAAGGCGTGGCAGTGGGCGTGTCGCCCAGTCATGGCTATGGCTAAAACGTTTGTGGGTCTAAATCTTGGCATTTATTACGCACAGCTGGCCCAAACGGTGAACGGTTGCCGGCGTTTTAGTTCTATATGTTACGTGATCTACTCGCCTCTCTCTCTCTCTCTCTCTGTGTGTGTGTGTGTGTGTGTGCGCCAATTGCTTTACGCTTCTGCGGCTTACACCTGTTTGCCGCCAGGACCTTCAGCTGCGACGCTAAAACAAATTCCAATTGCAATTCCAACAGCAACAAGGACTCGACTATCGTGTGTGTGTGTGTCCTTATGTCTTTTGCTGCTGCCTCGAGTTCGAGTCAAGTTTAATGGCCACGTAAACAATTTTCAAACATTATATGCCCCATGCTAAAGTTTTCCGCATCGCAGCGCTAAATAATTGCATTGCAATTGATTATCTGAGCGCATTTCTAATTCCGCAGCGTTCACTCGGCAATTTTTTAAGTGATTTTTTATATGCGATAGCGCCAACAATACAATAATAATATATTTATAAATATATAGTGAGAGCTCAGTAAGTTGCAAAACAAACAAAATTGCAGCTTGATTTAAATAAAGAGCTGCAAATAATTCGAATGAAATTGCAATTCAAATGTAAAAATATGAATCGATTAATTTCAAACATTTACTACATTTACAACAATAATTTTCAAAAAAATATATATACATATCAATATATATCTATTTCATATTAATATTTAAAAGACAATTATTTTTGCTGCTTAAGTCTTTAGGCAAAATTAGTGAAATGCAAAGTTTTTAAACTTATTTATGCAATTCGTACAACAATTTATAAAATATATATAATTCAGCAAAAATTAAAAACTACATCTTAAGCTTATATTTGTATTAATAGATTAAATAATATATAAAAGGGCAATAGCAATTGATTTATTAAATTCACAGCTCTGTCTGCTTTGTAATAATTTTGCTTGAATTAATGCAAATGCAAAGATCAATTTCAGATTGAACAGTCAGTTCAGTAATGGAAAGCCCCAAGTAGACTATCAGTTAATTTAGTTTAAAAATAATGCTGATGAAATTCTATATGTAAATTGATTTTCATTCGTTAGCTGGGCAAATAATTTTGTTGCATGCAGCGAGATCAAATTCAGTTTCAGTTATTTTTCATGCTTATTTATTCAGCAAATTAGCTTTCGTGCATTTCAGATGCCAATCTCGAGCATAATTGAATATAGTGTATATAGTCAATTGTAAGATTGTAGAATTTGCAGTGCGCGCCGAGCCTAATAAATGGCATTCCATTTATTGAATTGTTGTAATACACACACACACATGAAATTAGATTAACCGACTCACTGTATAATGCACAGCATTCAATTGTCTGTGTGTGTGTGTATGCCACGCCCACTTTACTTAGCCCTTTTTAGTGTCGAGCAAATGGGCATGTTAAATTTATCTCACTCAAGTGGCAGCGCCCAAACCAAAACATTTTCCATTTCCATTGAGCAGCACTCACACATGCACAGATTAAGAGCCACAAGATGCACACATAGATACCCTGTAATTTAGTAAAGTGGCTGTGCTTTAGTTTGGCGCAAGCCCCAAGCTATAAATTCAAATAGTTTGTTGCCTGCAAAAAAAAAGGCGCAATAAATTTGCTTAGCTGCTTGTCTAAATTTGAAGTTTTCCTAACTAACAATTTTTAATTAAACATAAAGCTGCAAATTGCTAAGGCGCATTAATTTTTATATTTTGTTTATATAAATAACAAATAATATAAAAAATATTGCTAGCAAATAGCTTAGTTTTTGCTTTAACATTTACAATTAATATGCTCTATGCGGGTTTATAGCGTAGCTTACATATGCTTACATATACTTATGCATGTATGTGTGTGTGTGTGTGTGTTTCGTTTCGTTTCGAGTGCGTTGTTGGCGTTGATGTCAGCACTTAAGCTGCAAATGGCAGTTAAAATGGCAAACGCCATAAACCAAGTGCACAAGTGAATGCACACACACACACACACACAGATACAGATACAGATACATAGAGTGAGTGCGAGCTGCACTTGTCAGCTAATAATCAAATTGCATACATTTTGCTACAACTCTCGACTTTTCAACGCTTAACATTCCAATAAGAATTCGTTGTCAGCATTGTTTGCAGCCCTTTCACCGCTTTCACCCCAGCGGCAGCGCCAGCGCCAGCGCCAGCCAAAGCGCTTAACTAAGCTCAAGGTAAAGCCAATGCACAGTTCACTTTTTTGCCCGTGGACTGTGTTTTAGCACTTAAAGCTGTCGGCTGTTGCACATTAAAATTGAATAGCAAGTGACATTAGCCTAGTTGCTGTTGCACCCTTGGCTAGCGCCCGTTTTGGCCATAGCCATTGCCACCAAAAAACAAAACAGCGCGCTGACCATCGATATGCGGTTGGCTCTTGGCCTGACATTGTCGACGGATTGTCGGACGGACATGCCAACGTTATTAACATGCAACGCTGCTGCTAATTGATGCAACATTTTTGCCATTCACATGCATTCGATATGATTGATGAAATTCCTTAACAAATATGCTGCGTGCGCTTTAATTAATGCAGTTGATAAGCAAATTAAACAAACAGCAGCAATTTGCAAATGTGTGCAGTGTGTGGTTGGCAACAACAAAAGCGTTGCAAATATAAACTAAATAGTTATGGAATCGATGGAGCAGCAAAGCTAAATAGTTGGAGCTATGCACATTTTGAAATTAAAAGTTAGCTACAAATATTTGCAATTTAGTTAGCAGCACTTGAGCTTAATATTTCATATATATATATATAATATGTTTAATATGCAATAGTCGCTGTCAAAGTAGCAAATGTTGAATTTGACAGCCTTTGAATTTTAGTTTCGTTCACTGGCTTTGTTTTGTTTCGAACGCTGCTTTGTTTATTGTTTTTTTAGCAGCTGCTTAGCATATTCGCTCAACTTGCACTTTGATTATTTCTATGCCAAACTATTGTTGTTGCTATTTTCTAACGCGCCATTTGATTATCCTTGCAAACTTTGTACAAAAAGTTTGACAGTTTCCCTATGGCTCACACACACACACTGAGACACACACACATGCATACATTTGCTATTTGCATTGCACAGTTTAAAATTGTTTTGACACAAGCCAAAGAATTGGGCTATGCACAAATAGTTAAAACTTCTTTGTTGTTGTTGTTGTTTTAATAATTCTTTGTTGCTTAAGTTTTAAGATATTCCAAGTCGTCTTTTGCATTATTTTATGGCCTTAAGCAAATTATTTTTGCCCAAAAAGTTGTGTGTGTGTGTGTGTGTGTGTGTGCATTTAAAGTTACTGCTTTGGCTGCTGCTGTGCCATTTGCTTTGCTTTTAGCCATTGTTCTCCGTTTTTGTTTTGGGCCAACTCAAAAGTTTTGCTTGCAAAAAGTTGCATTTTAAATTTGCATTAAATTAAGCTGTTAGCCCTGGCTGCTGCTGCTGCCACTGCAGCCCTGTAACTTTTCAGTGGCAATTTTCAGTCAGAGATGATTGAAATGCTCAACAGTGGCAATAAAACTGGCAACTGGCATTGGCGCCCCAACTGCGTTGCAGTTAAACAACAACAACAACAACAAAAAAAAAAAAGAAAATAAATAAAATAACAATGAGCATGACACAGCGCCATGGGCCATGTGAAGTTGTCACAGATCGTCAACGAAATTTTGTGGCTGGCGCGGAGTGAGCAAGATGGCGCGAGTTAGAGCGAGGCGGCACGTTTACACATTTGCACGTTACGTTGCGGAAATGATGTTCAAATAGCTGTAGCTGCCACATGCCACATGCCACGCAGCAGCAGCAGCATTTAGTGTGGCACGTTCCGCGTGCGACGTTTGTACATTTTAAGCATATAATTTAATTCGTAATGAAGACGTGCCAAGCACACACACACACACACACACACACACACACACACACACACATGTGTGCTTGTGTGTGTTGCTAGCATATTCAATCAATCAGCCAAATCCATCAAACAATTTCCGTCAAATTAGTCAAGCTGATGATGATTTACGTTCTTTTCTCTATGTGTGCGGCCTATAAATGCCACAACGTACTTTATCGCTCTCTGTCTCTTTCAATCACTCTATCTCTTTCTGTTGCGCTAAGCTGCAATCAATTGCGCCTCATTAAACGCTTGAGCTAGCTGGGCAGGCTTAAAAGCAGCTTAGCTCTGCGTATTTATGTTTGGGCCACAGACTTGGCAACTACCTGAGCCAGTCGCAATTAAATAGCATTAGAGCCGCCCCGAATGCTTTACACAAACCACAATAATCATCAGCTGTGAATTTTAGTGCAGCTTGCATTGGCTTTAAGCAATAGTTTGTTAACATTCACATGCCAAGCTGTTAATGTCAAAGCCTTAAAGTTGTGTCAGCAACTCAAAAACTTAGTTTAATTTATTTTTGTTTTTTTTTTGCTCTCACTGCTTGGCTGTTCTCTTATCTTGCAAGTTGCTACTTACCTGACAGCTAAGTAATGAAAATGTTTGACTCAAATTAGCTAATTAATATTTTTTAATAATTTACTATGGTGAACTGATTTGCCACAACTAATTGCTGCTTCAAAGCCAAATCATATATAGCCAGACATACTGCTAAATGCATTTGACAAGTTCGAGAAAATTTCTGTTTGATTTAACTTCAATGGCAGCCACAACGTTTGACTTTGTCGCAATTCTCGTAATCATTAAAAATTGTGCGCGCTTAAGCCAACACACACACAGATACACACACATGCATAGCATTGAAAACTGTGCATTGGAACTTTAATTAATTAGCGTCAAGCTGTTAACATTTGCATTGCAGCAAAAGCAAAGAGCTGAGCAAACACACACACACACACACACTGAGACACACACAGTGTGTGGCAACAATGTTAAGCAAGCCCCTATATAGCCCACGCCCATGTTGGTTGGCCAGCTCCAGCTGTGTTGGCCAGGTGAATTTCCATTGCGGTTGCCATAGCCAGCGGCATTTTCATTAATTTTTCTCTGCGCTTTGCTTTTTGAAATTTAATTTGGCCAAAAGAGCGCGCGCAAAAGTAGGCAACGCCAAATGCAAACAAATTCAGCGCAATTACAGCTACATTTTCAGCTATGCTCATGTGTGTGTGTGTCTTTGTATGTGTGTGTGTGTGTGTTTCATTTGAATTGCAATTTCAATTGGATTTGCGCTGCACAACATTTAAATAGAGCAAAGCGCATGAATAAAGTCAATAGACTCGCATTCATATATATATATATAGCTTGCAACTGAATAAACAGCATATAGAATGCGCTAAAATTATTAAAATAAATAAAGCAAAAAAATGTGTTTTGACATCTTCAAATATTCGCTTGACACATCGATACAAAATAAAACTCAAACAGCTGTCAATGCGGTCGATGTTAAATAAATAAATTGTGCGTTTGTGTGTGTGTGTGCAAACAAGTTAACAAGCGATATATTTATGTATGCGCCCAATACAAGTTATGAATAATAAATGCATGCATTAAATATAATTAAAATGGTGTTAAGCCATAAATGTTTGTTAAGTGTATGTGTGTGGCTTGCATAATTTTCAACACACACACACACACACACACACACAGGCTGTATTAAATTTAATATAATGCTGCAATTTTGTGAGTTTGATAACAAATAAAAAGATTGTTAACGCTCACACTTAATAAGAATCTTTGTCTTTTAACAAAAGTTGCTTAGAGCTTTGCAATATTTTATAGAATTTAAATGAAAACACTACAAGCAATAAAATAAGTAAATACTTCAACTTAATAATTTGCTGTCTAAGATTTGTATAACATTTAGTTGCTGACTAAGAAAATTCATATAATAGTTACAAAGACCGAACCCCAAGCTATTGTTATTCAGATTATTATTAGCTACTTATAAAAATTTTAAGTAAAATGCTTGAAAATGAGCTCTTGAAATTATTTCAACTTTCAGCATTTGAAAATCTTAAAACCAAGAATATTTTACTTAGCTGAAGTTACAAATACAGTCAAGCCTCAATACTTACTACAGCTACTAACTAGCAATTAAAATGAATCAAACAGTGGTGCAAGCTATGTATGTCTCGATTTGATATAGCGACAGCCGACGCCCAACTACGAGCTGCTATTAATTGCTTGTCCTTATTTTCTGTTGCTAATTGCAGATGATGGAGCACGCCTGGCACAATTACAAGCTCTACGCCTGGGGCAAGAACGAGTTGCGTCCTTTGTCGCAGCGTCCGCACTCGGGCAGCATTTTCGGCTCGTATGACTTGGGTGCGACCATTGTGGATGGCCTGGACACGCTCTATATTATGGGGCTGGAGAAGGAGTACAAGGAGGGCCGCGACTGGATTGAGCGCAAATTCTCGCTGGACAACATTAGCGCGGAGCTGTCGGTGTTCGAGACAAATATTCGCTTTGTGGGCGGCATGTTGACGCTCTACGCCTTCACTGGCGATCCGCTGTACAAGGAGAAGGCGCAGCATATTGCCGACAAGCTGCTGCCTGCGTTTCAAACGCCCACAGGCATTCCCTACGCACTGGTCAATACCAAAACGGGCGTGGCCAAGAACTACGGCTGGGCCTCGGGCGGCAGCTCGATTCTCTCCGAGTTCGGCACGCTGCATCTGGAGTTTGCCTATCTGAGCGACATCACTGGCAATCCGCTGTATCGCGAGCGTGTGCAGACCATACGTCAAGTGCTCAAGGAAATGGAGAAGCCCAAGGGACTGTATCCCAATTTTCTGAATCCCAAAACAGGCAAATGGGGGCAATGTAAGTCTCAGCTCAACCGCTTGGCCGGCAAATGGCAAATAAATGAATCTTTTGCTTGCAGTGCACATGTCGCTGGGCGCCTTGGGCGACAGCTACTACGAGTATTTGCTTAAGGCCTGGCTGCAGTCCGGACAGACGGATGAGGAGGCGCGCGAGATGTACGACGAGGCGATGCTGGCGATTATTGATAAAATGGTGCGCACCAGTCCCAATGGCCTGACCTATGTCTCCGATTTGAAGTTTGATCGGCTGGAGCATAAAATGGATCACTTGGCTTGCTTCTCAGGTGGGTCAAGGCATAGCCAATTATATATAAGTATAGTAAATCAGATATTGAAATATTGTAGAGCAACCAAATCGCTGATTGTGAGTTCGGAATGTTTATTTTAGTTCAAAACTCAATTCTTTTAATTTATGAATTGTACATTAATTAACATATTTGCTGCTATAATCAATCAATCAATCAAATATTTATGCAGCTGTACCAAATATTTGCAATATTCATTTGTTGTGCTTTAACTTAAATGCAATTGTTTATAGCAGCTACAGCTTGGCTTTAAAATTAGTTTATATTTATAAAATTGTATATATAATATAGTAAAGATCTTTTGCTTAGCTTTGCAGCGCATTTAAGTTTTTGCATTTGCTCAATTTCAATTCAATTCAAATTTTTGCGCTTTTTGCAGGCGGCCTATTTGCACTTGGGGCTGCAACTCGCCAGAGCGAGCATACGGATAAGTATATGGAGGTCGGCAAGGGCATCACCAATACCTGCCATGAGAGCTACATACGTGCGCCCACCCAACTGGGACCGGAGGCTTTTCGGTATGTCCCAAACGTTTTGCATTTCTCCACTATTTGATTTGTTGTGCTAATTTGGCATTTTGGCTAATTTTGCCATTTGCAGCTTCAGCGATGCGGCTGAGGCACGTGCTCTGCGCTCCCAGGAGAAGTACTACATACTGCGTCCGGAGACCTTTGAGAGCTATTTCGTGCTCTGGCGCTTAACGCACGACCAGAAGTATCGCGACTGGGGCTGGGATGCGGTGCAGGCGCTGGAGAAATATTGCCGCACTCCGCATGGCTATTGTGGACTACGCAATGTCTATCAGCAGGATCCGCAGAAGGACGATGTGCAGCAGAGCTTTTTCCTAGCCGAAACGCTCAAGGTGAGCGCCGCCTGCACTTTCGCACTTGCCTTGCTGTCTCGCTCTTAACTAATTTGTTTTATTTATTGTGTATTTAGTATTTGTACTTGCTGTTCTCGGACGATTCGGTGCTGCCATTGGACGAGTGGGTATTCAACACGGAGGCGCATCCGCTGCCCATCAAGGGAGCCAACATTTACTATCGCCAGGCGCCAGCTGCGCAGCCCGCCTCGAATGTCTCATAAGTTGCAGGAGCAGGAGCAGTCGCAGGAAGCAGTCCGCAGTCGAGTCTCTAACCTAACCCAGGCAAGCAGCTTAAACAAATTATAAATTAATTGTACTTTGTACTTTCCTAACACAATTTTTTTCTGCTTTTTTTTTTTGTTTTTTTAAGTTAATGTTTAAATATTAAGCGCAATGAACAACACATAGACAAATATAATATATTATAGTATATTCTTTTTGTTTTATATATTGCACCAAGTTTTCTTTACTTTATTGTAATATATTTAAAATGCGCTTTAAATTGTCTGCTTAAGTTTATATTATAGTTTTTTTTTTGTATTCGAATTGTTGTTTTAACTACACGGCACACAAATTATTATAACTTGTTATTAACGTTGAGCTAGACAATGATTTCTGATAAGTAAACTCAGGTGTTCGATTAATAGTTTTCTTTACATTTCAAGTTTGCTTTATATATTTTTTTAAAAACACACAAACACACACACACACATACATATTTAAGCACTTAATCTGAAAGCTATTAGACTACTATTTATACACTTACACACATACATATTCATAACTAGCATTTGAATATAAATATTAATATAAATATACATTTGTATGGTTTATAATATAAAAAAAGAACTCGGCACATTAGCTGAGCGTTTTGTTTTGTAAATAAATTTTACACTGTGGCAATGCAAATGCAAGTCACACTGGAAGTGAAAGCGGATTAAAAAGTAGCATAAATATATAGTTAATAAACGTAAATAATAGCACTTAGCTTATACTTTAAAACAAATGTAACGCATCTTACTTTATATCAGCATCAAGCGAAACGAATCTTGAATATACTTATATATATATATATACATATATATATATAGTATGTGCATACACATAAGCGTATATATATATACTGATATTTAAACAACAATTATTATTAACAATTTATGTAGGCAATTGTTAAATTAAACATACATAACGTCTATTTAAACAATTAGACCGATGTAACTGCAAGCGCAAGCAACTGAATTAAATTTTAAAAACATGTAAACACTAAACGCGTGCAAATGTAAAGTGTATTCCTTTTTTTTTTGTTTTTTTTATATGTCTAAGCTTAGGCAACTAATTGCTGAGAATATACATTTAAATCGATATTAGCCAAAAACAAAATAAATGAATTGCAGTAACATCTTCAGCACTTTCCAAGCAGCTTGGGCGCTGTGAATAAAGTCATTTTATAAATACATATATATATATATATACATAAAAATATATATATAATATACAAAACATAAATTTTCTAAGCGTACACATAATAGTTTTATCAAAAAACGTATTTTTTTTTGTGGTCATTATTTGATGTGAAATTAATTGTAAGCGATATGATACGCATATAAAATATTGGACAAGTCTAATAAGCGACACACACAGACACATACACATACACACGTAAAACAATTGTATTGGACTTAACACATAAGTTAAATAAAAATCTAATGAATAACTTAGAGCAAAGCTGTTGCTGTTGTTTACTTTTCAATCTCAAGGCGTGCGTATACTTAATATGTTTGTGTATATAGAGAGAGACTGAGGTTAACAACATTTCCCAACCAGACATAAAGAGCGTAGCGTCGTGAAGTGGAGTGTGGAGTGTGGAGTACGAAACCCGGAAGGCAAGCGTAAGCCAGCGCATTCACCAATTACATCCAACAGCTCTGCTCTGCTCTGGAGCCGGTCAAAGTCCGCTGCATAGCATAAAACTGCAGAAAACAGCAAACAAAGCATAACAACAACAACAGTGGTGGAGGCAGCGGCAGCGGCAGCGGCAGCGAGTTCTTGCATTAAACGGTTATTCCACCCACCAGATAAAGACAGCGTTGCTGCTCTCTGCTCTGCTCTGCGCGCTCTCTGCCGCTCTTTGTCTGTTCGCTTTTGAGCTGCTGCTTCTTTGTTGGCTAGACGAGCCCGCTGCTCTAGCTTAGACTCGAACCTGCCGGCTCTTGTTGCTCTCCCTCTCTTTCGCTCTCAGTCGCTCTCATATCACAGCTGATATGTAACTGTAGCTGAAACTGTGCATGCATATGCATGTGCGCAGCTATTAGAGCATCAAGTAGTCGACTTTAGCTAGATTTACTTTCGCCGTCTGGCGTTGCTTTTGTGTTTGTGTTTTTGTTTTGGTCTTGCTGAGCGCCGTCGCTGCTGGCAGAGCGCACAGTTGTTGGCGAGTATTCAAGCAGTTCGGCTGCGTCTGATGCAGTAGCTCCAGTTATAATTGTTGAATAAAGTGCGTGTGTTGTTTGTTTTTTGGCCGTGTTGTGTTTCGGTTTTTTTTTTTTTTGCTACTAGTGCAACATGCCGTTCCCCATACATCCGCCCAAGCAGATGCCCTGCCCACATTGGCAGCACTTTCCCATCAGCCCCGTGGACAGCAAGCCGTCGCCATTTGATAGCAACAATGGCCTAGCTGCCACAGCCGTGCAACAAAAGCCACCAGAGCCCGTCTCCTATCGCTACTGTGTGCAGTGCAAGGCGGCGAACAAGGAGGCGTTCACCAATGGCGGCCAGGACTAGAGGCAGAGCAGCAGCACTTGAAGCAAAAGCAAAGCAAAGCACTCAATGTGACAGTGCAATCAATTTTTAATTTATTTTTAAGTTTCTAGCTGCGCTATTTTAATTTGCCATACAAACAATCATTATAATAAGCAAACAAATGTGTGTTCTTTTTTTTTTTTAATATTTTATATGCTTAAGCTTAAGATATTCCATGTGTAATTTCTAGACTATTTTTGGTATGAAGCACCGCAAATAAAACGACGCATTTAAAAAACGAGTTTGTTTAGCACACACACACACACACGCACGCACACATACAGTGACAGGCATAGATACATAAGTATCTCCGCAGTCGAGTTTGTTCTCTGAAGCGGCACGCTTACATATACAAGCATAAGTAGAGTCTTTATTTTTTATTCGGTGACTTGTTTGTTTTGACTGCCTGCCTACTGCTGCTCAGTTTGCTTTTTTGGCTATTGCCGATCATGCTTTGTTTTTTATCAGCACTCAAGGTCACCATACAGCAACAACATATTGAATTTCTAGCAGACGCGCGATAAGCCCCGAAATATTGAGCACAAGCCCAGGCCAGCGTTGAAGCTTTTGAAATACTATTAACACAATGGTTTTCAATTATTCATGAATACATTTTATGCTGTCCACAGTGGGTTAATTACTCGAAAACGCCTCACGCAATTGCAATATGCAAGAGAATGCTGCTGCTCAATTGGCTGGCAAGGTTCAACAAACTGTTTCAGTGCAAATACTTATAAATAAATATGCGGCGCTCTCCAACTGCATGATCGAGAAAGAGAGAGACAGAGAGAGAGAACTACTGCTCTCCCCACCCACTGACTCCACCAGTTTACCCACTGTAGTGCAGCAGACAAGCCTTCCATAGATTAAAACACACACACACACACACATTTGTAAGTATTTATCAATCAAGCAAGCGTTATCAGTGGGCGTGCTCATTAAAATGCGTGCGCTATAATTAACCTACATACAAAGTATATACATATGTGGTAATTATTGAAAAACTAACTGCTGAGTTATCTTACAGACTTTCCAGCATAGGCCAGGCCAGTTCACTGCCAGACTAAAGAATCACTGGAACAATCTGCTTAGCTGCCTGAGCCCGCAATAATATGCAGGTATTTAGATACTGATCTTGGGTTTTCGGCTTAGTTAAACCAAGCTGCGATATCGTTTCAGCCGCAGCGCCTTATCTGGAACTTACCTGGATATTCGAAGCGTCAAACACTACCCTCATTTTGATCGTTGTCAGCATACCGGACAAACTGCAGCGAATCCGCGCTCAGTTGCAAAGTTGGAAATTAAACAAAACACAAGTCCGCGGCATTTGTTTTTTAGTTATAACTTGGCCAATAATCACCCGTTAGTGCAACTTTTTACTCGTATTGATGCTAGAAACAAACTTACATCATTACATTTTGGAATTTACAACTTTCGATTTACCCAACTTTCGTGATGAATCATCATCATGAATTTTGTTAAAAAATCGAATCTCTTGATCACTGACTTATGTTTTGCTTAATTTCCAACTTTGAGAAGCTATAACTCAGCTTAAAAAAATCGCACTGAGTGGATTTTAGACTTAATTAACTCATGAGATAGTAAATAAACAAATGCTTTTGTATTTAATCACTAAAAAAATTATTTACAGCAAGTTATGGCAATAAAACCAACGCTGCAGACTGACATTTTGTTCATTTTCCAACTTTGAGAAGCTATATCTCAGCTTAAACAAATCTGGTCCAGATGTTCTATACCTCGTTATGTTGGCCTTGAAGACATTTTTGAAATGAGTGTAAAAATGTATAGTACAAAAATTATTTGTCGAAGTTATGAACAAAATAGTAAACAAACAAGACAAATTTTTTGTGAAATATCGCACTTTGATAAGCCGTAATTCAGCGAAACGGCGTCTGATTTCAGAGTTTCGAGCCTTGTTAGACTCGTGAGATGCATAAGAATAAAACTGCGTTATAACTTGGAAAGTCTACGATTTTCGATATTTTTGCAAAAAAACGTGATGTAACCCCTTTAAATTTTTGCCACAAATTATGCCGTCTTCGTTTCATATCACTTTTTAACTTTGAGATGCTAGCCAAAAAAAAAAAGCACTAAAGAGTATTTTGGGTTAATTTACTCATGAGATTCTTAATAAACATATTCTGTTGTGTTTGATTGATAATAAAATTATTTTGATTAAGTTATGGTAGTGAAACTAATGCTGCAGACTTACTTTTTGTTTATTTTCCAACCTTGAGAAGCTATAACTCATCTTAAAAAAATCCAATCCAGATCTTTTATACCTCTTTATGTTGGCGTGGAAGACACAATTAAAATGATTATAAAATTGTATAAAAAAAAATATATTTGTAGATGTTATAAACAAAAGAGTAAATGAACAAGACAATTTTGTGTTCAATATCCAACTTAAGCTCTAACTCATCTAATGGCGTCAGATTGTTGTTGAATCCTAAATGAAATGATGCAACTTTGTTTAAAGCATCAATACGAACATAGCGAACATCATTTGATTTTTAAGAAAGTTATGGCAATGCAGCTAACTTTCTTTTGTTGCTTTCAGAGTTACATAAGGAACAAAGTTTGTTACATCAATTCCAAACGGTTATTGATGCAAAATATCATTTGGTTCTTAATGCAACACAACCTTTGGTTGTTGATGTACAAACAAACAACCAAAGGTTGCTGATGTACAAAACAAACAGCCAAAGGTTGCTGATGTACAAAACAAACAACCTTTGGTTGTTGATGTACAAAACAGACACCCAATGGTTGCTGATGTAAATAACAACGTTAGTTGCCAATTTTTTTAAATAAACAACCAATGGTGTTGCACGTTAACAACAATTGTTGCTTTGTACATCAATAACAAATGGTTGAGTAGTATGAATTAAGAAAAGATCTAAGTTCAAGTTGAATGTAACAGTTCAATTTGAATTGGGTATAACAGAAAGCTGGAATCGTAGGTGTAAGGGACGTATGATGAGCAGACAAGGTAAGTAAGGTAAGTATTTTCTCACTGGCATACAGTAGCGAACGACTATCTTAACTGGAGAAACAAATAAAGTTACATCAATAACTAAAAGTTGTTACATCAATATCAAACAGTTGCGTCTCAAGCTTTGAGAGGTTGTAGCTCAGCGAAAAAAAATCCGATTCAACTGTGTTATACCATTTTATGTTGGCGTTGCAAATACAATTCAAATGAGCATAACCATGTTTGATTTAAAAATTATTTGTCGAAGTTATCTCATGAGATTGTAAATAAATATATGCTGTTGCGTTCGATCAATAAAAAATTGTTTTTGAAATGGTTATGGCAACAAAACCAATGCTGAAGAGTAACATTTTGTTTAAAACTTGGAAAGTCTACGATTTTCGATATTTTGGCAAAAAACGTGATGTAACCCTTTAAATTTTTGCCAAAAATGATGCCGTCTTCATTTCTTATCAATATCTAACTTTGAGAAGCTATATCTTCAGCCAAAAAAAATCACACAGAAGTGCTCTTAGGCTTATTTTACTCATGAGATTGTAAATAAATATATGCTGTTGCGTTCGATCAATAAAAAATTGTTTTTGAAATAGTTATGGCAAGGAAATCAACGCTGAAGAGTATCTTTTTGTTTAATTTCAAACTTTGCAAAGCTGTAACTCAGCTAAAAAAATCCGATCCAAATGCTTTATACGTCTATATGTTGGCGTGAAAAGCAAATTTAAAATGAGTATAAGATTGCATGATATAAAAATTATTTGGCGAAGTTATGAACAAAATAGTAAACTAACAAGACAAATTTTTGTGGAGTATAAACTTTGATTGCTTCCGAATTTAAAGTTTCATGCCTAAAATTCAAAATATAGTTACACAAATTTGTCTTGCAGCAGTAAACCATTTAAGAATCGAATGATTTTTGAGTAAGATATGTCTAAAAAACAAATGATGCAGACTTGTGTTTTGTTCATTGCAAAGCTGTAACTTCTGAATAAATGTTTTATTACAGACTTTGTTGAGGTCTATCTCAACAAGGTAATTATAAAACTTAAAGCAATTACAATTTAAAAAAGAACTAAATTCATTTTGAATGTAAAAAATTCAATTTGTACTGGGTAAAAACTTGCGGCTTGTGGCGAAGGTAAGTATGACGGATGCTACAGGTAAGTAAGGTAAGTAATGTTTGTTATTGTTGTTATCCAGACACCACCTGTTCGTAAAGATTTATAAAGAAAAGCGGAAGATGGAGCGCATACGCAATCAACAAACGCTATTGAGAACAAGCCTTCCTTAAGAATTCTTTTCTCGCACTTCAAATAATGAAACATATTTAGTTTGTTTTTGATTAGTATTTTATTAAAATCAATATATGTGTATACAATGTATAATAATAATATTAACTAACATAATAAAATAGAGTTACATCAATAACAAAACGTTGTTACATCAATTACAAGCGCATGCGTTCTGCAAACTTTGAAAGACTCTAACTCAGCGAAAAAAAATCTGATTGAACTGATTTATACCATTAATTGTAGGAATCGCAAACACAAATGATATAGGTGCAAAAATGTATGATTAAAAAAATTATTTGGCGAAGCTATGAACAAAACAGTAAGCAAACAAGCCAAATTGCCGTGAAATATCAATCTGTAATAAGCTGTAATTCAGCGAAATTCCATCCGATTTTAGAGTTTTATGGCTTGTTAGACTCGTGAGATGCATCTGAACTGAAACTCTAAGATATTTTGGTATATTTTGATATTTTGTCCAATAATGCATTGTTACCAGTTGATTAAATATAAAAAATGCGAAAAAATTTTAAAGTTGTAGAATTACAAATGGAGTTACATCAATAGCAAAATGTTTTTACATCAATACCAAACGATTGCAATTAAAGAGACGCTAGATTGTTGACCAAGTTATGAGTAAATCAGTATTTATTAAATACAAAAGTAAAATTGTATAAAAAATAAGCCAAAGAAATTGTAAAGAGAATATTGTTTAACCATTAATATAATTTATATTAATATAACTAAAAGTAGCCATAGTTATAGCTAAAACTATAGTTACAAACTAATAACAATCACGCAACATGCCCAACCGAAAAGTCAACCAAGCCAAGTCAAGTCTAGTTAATCAAAGATTGGAGCTAACGGGCGAGGTCTTGCTGGCGTGCCACTTGTAGGAGCCGTAGTAATTGAAATTGTTCTGCTCGCAGAGTCGATCCGCCTCCTTGGGGCCGCGGGAGCCATACAGATAGGGTATGGGCTTGATGTGCTCCTGCTCGATCTTGTGCAGAATGGGTGTAAAGATGCGCCATGCCTCGCGCAGCTCGTCGGAGCGCACAAAGTGCATTTGGGAGCCACAGAAGACGTCGAGTATGAGACGCTCGTACGCGTCCGGTAGATACGAGTCCTTGTAGCGATGCTCATAGGTCAAGTCCAGCTCTGTTTCTTCAATATCGAACGTAATGCCCGGACTCTTGGTCATCATCTTGAAGTAGAGCGCCTCGCCAGGCTGCACGCGAATGACGAGCTCATTGCGTTTGGTATTGCCCTCGAAAATGTCGCCAGGCACATCCTGGTACTGGATGCGCACCTCAGCCTTGCGCTCGTTCAACGCTTTGCCGCAGCGCAGTATAAACGGCACACCCTGCCAGCGTTCATTGTTGATCTTCAATACGCCCAGGGCAAAGGTGGGTGTCGTTGAGTCCTTGTCCACCGTCGGATCGTCCAAATAGCCCGTGCGCTCATCCTCGGTCTTGCCTTGGGGATTGCCCACATACTGTCCCAGCACCATGTCGCACAACTGCAGCGACTCGATGCTCTTCAGCACCTTGACCTTCTCGTCGCGTATGTCGTCTGGATGGCAGCTCACGGGCTTCTCCATGGCCACCAGCGAGAGTATTTGCAGCAAATGATTCTGCATCACGTCACGAATAATGCCAAACTCATCAAAGTAACCGCCACGTCCCTGCGTGCCGAAAGGCTCCTTAAATGTGATCAGCACGGAGGCAATGTTCTCACGATTCCACGTCGAACTGAGTATCTTGTTGGCAAAACGTATGGTCATCAGATTCTGCACCATCTCCTTGCCCAAATAATGGTCGATGCGATAAAGCTGATCCTCTTGAAACAAGCTGGCCAAATGATCGCTCAATGCCTTCGAGGAGACATCGTCGCGACCAAAGGGCTTCTCCACGATTACGCGATTCCAGCCACTGCCAAAGACAACAAACAAATGAATCCCGAACCTGGTTAAGCAACAACATCACTTACTCCACAGACATGCAAATGTTCTTGATGTTAACGGTCACCTCATCGAAGACACTGGGCGGCAGTGCCAAATAGAAAATACGATTGGCTTTCTTGCGCTCCTCCAATAGCTGAATGTCCTGATTCAGCATCTCAAAGCCTGTGCGTCCATCGTAGCTGCCCGCTACATAATGATTGAGTGCCCAGAACTGATCGTACTTGGCCTGCTCATAAGGTTGGAGCTGTCAGGAGAAGTACATTGTGCTTAACAATAATAGTAGTAATCGTATTTAGATGTAAATGTCTTGCCTTCATGTACTGCCTGCAGTTGTCCTTGAGCTGCTCTATGGTGAGCTTTGAACGCGCATAGCCACAGAACTTGGTGGGCTTGGGCAGGAGATCATCACGATAGAGCCACCAAAGCGTTGGATAAATTTTCTTCTTAGCCAGATCACCCTATATAAATAAAGGAACAGCCATAAGTACATCTCATGCACTCTATGCTTGATTTGTACTCACTGAAGCGCCAAAGATGACAAAAGTATGGGGTATCTTGCGATCAAAGTGCGTGCCCTCGCATATCATGGTTGGTGACCTCAACGACTTGATGATCAGATCCAGTGTACCCGTATCGCTGCAGGTATTTGTGCCCACCTGCTTGCTTGCAGGCTTGACAGGATCTGTAATTTATATGGCGTATATTAGCTTTTGATTTGTTCTTTACTGCCTCGCTGCTTAGAGGTCAGCTCTATGACAATATATCTAGCTGGAGACGATCTTACGATGTGCTTGGCAGCAACGCAAATAACTTGGCTTCAGCTTCAACGTGACTTTGAAATGCGCTAGCAGCGGGCGTAACGCTTTCACGATACCCGCGCATATTACATCCAAGTCAAACATTTAACAGTGCTCTAGCCACTACAAATACAACTAAAGGTACAAAAAAAAAAACAACAAAAACATCAGCAGCAGCAGTATAAACGTATAAACAATTTAGAAATAACAGCTGGCCTGCTGTTAGACGAAGCTTTAACAGCTGAGAAATTCGAAACGAAACGTTAGCTTTCGGTTTTTGGTTTTTCGAATACGGAAACTATGGCAATTAGTATATAGACTTAATGTACATAAACCATTTAGCTTCTGGTCTAATAACATACATACATACATATGCATATAGCAATTGACAAGAGCATTGCACTATCAGTGAGTTTTAAATATTATACGTGCATTGTCAGATTTCAAAATTTGATTATGCACACATTAAACAAAGCTTACTTTGCCTTATAATAATTACAAGCAGTTTAAAGCAAAAAATCCAAAGCCTAAAACGTAATTATTTCACAAAGTTTTTGAAAATTATAATCGTCAAATGCATGAGAGTTTGCATTAGTTTATTAACAACAATTCAAGGCCTCAGCATAAGCTTTCAAACCAGCCTAAATACATATTTACATTCATATTTTCTGATCTCCTGCGGTGACCTGAGTCAGCTTATAAAAATAACAAAAACAAAAGTCGTGTGTACACATTGAACATTTGACAAGGCAAGAGAATGCACACACACACACGCACACACACTTGACATTAAATGAAAGGCTTTGAATTAACAAAGACCTACACACACGTAGTATAAGATATGTATGTAATGCAATTTACGTGTAAGTACTCAATGTCATTAGCATTGGCTAATTTCTCAATGCCACGCTGCATCACTCTCTCACACTCACACATATACACTTAAGAACGCTCTCTTCTTTTTGGTGCGCTCTTTCTGCGTGTTGAACTTCAGCTTGAAAGGTTATTCGGTGCTTCAAAATGTACAATAACAACAGCACGAAGAAGAACAAAAATATATATTTGTGCCGTTTGATAGATAAAGTGTAAGGTTGAAGAGATTGAAATTGGCGATAAGCCACTTTGTAGGTGACCCTTTTGTTAAAGAACGCATTTGAAGGGCGCGCGTGCGCACTTTCCTCCTGACACACTAAGCTAAGAAATCAACACACCTGTTTACGCATACTTACACACTTTCTATTTACATATGTATTTACATATATGTACATATCACATGTTAACTTACCAACATTACTAGCTGGCATTTTGTCTGCTTAAGTTAACTGCGTACAATTGTCGGGTTTTGTTTTGTTTTTGCCTTGGTCTTCTTCTTGTCTGTAACTGCTTGCTGGCCAAAAAAAAAAAAAATCACAGAGTCAGCTTAACAGCGCTTACTGCGATTATTGTTTACCGCTTATGAACAACTAATTAGTAGCTCAGTATAGTCTTTTGCAAGCTTATTGAAAATATTGAATGAAAAAGCAATCAAAATGCCAAGTATTACAAAAAAAAAAAAAGCCCAAGTCAGTGATTTCAGCGCGCTCACACACACACGCGTCTTGTTGTTTATGTTGCGATCGTAATAACGCGTAAATTCAGTTTGGATAATACTAAACCGCCGGGAGCCCTCAAAATGACTAACGATATGAAGCTCAACACGATCGCAGCGCGAATGCGCCATAGCAACTTATGACACACATACATATTGTGTATTGTGAAGCAGCAGCAGCGACAAGTGCTGGTACTTGTTGATACCCTAACATGCAGTGAAAGCTTACAGCAGGCATGTCGCACTTAGACTAACTCGATTATATGCATTAGAAGTTACGTAGACAAATAGTTTTTATCTGCTGAAACAATGAAATATCTTAGTTTGTAACCAATTTAACTTGAATACGCAAAATAAAGCGTAGGGTATTTATGTTTCTGCATGTTAAACGCAAGCTGTTTGCTCTTGCCGGCTCTCTTTAGTGCATGCATACACACTGACTCACACACACACACTTGTTACTCCCACAGTGCGAGGTACGAGCATAGACTTAGTGTAGCCAGTGTTGCCTTAGTTTCAAATTAAAAATGAAAACAAACAGTTACAAAGTGCGCAATGTCATGATTGCGCATACATAATAAAAATAATTACAAATATTTGATAGTCATACATGTATGTACTTAGCTGTCTTTTTTTGGCATATGAATGTACATATGTAGTATGTAATATTGCTATGGAGCCATTGTAGTCTTTTTTTTTTTTTTTTTTGTATCGACAAAGCTCATTTTGTTATTATATTTACAATCAATTAGGAAGAGGACACGATAACATTACATTAATAATTTTTTCTTAGCACGATTTTAGTTTAGGACAACAGTCTAAAGCTGCAATTATTTATAATTCTATATATTGATGCATGACTGCATCTTTACATGCCGGAAACACATATTACAATTGCATTGTATAAATTTATGTTATTATTTTTGGATTTTGTTTTTTGAAATTCGATTTGTGTGCTTGTATGTGTATATATATTGGTATATCGTTCTGTCAAACATACGTATAACATTCACGACACCAAAATTTCGCTTGTATTTACAATTCTACAAGTTCCTATTGATGTGATAATCACCATCGACTCTTGTTATTCTTGTTGGTGTAGTAGTTGTGCTTGCGATGGCAATTACCCGTAGTAGAGCGCAGGTGATTTGTTGGACATATACCATTGCCAAACTTCGGCTGTCAGTAAAAGAGCACCGAGTGTAATATGACTCGATTCCGCCGCTCCTCAAACTCCTGTATCATCTCATCAATATCATTGTCAATATCATTTGATTTCGCCATCTGAATAAAAATTCAACAGTGAATTAAAAATCTGTCAATTTAAGAATTAATTTAGCACACTACCAAATTGAGCATATCAGTTATTAAAAATGCGCCCATTAGGGCATCCTCTGCATTGTCCACAACGTCCACGTTCAATACATGCACGGGTCGATTATCCACAGAATTCATAGACTCCATGTGCAAAACAACCAGGTCATAAACACGCTCCTCTACTGTAATAATGATGTCAAATTGTTCTTTGGTTTCTTGAAAGCGTTCCGGGCACTTTTTGATGCGCCGGTTACGGTCGAGCATGTGTAACAATCCGTTTTGTGTATAACTATGCATGGGTGCAGTTCAATTTATATATTAACTACTGTTTATAGACACTTTAAGTTATTACACTCACAATTCCTTATCTTTAGACTCCAAATCGCGATAGATTTCCTCATAGCTGGTGCCAAATTCGTAAACATTTGGCTTGTCAAACGCCATACCGGGTAGTTTCACCCGTTCTCCGGTGCCATATGAGCGCACGTTGAAACCCTTTTTGGCGAGAAAATTGTGCGCCTCCATGGAGCGATTCATGTTAGATGAACAGACCACGGCTACGGACAATTTGCTCGGGTCAGTCATTTTCAATTTGGCAGTGAAATTTAATGGCAACAAATAATTAAAATTATGACTTAGGCCAATCAGTGTGGCCAATTTAGCTAGTTTGTCGCCAGATGTCAGGTAAAAACAGAAATATGCCTTTTTTTCCCAAAAAAGAAAATATACCAAATAATATACAATGAGTATATAATCGATACTTTTGTTTTGGTATTTTTGCCAAATCACTACAATAATATCATTTTATCGACCAACCCAAATAGATATCGATGATTAACCATCTCAAGAAATTTTGAATTTATTAGCATTGCAAAATATAACGGACCTGGTTGCTTTAAAATAAACAAAAAGAAAAACAGTAATTTTAATTCATATTTATGTTTTGTTTTTTTTTTTTTTCGGAATTAATGCACAATGCACACACGGTATGTAAGATACATAGAGTTTATGTTTGTTTGGCATGCAGCGTTGAAATTGTTTTTGTGGAAAGTTGGCGCGGCAACATGCCGCACCGCTTACTTCCAGGCAAATGCAAAAGAGCGCGCAGGCACACGCGCCGCCCTCCCCAAGCATCTTGCTAGAGCCGGAACTTGTGGAATGCGGCTTAGCAAGTTGGTGTTGTTGTTGTTATGTTTCGTGTTGCCAGTAGCTGGTGGACACACAAACACACGTTCATAATAGACACACACGCAGACAGACACAAATGCAGATGTGCAACATAGACTGAGCGCCGAGATCAGGTTTGCTCCCTTGCAAACACACATGAACAACATACATACATATGTATGTGTGCGTTTGCTTGTGTGTGTGAGTGCCCCTTTCCCATATTAACTGGTTATACGAATAGCAGCCCCTGCGGCTAGAACCAAAGGCTGACTTGGCTGGCGCAGCGAACTGACCGCAACGGCAACTTCGGCTGATAGTTGTAGTTTGTCACTTGATCGCTCTTCGTTCACTTGTCGCCCGCCTTGGCCACATGCAAACAAATATTGCTACAAATACATTTACATTTACAACAGTGTATGTCTGTCTGTGTGTGTCTGTTACTGTTTTGGCGTTTGTTTTGGGCCTCTTGTCGCCCAGTTGCTTGTCGTGTGTCGATCTTGGAGCGTCGCGTATTGATTAACTCTGGAGCGTGTAAGCCAGCATGCGCAGACACCGCTGACTTGGCTTAACTACGCTTAGCTGAGCATAATTTAACATTTTATACAAGTTTTCATTGTGTTGTTTTTAATTATGGAACGTGTTCCGGAGCGGCGCTTTAATCTTTAGCTATGTCTATGCAAATGTCACTGACTAAGAACGGAAATTAATAAAAGGTAAACTTGTCTAGCAACTTGGCCAAATTGCATTTTTCATACATATACAAAAATATGCATGTATATATGTGTGTGTATGTGTGTAAGTGGCTTCCCTGTGAACGTCTCATAATTTTTTTATGCACTTGGCATTATTTTTCGTGTAACGCAAGCCAAACAAAAAATTACAAGTGTCAAGTCAGCTTAAAATTTAATATTAAACAATAAGAAAAGATTTGCGCTGTTTTCCATTTAAGTGCTCAAGGACTTTTTGTGCTGTTTTTCATTTAAGTGCCCAAGGACTTTTTACGCAAGACGTTGTAGGGAAATTAAAAACTCTACAGCTCAAATGCCGATCGTGAGAATATTTCTCATTCATGTTTGTATGCATGCCTGTGTGTATGCTTGTGTGTGTGTGTTGATTGCTCGTTAAGGAGACTCGTTGAAACGGTGCATAAAAATGGTATCAGTAAACTAACATTAATAACAATTTTATTTGCAGTTTTGCAGCCAGCCAGCCGTCATTATGTGAACCAGAACCAAATGCTATCAATGCGTTGAGGAGCAGTCTCAGCAGCCAAAAGCAGTCTACAGAAGCAGCAGCAGCAGCAGCAGGTGCCTTTATCATTGAAGCCTGAGCGCCGCACAGGAAATGCTGAAACACGCCTCGAATGCGAGCAGTGCCACTGCTGCTGCCAACAGCAGCAACACCACCAATAGCAGTAGCAACAACAGCAGCAGCAACAATAATAATGCCAACAACGGCAGCACACCCTCTGTTGCAGCAACAACAACTACAACCACCACCAGTCCAGTGCCAACCATTGCAGCAGGCGCTTCACCAACACCCGCTACAGCAGCAGCAGCAGCGGCGGCGGCTGCGGCAGCAGCTGTTGCCAGCACAGCACGCAATATACACCTGCGACCACCACAGCCGCTTAACATATCCGCACTGAGCGCGTCCACGCGTGCCGGTGGCAATGTCTCTACGTTGCTCAACATTGTGACGCCGCCAATGAAGCCACTCACGCCACTGACGCCCAATGGCAATTGCCATTCCAATGGCAACAGCCTGCATCATCATACGTACACCAATCAGCATATGCTGGCCAGCAGCAGTAGCAGCAATATCAATAGCCAGCAACAGCATCATCACCAACCGACATCGCATCAGCTGCAGCAGCAGCAGCAACTTCACAACAACAACAACAACAACAGTCATATGCACAACAATAATAATGTGCACAATTATAGCCACTGCAATAATTTGGCAATTAATCCAAATTCCATGCTGCAGGCAAGTGTTAAGCCCACTAAGCACGGGCCCGGACCACGCGAGGTGCTCACCAGTCTGGGTTTGCTCTGTCTAGGTGAGTATGAGCTAAATTTCACCAGCTTAAGTTCAAATTGTAACGATCCTTTTTTCATTTAGTGTCTCTGCTGTTGGCGCTGCTCTCGCTGATCTTTCTGCTAAAGATCTCGCCCAACAGCCGCGAGGATGCGCTTACCCGCAGCATAAGTAGCGAAGATTTTATTATTGTGTACGATGTGACGCTGGCGCTTTGCGCCTTGTCGCTCTCGCTTAATCTCTGCTGCTTGCTGGTCTGCGCCATACAATTTCTGTTTGCTGTTAAGCTGCTGCGCTCGCCCATGTTCGATGGACGGGACAATAAGTATCTGGAGAAGTCAAGTGCGAGTCGCACGTGCGCTGTAAGCGGCTTCTTTATCTCCATACCCGTCTTTCTCACCGGTATCATACTCTACACGTTCAATCATTTTCACTCCACGCCGGCGATCATAACCAGCGTGCTTATTGGCGTGGGCATTGTATTCTGCGGCGGCGCCATGGTGCACAATGTTTTTGTGTGGCAAAAGGAGAAGACCATAAGCTATCGCAGTCCGGCGGTGCCACTCAATATGTCGTTGCTGTCTGCGGCAAGTCCACTGCCGCCGCCGCCACCGCCGCCGCCAGTGCAGTTCATTAGTGGTCCTGGCTATGCCACAGCGCACAACCAATCGCTGCTGCCTGTCCAGCTGTATGCGCAACAGAGTCAGGGCCATAATATGCTGCCGCATCATCCCACGTCGGTGACGCCCGTATCACCTAATCACTCGCATGGCAGCTTCAATCCGCTACTCTGCGCGGCCGCCTCCGTCGGCACCAACAATAACATGTCCAGTGCAGCCATCAATTCGTCATTTCTAGTGCGGCCGGCAACGGCCACACCGCCCACACCAAAACCCATTGGCCTGACTGCCAACGGCAACTGTTTGCTGGGCCGCGAAGCCAGTGGCTCCATAAGTCCGGGCATACCGCCAACGCTGGACATGAGCAACATCACCAACATATCGCTGCATGAGCTATCGACGCTAGTGTAGCCTCACAAACTGAAGGAACAAAACAAAACTACATACAAATAGAACTTTAAAAGGCTAATCTAGTTAGTTACTTTAGCATACTATGTATGGCATCCACCGTTAAGCGCTTAGTTTATAATTAATACAGCCACAACTTGCCGCACTATTGTAAATAATTGTACATAGCAATAATACGCATAACCATTTAATTCATCTTCAATATACATCAACGTGTTTTTCTAAATTTAAAGGTTGTCGATAGCACATAAAATCGATTATTAATACACAATATACATTCATTTTCAATATACGTTAACTTTTCAAAATTTAACTGTTATCGATAGCACATTTAGATAGATTGTGCAACACAGAAACAAATAATTTAAACTTACTAAAACTGAATGAAGTTTCTTTTTTTTTTTTTGCGTGTTTGTGTACGTCCTACTGGATTATTACATTACTTATTTTTTGGGCCGTCCACGTTTCTTTGGCGGTATTTGTGCCTCCCGTGCTGCAACTATAAAAATTAATCGTTATACTATTTTACAATACATATATTAATTTGAGAACTCTAACATACCAGCGGCAGCAGCAGCAGCAACATCAATAGCCGCAGCTGACTCGGCATCGCTTGCTAGGCGTCTGCTGCGGAGTGCTCTAGTCACGCGTTCCGGTGTTGATTCATGCTCCGGCTGCTGTTGCTCCAGGTTCCTGCTATTCGAGCGAACACCACGCCTAGGGGCCATGGCCACTACAGTCGGCTCACTGCGACAGCGTAGACTGCGCTTCGATATGCCTGCTGCCGATTCGCTCTCCTCCGGCTGCAACTGCTCTGGCTCTTCCAGTCGACTATGCAGCGTGGTAGCCTCTACATTCTCTTCAATGGTTTTTAGTCCGCGTGCGCGTGTGCCAATGGGTTTGGTAGGCGTCGAAGCAGGCATATGCGGCACGGAGCCCGCACGCGTCACCCGTTTGGGAAGCTGCTTTCCACTGCCTGTGTTGCTGGCTCCACTGCCCGGCGGAGAATCCGCTTGGCGCGAGCCGCGACGACGTGACGACGTCTTCGCGGATGTTGAGGGCTGATCATCGCTAGCTTGGCTGTCACTGCGCAGTCGACGTCGACTGCTTGTCGCAGAGGACGATGGAGGAGTGCCTAAGCTGGCGTCTTCATGGTCATCCATGGTCAGCTTACGCAATCTGACGCTGCGTAGACGCCTCATTCCGACCATAGGCGAATCCACACGCTCGGTAGTGTTGCTTTCGCTGCATACACGGCGACGTTTTGTCTTAACTGGGGGGAGACTCTGTGCGGTGTTTGTGTGGGTGTCAGTGGATTGGGCACGCGTATTGCGACGTGTTTGCATTTGACGTTCTATCTCTAGCTCTAGTAGTTGCTGCTCCTGTTCGTGCTCCTCTTGTTCAGTCTGATGTTGCTCCTCTCCGTACTCCTCTTGCGGCTCAGTACTATGCTGCTGCTCCTCTTCCTGGTCATGCTGCTCTTGCGCCTCAGTCTGATGTTGCTCCTCCTCCTCCTCTCCATCGGATACAGCCAGCTTCAAGCTTTGATTGGATCCAGCATCTACACCTTCGACATCGACATCGATATCCACATCCAATTCTGGTTCCACATGTGCCTGCGGCTCATTTGACTCAGGGACGTTGGGCACTGTCTCCACGGAATCTTCATTGATGGAAAAAACCTCTTCCGGCACGAAGAGCCGAGTCTCCACGGAATCTTGATTGGTGTCTAACACAATATCCGCTGGAGTTGCGCTTGGTCTACTGGTACTATCACCGCTATCTAGATTGATTGTATATTCGGCTACAGCAGAATCGCTGTTGGCTGTGGCCCCGAAAGAAGGACAAGGCGTTTGGGCAGTGGTCACAATGCCACCGGGTTCCTTAGTTGACTTAAAGGAGAAGAGCTCGGCGCTGCTGCTGGCGGCAACGGGCTCCGAACGAGCCACATATCCACGCACCTCGGTGCCATCCAAAGCAATAACGCAGTCATCCTCCTCCTCTTCCTCCATGGAGCCCTTGGTGGTGTCCAAATCATCCACCGTCTCTAGGCTGTTGGCGCGGTAGATCGAACGCGCGGAGCCTTCGCCGGTGCGCCGTGCACGTGGACTGGAGTTTTGCGAGACATTCGTATCGCTGGGCAAAAAGGAGGTGGGCGTGTGGGAGGTGGGTGAGCGTGAGTTCGTTATGGAATTGGTGGACTCCACTACGATGGAGTAGACGGGCACATCTGGGCGTGGCAAATCGGAGAGGTCGCTGCTGAGGCTATAGCTGGGTGAGGTGCGTCCAAAGGTTAACTCCGGCACGTTGGCTTCTTCGCTGCTGGATGACGAGCTTTGCTCGACCCCAATATCCTCTTCCTGTTCCTGCTCCTCCAGTTCTTCAACCTCCACCTCCTCAGGCTCATCATCGTCAGCCAGATCTATGTACTCCATGAGTTCCTCTTCCGGCTCCGGCTCAGGTTCCTGCTCTTGCTCTTGCTCCTGTTGTGTCTCTGCAGGAGGAGACAGCGCAGTCACATCATAGCTAGACATGCCCAGTGTTGTATCCAGCAGCTGGTGCTGCGGTGGGATATAGCCTGGCCTGGGTATCAAGGTGGGCATACGTGTCAGGGTAGGCATGCGCATGGACTGCCAAAACGAATCGCTGCTCTCTCCACAGATGGTGCTGCGATCGGAAATCCGCTCTGGGTTTGGCATGCGTGTCAAGGTTGGCAAGCGCATGGACTGCCAAGTTGAATCGCTGCGCTCCATTTCTCCAGAGATGGTGGTGCGTTCGGAAATTCTTATGGAGCTGCTGGCGCTGCTAAACTGCTGCTGACTGCTGGTCACTTCGCACATCTTGGAGGAGCATACTGGTGGTACAAATTCACGCTCGCTGAGCTGCTGGGAGACTGTGTTGGTATTTTGAATGGTAGCGAAGCTGCCAAAGCCGCTGCTCTGTAGCGAGCTTCGTGGCTGCGGTCCAGTAGGTGGAGCCATTAAACGTTGCTGCACTTGTTCCAATTCGATTGGGGGATTCTGCTCCTGCAGCTGCTGCTGCTGCTCTGCCAGTGAGACATTGGCGGAGGCCAGCGGCGACAAGTACTCTGAGTCAGATACTGAGTCCGAATCTGAGGAGGAGTTGTGTGGAGCAACTGGTGCACTGTCAATGGGAGGCTGGGAATCGGCATTGGGACTGGGAGTCGGAGTGGGACTGGGTGTGCAAATAACGGGCTGTTGTTCGATTTCAACAATAATTTCATCGGATTCATCATCGTCATCATCATCGACCTCGATGACCTGATCTTCCTGATCACTTCCCAACTCCATGGGACTGGGCTCACGCTCGGTATTGGGATTAGGTAGCAGAATTAGGGGTTCGTTGAACACAAACCTGCTCTGACTTACACGCTCCGAAAATGTGGTGGCCCTGGAGCCTGTGAGCCTGCGTGTGAGCGTTGAACGATGCTTAAGTATAGGATGCGGTGGCGGTGGTGCTGGCGCTGGCGACGGCGGTGCCTGCGGCGGCGTCTGCGCCTGCTCCTTCAGCCAGGCGTTGGGCACTTGTATTAAAGCGGCAATTTGTGCACTGCTCGGCAGCTGCTCCTTCAGTTGTTCCTCCTTCTTCAACTCACGCGTGCGCTGCACCAAGCCCTGCACGGCCTCCTCCATTTGTTCGCCCAGCAGCAGACGCGGACGCTTGGGTTGCGGCTGTAGCTGCTGTTGCTGCTCATCCAGCGAGAGGAGACGCTTCTCTACCGCTTGGTAGCGCATGGGATGCACAACGCGGCTTCGCGGAGGGGCGTCCACAGAAGACGGCAATGGATTACGCAGGAAGGGCATATTGCGGCTATTCAACGATGTGCTGGAATCGCTGGCAAGCATTGGATTCGTTGCCCAGTGTGCACTCAATGCGGAGCTTTGAAATATATTGGGCACTTGACCATTGGCGCTCTCCCTGGCAAGCTGACTGCTCAATGGCACTGGCGAGGGATTGGACAGCTGCTCGCCTTCCAGTTGGTCGCGTACGCGAAAGTAGGTGCCTGCTATGGATTGTGTTAGAGGCGCCATGGTGGTGCGGTAGGCCGAGAGTATAGTCTCATCGCTGCCATCCATATTCTGGCGCTCCTCCGCCACTTCATTCATAAAGGTCACCGCATCAATGTACTTGTAACGCATCAGCAGCAATATAAGCTGCACCGAATCCGTGTGGGCCGAGGCGCAACCACGCAGCATGCGAAACAGCAGCTGCTCCTCAGACTCGTTCAGACAGAGATTGGCCAGCACCCGGAATTTGTTGTTTTGAATGCAATGCTTAAAGAAGCTTTCGAGCAGCGAAGATTCCGACGCCTCGTCGTTGACCCGCGCAAAGCGAAACGCCTCGGGTATGCTGTCGTTGGCTAGCAGCACCTGGAAGTGCAGCTGGGTGGGCAGATCCAGCAGACGCATTGCTTCCTTTTGCGCGCCTTGGCTAAGCAGCGTCTCCACGAGCAGCTTGATTTGCCAGTCGTTAAACTTGCACGATTTGCTCTGGTTAACAGCTTCCTACAACATGAAAAAGAGAGTGAGAGCGGGAGACAGTGAGTGTGTGTGCAAGAGGGATGGAAAATAAGAAATTTTTGTTTACCGTATACTCGCCACGGTCCAAGTACCAAAAGCACTGCACGCATTGGGACAAACTTGTGGGCAGCCCAAAGGCGCGCGCAAAGTCCTGCCAGAGCGCTTGATTTAGATCAAGCAGCATGTACAGCACCAACTGTTGCTTGTCGCTGAGCTCCGGCTGTGGCAGCAGCATGACGTGCAACAGCTTTCGCAACGACTTCGGTGGATAGCATTCCAGTTGTAAATTAGTTTCGCGCAACAGCACATCAATAAACAATTCCCGTCGTGGCTGATGCTCCTGCTCCTGCTCCTGACGACGCGAGTCATAGTCGTGGCGAAGTTGCTGCAATCGCGTTGTGTTCAACTCGGGCACCAAAGCACGGTCCAGCAGAAAATAGAACACGCGCTGGTATTCATATAGAATGCTTAGGGAGCACCCTATTTCCTGCAGCTTCTCCTGTAGCTCTGCTGGCAGCTTTCCCTTGCCCAGCTGCAACAGCCGTTGCTGCAGCTCCAGCATAAGTTTTAGCTGATTTGTGAGATGTAAAAACTCTTTAATGTCGCGATCCTCCGGCGTATAGCCGCCGATTTCCCACACGTCCTGACACATCTCTGCGCAGCGTGCCTTAATATCCTCCGCTCGTTGCACGAGCCAATTGAGCAGTGTGCTCAGCGAGAAGCCAGCGTTGTTCAACATGTTGCAAAAGAATCTGCCGTCCAAGCAGTACTGCGCGCAATCGTGCAGCAAGCGCTCATGCTGCTGCTCCAATGCTAGGGAGAGTATAAGCTCATACATGTTGGTCTGTGTAGCGACAGAAGAGTGAGTTAAGGCGTGAGATTAATCGTTTTGTTGCTGTCGTCACCCACCTGATTGATCACTTGATTGTCGTAGAGCTCACAGAACTGCGGCAGCAGACGCAGCTCCACCATTTTTGTCACATAGAGATCCGGCTGCAGAAACATTTTAGCATAATTCGTTTGCAGCTCATTGAGGAAGCGACGCTGGACGCCCACATGCTGATAGAAGCTACAGTCCTGCGACGTCAAAAGCGCACAATCTGCAATGAGAATCGATTTAGTGAATTTCAATTTAAATATACAGAATGTACACATACCAAAGGTCAGGGATCTGGGATAAAAGTGCTCATCGTGTTCTTGACGCGTAATAAACTGCCTGATGGGTGGCTTGTGCAATTGCAAGGCAAGTCCCTGCTCTCGCGGACTATCGCGGAGCGAGAAGCCGCATAAATAGGCGGGAGTTTCCGAATCAAGCACCGCCGTGGGCATTTTATCCTTGTACCATTGATTCATATCGAACAACACTAGTTTGTTTTGTTGCTCCGCTTCCGAGTACCAACTAATCGTGGCCAGGTTATGATCATTGTTCATCACTGCAGCGCAGCCGATGATCCTACTCCTGTTACTGTCCAGCACCAAGCTAAAACGCATTGCAGCGATCTGAAAGTCGCTGAAATGCACACGCTCGCCATCGTCAGCGTGCTTGTAGTATAATGCATGGAGCGTGGCCTGTAGGCAATCAACGCGCTTGTACAAGGCGCATATGAAGAAGCATGGCTTGGGATCATTGGTGGGGAGCAGTAAACAAAGACGCTCTACTGCTGCTGGTGGCTCCCGCCCTGGTAAACGTAGCTCGGTGATTAACTGGAAGTTAGTCAAGCTGTATACCAGTATCTGACCACTGGACAATCCCGCCGCAAAGCCTGTGATGAGATCTAGCGGCAGCAAACTGACAATCGTGTCCTGTTTGCGCTGTGGCAGAGTCAGCTCTAGGGCCAAGTGCACATGTTGGTCGCGGCATTGCTCCAATTGCATCTTGAAATTCTGTGGACCGAGATTCGAACGCGCTTTCATGCGTTCCACTTGGGCACGTCGCTGCTTGCTGTCCAATTGGATGAAATTGCGACAGCGTGTGTCCCACACTTGCTGCACTTGCAAATCCAACAGCAGCAGTTCCCCTGTATGAGTGCCCAGTGCCAAGCAGCCATCGTAGTGTTGCAACAAACTGCGCTCGTAAAGCTGCGCGTCTAGAAAAGCCATGCAGCGCACCCTGACATCAGCGCTGCTTAATTGTATGTATCGCAGGACTTGGCTATTACGGGGCGTATATATGGCCAATTGTGTTTCATTATCGCCCTCAAGGCAAACGGCCAGCAGCAACTTATCATTATCGTATGGACTACGCTGTGGAAACAGTTCCACGACGCAGCTTATGTGAGCCTGTGCACTGTTGCTGTTGTTTTTGCTGTCAAGATCTTGCAGGAATATGTATTCACCCAGGCGCTGGCTTGTGCTGAGCTTACAGATATACAGCGTTTTCCCACGCGCCAGCCAACCCCATTGGCCATTGTTGATAATACCGCCCAAAGGCTCAGCTATCGATTTTTTAAAACACATACATATAATAGTTGTTAAGACTGTGCTTGTGTTCCGCTACTTACCAGTTGAATTGCGCTCGTTGCTGGGCTGCTGCTGCGGCTGTTGCAACTCTTCATAGCCCCGTATGTTGCGTTCGGGAAATCTGCAAATGCGGCTGCTCTCCACTCCAATTTCATACCACTCCATAATTTGATTATTGATTTTGCTTTAAGCGAGCGACTAAACACATAAGTTAATGTTCAGGCTTGCAACGTATATTTTAAGTTAGTTTTTAGATTTTCAGTTTTTTGCATACATTTGCACACATGCCCGGCAACTGCCGCAATGAACGTTTTAATTTTTGTGCAAAGCACGCCGTGTTGCTAACTGTTTTAAATTCGCAAGCCTATTAGAGGTGAAACATCTTTGATAATAGGCATAATCGATAGTTGTCTCCAAGCCGGTATATGCGGCGAATGGCTATATCTAAATACATATGTAAAAAGCAAAGAATTATTTTTACTGTGACAACTTTACTGCAAGCATGTTTTCCATAATTTAAATACCTTTCCCATGCAAATTTGATTCAATTTCACATGTTTTAAGATGTATTCATATACTATCGAAAGCCTTCAGTAGCCATTCATAATGGCAATCGATAGTCTTCCACTTCTAATACCTATGCAGCACTTGGAAAAAGAGATAGCCATAGTGTTGGGTATTAACATTGCAAAAGCAGCATGCGTCGTGTTTGGGCCGTGCTTTGACAGACAGAAATTCGTACAAAATTAAAAGACGCATAGAATTTTAAGCAGGCTGTAAGCATTTCAAATGTGAAATACATTTTATAGTCAGAAATATGCGTGAGTGGCGTTTAGTGTAACAACGAGAGCAACAGCAGCATCAGCAATTATATGTGCAAGCGCCACAACGACAAAGTAACAGAAGCAGCAACAACAGCAGCCTAATCGCCTAATCAAACGCAAAACTGCCGTCTGGTCTGTCTGTGGGCCCTAACCGCATTGGCGAAAAAATTCCGCACAAAAATCGAAAGTGTAGACACGCGCGCGTGAGAGGCGAGGCGAGCCGGTTGAGCGGAGGATAGCACAGCATATCGGGTAGAGAGCAAGAGAGAGAGAGCAAAAGTAAACGCCGGCAAATTGGGTAAGGATATCAAAAAAATAAGAACTTAAAATGGTGGTAACATACCGTTAGTATATGCTGATGTGCGAGTACTTTCAAGTTATTGTTGATAAGTTGGCAGAATTTACACGTTAGCATACATATAATTATAGCATACAGATATGTACATATATACCTTTGTGCATACATATATATGCATACATGTGTATGTACATATATACCAAGTTTGATTTTGATTTGCGTCTGCAAGCGCTGCAATTGCATCATTTTATTTATGCTCTCGTTATTTTCGTTTAGAGCGTCGTCGTTGCGGCTTCAGCCAGAGGTATGGATCAGCATGTGACAGAAGCGCTGGCAGCGGAGCTAGCCAAGGCAGTGGAGCTTATCATGAGTCCCATGACGCCACAACAGGCGCGTCTAGAAGCTTATATGGCCTGCGAGCGCTTTAAGGAGGAATCACCCATGTGCGCACAAGTGGGACTTTATTTGGCAAGCACGCCGCATCACGATCAGCAGGTGCGTCACTTTGGTCTGCAGCTCATCGAGTACACCATCAAATTTAAATGGAACTGCATCACGCATGAGGAGAAGGTATACATTAAAGATAATGCCATCAAGATGCTGAATTTGGGCGTAGGACCGGCAGAAGATCGCACTCTGTTGCATTTAAAGGATGCTCTCTCACGCATTATTGTTGAAATGATAAAACGTGAGTGGCCGCAGCAATGGTCGGACCTGTTACCCGAATTATCGCAGGCTTGCAGCAAAGGCGAGGCACAAACGGAGCTGGTGCTGTTGGTGTTTCTACGCCTGGTGGAGGACGTGGCACTGCTGCAGACAATTGAATCGAATCAGCGACGCAAGGACATGTATCAGGCGCTCAACAATAACATGAATGACATATTCGAGTTCTTTCTGCGCCTGGTTGAGCAGCATGTGACGACATTTCGAGAAACGACACGCTTAGGCCACTTCGATAAGGCCAATGCGCACAGTCGTGTGGTGGAAGTGGTGCTGCTTACTTTAAGCGGCTTTGTGGAGTGGGTTAGCATCAATCACATCATGTCCAGCAATGGCAAACTTATGCATTTCCTTTGCATTTTGCTCAACGACAAAGCATTCCAGTGCAATGCTGCCGAGTGTCTGGCGCAGATAACCAATCGCAAGGGTCAAGCCAAGGAGCGCAAACCACTGTTGCAGCTTTACAATGAGGAACCGCTGCGCTATATTTATAGCGCCAGTCAACAGCAGCCGGATACGAGTAGCACGCAGTCGCTGGAGCAGCAGCATAATTTTCTTAAAAAGCTGCTGCAAGTGCTGAATGGCATGGTGCAACAACTCGTGGCACTCTGGGGCAAAGACGATGCCACCCAACGTCCGGCACAGCTGGAGATTATGTTTGAGTGTCTGCTGCTGCTGGTGCAACATCCCTCCTTGACGGTGGCCCATGGTGCAGCTTTGATCTGGCAACTGTTGCTCAAACATGATGGTTGCTCCAAGGATTATCTGATGGTCAACTACATTCCAAAGCTAATACATACGTTAGCACCGCGCATAGTCAAATTGCCGTATCCAGCGCCCACCACAACAACGCCAGCCGCAGCAGCAGCAGGAACAACCACAACATCCCCAAGGACGGTGCCTACCACCGATTGCTATATACGCCTGGAGTATGACAGCGAGGAGGAGTTTGCCATATACTTTTTTCGCTGCCGCACCGACTTTCTGGAAATCTTTCGCCAAGCAACGCTGGTGCAACCGCTGATCACATATGGTTATTGCGAGTCCTGGCTGCAGTCACGTCTGCGTCATGCGCATCAAGAGCCGGAGCTATCGAATACCAGTTGCAGCGTGATGCATCCCATCTATCTGGAATGGGAGGCCCTGGCCAGCGTACTGGATGGCGTCTTGAGTCGCATTCTGTTGGTGACCGAACGTCCGGCTGTTGCCAGCGGCTTGCGCTTGCTGGAGGAATGCCTCAAACTGGAAACGAACAACACACTCATCTACTCCATTCTATTGTCTTGCATTTCGGCGCTGTTTGTCTTTCTCAGCATGTCCTCCTGCCAGCTGACGCCCAACAATTGTGTTGCCATGAGCGGTGTGTCATTGCTGCCACGCGTTTTGGATAAAATCTTTCGTGCACTGGTCGTGAAGCCACCAAATCCGCAGGAGCTAGTGCAGCAAAAGTCAGCCAAGAATTTGCAGCGTCATGCAGTTAGTCTGCTGGTCAAGCTGGCGCATAAGTATCCATTGCTCCTGCTGCCCGTCTTTGATCAGATCAACAATCATGTGGAATGCCTGCTCAAGTCAGCAGCAGCAGCAGCCAACCAACCAAACAGCAGCAACATCAGCATCAACAACAGCAACATCAGCAGCAACAGCTCCAACTCCAGCTCGCCACCACTTTGCCGCATGATACGCACCACGCTCCAAGAGGCACTCATACTTATCTCAAATCATTTTTGCGACTTTGAGCGTCAGCAACTGTTCATCGAGCACATTGTGGCGCACAAGCGCACGGAGTGGTTGCACTTTGGTGAATTGCTCAAGACCCCAATGGACTTTATCCATTTCGTTGGGCTGGATAAGGCGCCGGCCTATGATTTGAGCAACGATGCAACGCTTATGAATCGCTCACGCCTCTTGGATGCTCTGCATGTCGTGCTGGGCGTGGTTAAGCGCTGCACTTGGCCCGATGATCCGGATCGTGCACAACGTGGTGGCTTCGTTATTGGCTGCACGGAACTGGGCAATCCCATTTGTCGCAATCCAGCGACCAATAATGTGGTGCCATTGCTCCAACACGTTTTGTCCTTGATGCGCGTGCTCAATGAGATGTTCCGGCCAGAAGCGCTGGCCGCGCTAGCCGAGGGCTTTCGTCATATACACGGCATGCTGGAGCAGGACAAGAAGCTGCTGATGGGCATATGCGCCGTGCCAGTGGATCCGCTGGATTCGACCATTAAAAGCGAGCCCACGCCCTTTGAGAAGATGCAGGGCTTCATGACCATGATCATTGAGGGTTGCTATCACTTAATGGGCTCAGCGGGTCCCTCGCTGGGACGTGATCTGTATCAGCTGATGGGCCTGTCGGATGCGATCATAAACAACGTCTTTAGCTGTCTGGACATCATACCCGACTATCGTGTGCGTCCCATCATCCGTGTGTTCTTCAAGCCTTTTGTCTACTCCTGCCCGCCCTGTTTCTATGAACCGGTGCTAGTGCCGCTCTTTGCACACCTAACGCCGCTGATGTGCGAGCGTCTCACACGACGCTGGCATTATATATCCGCACTCTATGAATCTGGTCAGCTGAATGGCGAGGTGAACGATACACAGGAGGTGCTCGAGGATCAGCTGAATCGCACGCTCACACGCGAGTACTTGGATGTACTGAAGATAGCGCTTGTGGGTGGTCAGCTGGGCGAGCACAATGCTGCCTCTGGTGCTGGTGGCGGTGGCAGTGCACAGGTGGTGGCTATGGAGAATGAGGAGCTGTCTATGGACAGTGCGCCGCAGTCGCGTGCGCTGCAAACGGCGCTGCTCTCGGACATTATCTCCGAGCTGGGTGGCAAGCTGTTGCGTCACAATCTCATTGGTAACTACATGCTGATGACCTTGCTCAAGGCCATTGCCTGGAACGATGGCATGTGCAGCATGAAAGCCGTCAATATAGCCGCGCCCGTGATGCGTTTCCTTGCCGCCGAGCAGCTGATGGATGAGAATAAGGCGGTGAGCGCGTTCACAGCCGTCTTGCAGGGCATGCAGGTGCATGGCCAGCATGAGGCAAACCAGTCTGGCCTCATCACACTTGGCGTGCAATTCTATGAGCTGCTGCGTCCCAAGTTCCCCATACTCAGCGAGGTGTTGCAACATATACCGAGCGTCAATGCCGCGGACATACAAAAGTTCGATGAGAAGGTGTCTGTGGCTCCCGTCAAGGGCAACAAAGTGGATCGCGCCAAGAAGGATATATTCAAGAAGCTCACGGCCCAGCTGGTCGGTCGTAGTGTTAATCAGCTGTTCCGACATGAAGTCCAAATTGCCAATTTGCCGCCCATGCAAAAGAGCGTCTCCAGCATCCACAGCAAGGTCAGCAGCACGGATTTCATGGACAACAATCAAAATGCCAATCTGTGCAGTTTATTTCAACGCAACGAAAAGTGACAGATGGCAGCGTCAGCGTCAGCAGCAGAGCCATCAACAGCACCCGTAGCAACGCAGTGACAGCGACGTCGACGTCGTCGTCGCTCAACTAGAGTGTCGACGGCGACGACGACGACGACGACGAGAACGAATGAGCTTGAATTAACTGTTAACTAGGAGCAGCAGCTGGAGACTGCCCGACTCCGACTCCAACTCTAACTCCAACCCCGCCACTGACCAAGTCAATCGTCTGCAACGAAATGGATAAACAATTTTTTCTATTATTTATTGTATAACTCTTTTAACAGTTAAGTTTTCTTTTGCTGCTGCTGTTCTTATTCTCCCTATTCTTCGCTTGCTGTTTTTAGTTCTATTTATATTCTTTTTAACTTTAGCAGCTGCGCTTTGTTATTTATTGTACGAAATTTGTTAAATAATTTGCACAAGCATTACTTTTAAAACCAACAACAAACAACCAACCAACAAACACAAACGAACGATTAACAGTAACAGATAACAAATAACAATAACAAGAGACCTTAGCCTGGGGCCTAGGCTTAGCGTTTGTGGCATGCCCCGCTATAGCAGCCAGGCTCATTTCTTTTTATACAGAATGCTACATAGGTTTAACAAATTGAAACACGTGTATATTTAATACATTTTTTATACAAACGAAACAACTAAAAACACCACTAACTTATATAGATTATATATAAAATTGTATTTATATTTTGAAAAGATGAAGAAACCCCAGAAAGAGAAAACAACAACAGATAGCTGAAAAAGAGAAGTTGGAAAAAACATTTTTGAAATTACGCTTAGGAGTTTAGTTGATAAACAAAGAGTTATTATTATATAATACTATTACAATTAAAATTACGAGTATCTTGTACACACACACACACACACACACATACCTACAATCAAAGGGAAGCAAAGTAATATATTACTGAAATTATATGCATAAGCGCTTAGATAAATCAACAAACACATCAATCGAAAATAAAACTGAATTCAAATATGAAACTAACAGGATATATAAACTGTATAAGCAATAGGAGCATGACTCCACAGTGATTATGATTTGTATATGCAACAGCTATAACTAGGGTTAATGCTTGGAATAGACAATGCTTTCTACAACTATTGCAAGTCTCGACCATTGGACCCTCTGCACCATTTTGCACAGGGTCGAGAGAGCAACGAAATCAACTCATAATCATAATTGCACTAACACACATCCCTAGTAGAAATAAACCCTGCCTGCCTGCCATAGACAATTGATAAAACACATTCTTTTGAAACTAGTATACAATAATGCTGTTGAGAAATCTTACATATTTAAATAAACAGAGAACAATGCGCTAATCTAGAGTATAGGAAATATTTTTAATAATTCAAAATTGTAATTAAAGTTAGACTTTATCTAAAGTTTGCATTCAAAGTTTGTAGAAACAAGTAATATTTATCAGGAATAACCCCATTAAGATATACACAAAGTGCCGAAATAGTTAAAATAGTTTTCGTGGCAGGCGGGGCGCGGCGGAGGGTAATCCCCTGCAGCAACTCAACATACATATGTATGTAGTGTGATGAGTTGTGGAAGCCGCGACTCGCGAGCCACTAGCCTTGTTCCACATGTTCAGTCTGCAATAAATCACTTAAGAAATACTAGCTTTAAGTAAAAATCAGCATAAACATAAACATTTTTATACTGTTACATTTATAATACCATAATTGCAGTTCACAATTTTTGCATAATTACAAACAAATGTTAAGCAAGTTCTCAAAATAAATACGTATGCGTGTATTATGTATATATATATATATAGTATATTTAAAGTCTATATTTACTTATTTATTTGCCTAGGCTTAGCCTGCTTGCCTATTATCGCCCAGATTGCTCCAGTCGGGCACGTGCTCATGCCGCAAGTATGCCTCCTTTGTAAGAGAACGCGTTTGTATTAGATCCGTGGCACCACAGAGTGCGCCACCTAGCCAGGCGGTAAAGTTTTGCTTGCCAATGGACTGATAGAACTTGAACTGCAGTTCACCATGAAACCGCTCGGCATAGTAGCTATCGTTGGCCAGCAGCTGTTGCAGCTCCTGCTTAAGACGTGATTGCAAGCCCATAACCATGGCACCGCCGCCAATTACAAATATGCTTTCAACCAAAGCGCGACGCACGTCCAGCGTACACTCCAGTATGGCACGCAATATGAGATGCGGCAGGCTGTCGCGTTCGTTATTTTGCTCAAACATGATCTCGTAAACGGATTCGCGGAGGCTGCCGGGCACGCTAATGACCGCATCGCTATCACAAATGCCATAATCCACGCTTGGAGGTGGCACAGGCTTCTTGCTTTCATCATCGCTTGCCAAACCCTGCGCACGCTCAAATGTGGTAACAAAGCAGGTGCGTATTTTAATGTCCTCAAGCACGCTTGACGTAAGCAATGATTCCTTCACCCCTGTGGCCAGCAGCTGACGTTTAATCTCTGCATGCACAGCGCTGCTGCCGTAGCTGTGATCCTTGAAAGCTGACATAATCTGTACGCCGCTGTAGACTGGCATAACGGTTGTCTCGGTGTAGCCAATGTCCACCACCACGCCCGTTGGCACGGCCAGCGTAGAGAGCGCTATGAGATGCGCTGGCATAAACAGCACCGAGGAGACATCAAAGTGTAGAAATAGCACACGTGCCAGTGTCTCGCGTATAATTGTTTGACCAAAAATGTTTTCCACTATCACAAATTTGCGCTCTTTGGGGCTAACCAACAGATGTCTGCAATATAAAAAGAGTGTTACGTTGTGGCATACGCTTAATATATTGTTTTCGCTTGTGGCTATACTTGAAGAATATGATTTGCAAAAAGTCCACAAGTTGGTCATAAAGCTCCTCAGTGCTGGCATAATCAAATAACTGCTTTGTCTCGCCAGTCTTGGTCACCACTAACTCCGTGGGTATAATTTTACGCGGATGCGCCTCAGCCGCAAATCCCAGTCTGCAAAAAATAACAACAACAAAAATGCATGATATCACCCTTTTAACCAATAATGGTAGTCAGTTTGTATACTTGGTGTATGCATTGCCAATGTCCAGCACAATTGGTGGCTTCTCTTGCATTACGCTCTCATAAAGTGGCATAGTTACTATGCTATATTTATCTTCAGCTTGTAGTTTAATTTAGATTAAATTATCGCAACTAATTTTTCGTCTTAAGACCAGCAGAAACGGATGACAGTGTGTTGCGTGTTAACAGTCTACAGTTTCCAAGTAAGCAATTTTATTAAGCTGTAAACTAATCTAAACATGTTAAGCGTGCGAGCGCGGTAAAAAAAACCAATTTGAAGTTCGTTCAATTTGAATAATTCAAAATATAATATTAATGACAATCATAATGATGAATGTTTGATACAGGGTAATTGAAGAATATATTTGCTTTACGAATTGTTTAAGCTTTTTCGTTAAGTGCTGCAGTTAGTGTCTTACACTTGATCACAGCCAAGTCATGTAAATACCTCACACTATCCAGATGCAGCACGCTGTGCATTTGCATTTTCTCCTCCAACAAATCAAGCTGTGCTTTATTTAACTTGTGTGGAAAACCTAAGATATTAAGACGGCACTTGTTAACAAAGCGCAAACGATTAATTCAACGTATTAAATACCTTCAATTAGACAAACGCTAGTGTTACATGGTACTGTTAAGGATGCTGGATAGCGTCGAATTTGTTCTTCGGTAACATCGCCACTGCTGGTAAACTCCAGATACAATACTGTGTATATGGTGTGCGGAATAGCAGCTTTTATATCCAATATCTTGGCGCGACACCATGCATCTTCAAATTTAGCAATAACGTATTCTCTGAGTCTATGTTGTAATACAATAAGAATGCAGTTAGTTGCTTTTTGTTTTAATTAATGGCTTACACTGGCCTATATGGGTTGGCATCTTTGAATTCAGCGAGCAAGTCATGTAATTCTGTAAAGTCTTTTGCCTTGGTGCTATCGAATGCGCCAAATTTACCACGTGAAATGCTTTTGTTATCTACAATGAAAACATCAAGTCCTATGTCTGGATTGACGTTAAGGCGTGGCATAGGAAAAGGCTACACAAAAACATATATACATACATTAAAGAATTGTGTATTAAAGATGAATGTTTTTACTTACTGCAAGTAGCACAGGGTTAGTGGCCATGGCAGTGTTATCATTTGTAACTTGTATGGCAGTTGATTTCATAGATGAATTAAGTTTTGCCAATAGCGTGGGCCCAGGATTTTTCTGGAAAACTTCACTTGCTGTTACATCATCAAGTTTATCCTTAAATGCGCTTGTGTCTCCACTCGAAATGTCTTCTTTTATCTTCAATCCTTGAGCTGCCCCAGTGGTTTCACTTTCTTTAGATGAGCTTGTCTTAAAGTCTATGAAATCAAGCAATTTTATTGATTCATTAATTTCGTTAGGTTTTTGAGCTGTATATGCTTCAACAATTTTCTTAACTGTCTCATTCACCCAAGTGCATCCTTGAGCTGCCCCAGTGGTTTTACTTTCTTCAGATGAGCTTTTCTTTAAGTCCATGAACTCAACTGTCCCATTCGCCAAAGGGAAGTCAGTTGCCTTCGCCACGTTTGATTTGTTACTACTATCTGTGCATAGCGATGATGTGGATGTCGCTGATGACAATGTATTGGGTGCCTTAAACAATGGCATATCAGCACAGAATTCACGTATTTGTGCATTTAACAATTGGTGCGTATCGCTATGAAACAGCTCAACCTTATTACTTTTGTATCTTTTGGCAATGAATTTTGCACCTACAAATTGATTAAGAAAATCTTGAATTTTGGTGCTTAATGCATAGTTAGATACGTCCAAAAGCATCACTGGATTAATGTAGCAAGGTAAATCTATTATTTCTTTTCTAATTTCCTTAAGATTGGTTATATTTACTTGTCTGACAATGCCAAGATCTATGAACAATAGTCGGACAGAGTAATCATTACGTGTGGCAATTATTTTGCCTCGATAGTACATATCATTGTATTCAGCGATCACAAAAGAGAAGCGTTTTAACTTCTTAGCTTTAGGCTGATTCTTGCCCAATAGATTAATCTAAAATTGTATACCCAATTAACATTATATTTAAACAATAATTAATTAATAAATACATACTTTGTGCAATATATCGTTATAGTTTTTGGTATTTAATTCATTATCTTCCCGCACCGAACAATTATTCGGCCCACGAAATCCAGTTATAATGAAAGCTTTTAGATTGCTTTCAACTGACGAAGTTACATTGGGTGGTGTCACGTTGCTAACATTTTTGTTATTTTTATTATTGTTGGCTGGCATCTTTTTAGGGATAGTGCCATTAGTAGTATCGCAATTACTCATATTACCGATCGCCATCGCATCCGTTGCTGCCGATTGAAGCTCAGCGTTCTTTACTTGTGAGGTACATTTCAGCTGATCTTGCTTTTTTTCCAGCCCATTGCCTGCATTGCTTTCATCAACAGCAATATTATTGTTATCAGTTGTCGTTTCTGCCTTCTTGGTGACTACATTTGATAGTGGCAGCATAGGCAACACCGCGTCTCCTAGGGCGGAACATGCATTAGGATGCACAAGAGCTGGGAGCGGAGCACAAATATAGCGGTGACGCTGCCAGTCACGTATTTGGCAATCTTTGCCGCAATAAAAATCGCCACAGCGCTGACAAACAAGGCCACTTTGTTCTGCACAAAGCACACATTTGCCGCTAGGGTTTAATATGATATTCTTTTCCATTTTTTTAGAATGCTTGTAAAATTGTCTGTCTTCAAAAAAATCAGTTTAAATCAGGAATTCCTCAAATTTTTGGCACTTGATAAATGTGGCCGACGTCAATGAATAATGTATATCGATTTAAGCTTAGCAGCAAATGATAGCAGCACTCATTCGAAAAGTATGGCAACTTTAGCTCTGTTTACTAGATCTGAGAAATCGATTGTCAGTGCAACAGTGTTTACAATTCAGCATTTTATTTATAAGCAGTTGCTTGCACCCAAAAATGAGTTATATACAATTTGAGAGCGCGCGTGAAAAGGAAAAGGCACGACAGGAACTGCGTGAAGCACGGTCAGAGTTGTTGCAACAGGTATGTACAGCTGAAATAAAGATGAACAAGTGATAATAAGATTACAAATCTAGGCCAAAGAGCGGGCTGAGCAACGTAAGAAGCGCGAGATACAAAAGGAGCTGCGTGGGGAAAGCAATTGGATGCTGCCTGATTTGGCAAACAGATTAGATAAGATAGCCAAGACTGCGACGAGCCAATCGAAAAAGTCCAGCAAAAAGAAGAGCAAGCACAAGTCCAAATCCAAATCAAAAGCAGAAAAATCGAAAAAGTCAAACAGAAAGAAGCACAAGAAACAAAAATACAGCAGCAGCAGCGACAGTAGTAGCGATAGTGAGAGTGACGCCTCAAGCAGCTCCTCCACAAGCTCTCGCTCTGAGGAGCGAGAGCGCAAGCGACACAAGAAGTCAAAAAAAAGGCGTAGGCAAAGCGACAGCAGCTCTGACGAATGGGTGGAAAGCAAGCCTATTGTAGAGGTTGAGGCACAGACCACACTGCAGAGGGATAGCTGGATGACTAACAGCGATGCGCTCATGCTCAAAACATTTTCCAAAGAGCGGAAAGAGGCGCCCAAGCCAAATGAAAAGGTTCAGCAAATTGATGCTTATAATCCTGCCAAAAGCAAGCACGAGTTAAACCCATATTGGAAAAGCAATGGCACTGGTCTTCCGGGTTTTCAAAAGCCTAGTGTGGACGATGAGAAGGATAATACTACTGCTGAAATTGCTAGGAAAGCTCAAAAGCCCGCCAGCAGTACACGCAGCTGGCAAAAACCCAACGCTAGCCACCGAGAAAGACGCACGTCAACTTCGTCTGAATCTAGCCAAAGCAGCGTGGAGGTGGACGGAGAGGAGTGCGAGAGTCAATCAGAAGCAACCATAACGGATGAGTACATCAATGGATTGGCCAGCAAGGCGCTTAAAGCCGAACTCAAGGGCAATCTAGAGCTGGCCGCTAAGCTCAAAGGAACTATGGAAAGCGCAAAAAAGTTACGAGCCGATATACTCTCTGGCAAAAAGCCAGTCAGGCCCGTCACAACATCAGCAACCAAATCCAAAAAGCAGCAGGAACATGTGGTGCTTACCCGCACTGATGCCACCGGAAATGTGCGTCCATTAATGCAGGCATGTTCTGGCTCTGCGCAGCTTGATCCCAATTCTTTATACGGTGGCCGCAAGGGCGAGAAGCGCAGCAAGAAAAAAGTAGATACTCATGTTGATGGTGAACGTGTGCGTTACTTTGCGGACGATGATCGTTATGATATTAAACAGATGGCAAGTGCTGCAGCCTATTTTATATATATATATATATATATATTTATATCTTTATGTTAAACATTTTTCTCGTTGTTATTAATATAGTTTGAGCGTGAGAAGCATGCAACTGCAGCCGAGTCGAATCTGCAGTACGCTGATATAGTGTCGAAGCATAAAAATCCCAATGATGATCTGGAGGATATATTTGCGGACAAGGTTCGCAAATTTATTTCAAAGGAAGATGCTGAAAAACGTGAGCTAAAACAGGCCATTAGGGAGCATGAGAAGCTGGCCAGCACTCTGGAGAATTGTGAACGCTGCTTTGACTCTGACAAGCTGGACAAGCAGCTGCTAGTGTCTATGGGCGAGAAAATCTACATGAGCTTGCCCTGGTATGTGGGCCTACAACAGGGTCATTGCATCTTGACTACAATGCAGCATGTGTCTGCATGCACGCAATTGGATGAGGATGCCTGGGAGGAGCTGAGCAACTACAGAAAAGCGCTGACACGCATGTTTGCAGCGCAACGCAAAGATGTTGTCTTCTACGAAATTGCCAACAAGCTGCACAGGCGTCCACATCTTAGTGTACATTGTATACCTATTCCAGAGTCGCACGCTGAGCTGGCGCCGTTTTATTTTAAGAAAGCTATTGAGGAGTCTGAACAGGAGTGGTGCATTAATAAGCAGCTAGTATCATTGCGGCAGAAATCGCTACGTGCAGCCATACCCAAGGGATTGCCATATGTATGGGTAAACTTTGGGATGGAGTCCGGCTTTGCGCATGTCATCGAAGATCAAGATCGTTTTCCGGCCAATTTTGCGCAGGTTTGTGAAATGATCATAATGCTTTCGATGTGTTATTTAATATATTACGTTTACTCTTCCAGGAAATTATTGGTGGTATGTTGGAGTTGAATCCAAATACTTGGCGCAAAGCAAGCAAGGAAAAGAAACCCATTGATAAAGTTAAGTCTTTTGCTGAAAAATGGAAAAAGTTTGACTGCACAGAACAGTAAATGAAAAATATTTCATGTATATGTATATAAATATATGAAAAACGTGTCAAGAATCAAAAACAACTGTTCTAACTTTTAAAAATGGCGCGGTGAGGTTTTTGATAACTTTTTTTTAGCTATCGAACGCATCGAGTAGCGCGAGCATATTTTTAAATATAACGATCGACAGTGCTTGGACGAAAGAACAAAACGAACGAACAAGTGATGAATGAACAAAACGAACGATAAGGGGACGGGGAAACTGACGACTGAACAATAATCTGGAATGTAGTTCGCTCGTTCACTTTAATGAGTAGTTCAATCGAACTTATTCTGAACGGTTTGATACAACTCTACAACACTGGTTAACATTTTTTAAATTGTGTGTGTTAAGCGTCACTTTGCAATTGCCTTATTAATTTCGTTGCTGCTAATTCTGCTTTTAAAAACGATTTGAAAAAAAAAAAAAAAAATGGAAACTCCACGTCGCAAATTGCGCAACCTGCATTTGGAGAATGTGCAAAACAATAGCACGCCCATACAAGTGCCACCATCGCCAATGCTAAAAACACTTGGACATGGTACCGGCGTAAGCGTCTATCGTTTGGATCGTTCACCAAAACAAGGACACATACGCTCACCATGGGCTGTCAAACGCATTACACAACGCACACGGGCCACCAAGGATCCATTGTTTAATGACCGCATTATACATGAAGCAGCTATTTTACGGTGAGTCCAAGAGCTCTCTATCTTTAATGCGTGTGCGACGTGCATTTTGATTTTAACAATTTTTGGTATGTACCACAATATGTGCACAAATACATGGATATGCCTACAGGCGCCAGTGCATGTGTGTTTGTGCGTGTGTAAGCCTACTGCATGGTATTCTCATATGCGTGAGCTTGTATTGTTGATGCTGCGTGTATAGAATATATAGCCAGGGGCCTTGCAATATTGTGTGCGTGCCTTTATACATGCACAGCACACTTGGTATACAGTTATTTGAAGCATTCACCTTATTTTTTATATTGTTAGCAAACTGAATCATCCAAATATTGTGGGCTTTCGTGGCATCATCAAATCAGCCGAGGGCGTAGAGGCGCTGGCATTGGAGTTGTGCAGCACTTCACTGGGATTTATACTGGAGGAGCGTCATGATGAAGATTTGGGTCCACTACCCGCTAAACAAACCTTCAAATTGATTATAGATATTGCACAAGCTCTGGACTTCTTGCACAACGAGGCCAAGTTGCTGCATGGCGATCTCAAGTCGTTCAACGTGCTTGTCAAAGGTGAATTTGAAATTTGTAAGCTATGTGACTTTGGTGTCACTCTGCCGCTAGATGAAAATGGTGAGATCAATTTTCATAAAAATCCGCAGCTGGCATATGTGGGTAAGCTTAAAGCCAAATTATTGTATGAATATATATTAAAGTATACAAGCTAATTTGCAGGTACTCCTCTCTGGTCAGCGCCAGAGATAATCGATGAAGTGGAAATAATTGATGCTAAAGCAGATATCTTTAGTTTTGGCTTGATTATCTATGAGACGTTGGCGCTGGTGCCACCACACATGCTAGAGCTGAATGATGCCTTAAACAATAGCTCGGGAATGGAACTGGACAGCTCGCAGGAGGGTTCTCTGCAACGCAAACAACTTAACTATACAGACAATTCTGACGTTTCCACAAGGGAAGCCGCTGCCACAGGCACTGACGAGAGTGTGAACAGCATCAAAGATGCCACAGACTATGAAGATGATGATACTAAAGAGAATGACATTAGCGACTTTGTGCTGAACAATTTGGAGCAAGGATATGGCACAAGACCACCGCTACCAGTTGCCTTTCAGCTCAGCGACGACTACAATTGCGTGGTGGAGCTGTTTTATTTGTGTACGAATGCCCAGAGTGAGGATCGGCCAGCTGCACGCACCATCTGGCAATGCTTTCAAAAAAATGCAGCCGTTGTATGTGCCGCAGCTGAGGCTGGTAGCGATTAAATGCATCCTAGATTAGTATTAAAAATAATTGTTTAAGGTGGCATTATAATCCTATGTACCTAACTTTTTAAATTACACACACAAATTTCTTGACGTAAATTGCAATTGTAAATTTGCTATTCAAATACTGTAACAAATTTAAACATTACTGCGAAGCGTTTTTCATTTATAATAAACAATATGGCAATAACAAGAAACTACCAATGTGTTATCTATTAAATATTTCGTGCATATCCCCAGAACAATTAATTTTCAATTATAAAATAATGACGATAGTTTTCAGTGCACTTTTCGAGTTCACTTAGATTTATTTCAAATACATGCATCAAAATGTTACTTTTGTCTTATACATACATACATAGGGCATATGTATATGTATTGTGTTTGTGTTTTAGCATAGCGCAAGTTAATATAAGAGTTACGCACTTTAAAATGAGCGAGCGAGCGAGCAACAGCAATGCATGCAGTTCGTTGTTGCTTGCTTACTCGCTCGTATTCAAGTTAAGTTACATTTCGTTCTCAATCCTCTCGAGCGTGCTGATCTCTTGCTAAGGCCTATGCCTGCCGTATATAGTTTGTATTTATGTGTATATAATCTATAGTTACATTGTTCGATTCTTGTTAGTCAATTGATATTTGTATGGGTGTATATAAATAATTGGTGTATAATTTATTAATTTCATTTGCGCCACTTAAATTTGACGCAATTGCCTGCCAATTGCATGTAAGGATATTGGTATACGTAAGGATATTATATAATATTAAATGATGGTGTCTTTTAATTTTTAACATTTATCTCAAGTCTAAATTTATCTAAAATTGTATATGTATGTATATTTTTATTTTAAATTAATTTGTTTTTGTAGTATCTAAAATATGCCTGTCTCTCATATATGTTTTGTTAACTTTCAATTCGCAGTTCTGTTTTAATTTCATAGTTTTTTGTTTTTTCTTTGCTTCATTTTTAATTTGACTACAATATGCTTGCATATAAACTCTATTTGATATAGTACGTATATATACTTAAGTATGTATGTTTATAGTTGTAAAAAAAACGTTTTGCGTTGCTAGTTGAAGGCGCTGTTGGTGTTCGGTAGTTTAGTAGTTATAGATTATCTTTTACATAGAAAAACGTTAAATAACAAAACTCGTACGAGTATTAGACACACTACACAAAAAGAATACATAAAACAATTTAAAAAAAGTTACATATATATATATAGTATAATATAGTTAATAAAATGTATGGTATATAAGTTACACTTTTGTAAGCTCGCACAGGTTACATACAAACAATTATTAAAAAAAATTTAAAACAGAGTAAACAAAAATTAAGTGAAAATTGTAAGTACATACAAATTTGTGGTTTGCAATGCGTAAGTATATGCGCGTGTGTGTATGTGTGTGCGCTTGTGCCGCAGAATATGTGTATTTATGTGTGTGTGTGTGTGTGCGTGTGTAAATGGAATGCAAATTTGGAATCGGGTTTTATATATAGATGCGGGCTTAGTTATGATTAAACAAAATTGGTTTTTACAAATAGAATTCGAATGTTCTCTCGCTCGTTTCGTACCCGGTACCTTATTGTATGTGCATGCTTTTAATTTCAACGCTTACAGTTTGGGAAATATGATAGTAACAAGATATTTGCGTTCCGTTTCATGTTTAGAACTAGAATACATATTTGTGATAAGGCGGTGGAATAACAATTTGGGGTCTTGTTTATAACTTGAAATGGGGAAAACACTTGCACAAAAATGTAAATGGAATGTGTGGGACGCTAGTTGCATATACAATACCAATATTATATATATTATAATGTATATCATGTGTATGTGTTCCGTGTGTTTTTGTTTGTCTTCTAAGTCGCTCTGTGTTTTGTGTTTGCTTTACAAGTGAAGTACACCATCCTTAACATCGCTGGCCATAACAGTAGATGCATTGGAGGCGTCCTGTTTGTGATGCATGGACGGTGATGATGATGCCGCTTGCAATGTTACTGTTGCCGTTGCTGTTGTGGGACTTTCATCTAGCGTGACGCCCGTCAAATCAACAATATCATCCTGGTCATCGTGTTCCAGCTCATCGGAGGTATTTGTATGATTCGTATGATGCGAGCCGCTGGACAACTGACTATTGCGCGAGAATGAGCCACGATGCGTTGAGGTAAGCGTGCGCTGATTAGCTGGCTTTACAGTAATAATCAGATTGGAGCTGTTGGCGACCATCATATCGGTGACCTAAGCCACAAGACTATAAAGCTTTTTGCATAGACGATTTAAATGATATATACACACCTGATCCAGTGTTTTGCCGGCTACCTCAATGCCATTGACTTCAATAACTTCATCGTTCACCGCCAGCAGGCCCGTACTTTCAGCCAAACCGCCTGGCACAAGACGTGAGATAAATATCCCTGGCTGTTTCTCCAGGCCACTGGCAGTGACACGCACCGAAGTACCGTCGCGTATATAAAATCCTAGAGGCTTGTCGCTGCCATGCTTGAGCAAACGCACGCGTCTGTGCGTCTCTGGCACAATGTCCACGTCAATAATGGCTGACACCTGGCGAAAATCATGTGGTATAGATATTGATGGCGCTTTGGTTTTCACTGGCGTATGTCCAAGTATGCTGCCAATAAGGTTGCGCGGTTTCATGGTGCCAAAGCCAGAATATTCGTTCAAGTCGTCTGCAGAAGAGTGTACAAATAGTTAGTTCTCAGTCTCTTGGGTTAAAAAGGACGACACTCACCTTTACGTTGCACAATAACACGCAAAAGAGGACGCGCTGTTTTGAGCGCACGCCCAAAATTGTCGTCGTTGTTGATGGGCAACAGGTCGTTGTCGCGCGGATCAATGTAGAGTATTAGAAACTGTATGTTGGCTAGCTTATGCAGCTGCTTGATGAGTGATGCGAACTTGTCGAAGCTTTGCTCGGCTTCATGCCGCTTAAAGCTCCAGCGTCGAAACTCGGCATCAAACTACAAAATGAATAAGCACCATTAAGGTGAAATTGTAATTTTATGATTGCTATTTAAACACGCCCTGGCAACATTTGCCAACTGTTGCAGCAACATGAGCGGCAGGCAACAGGCAGTCAACGGCATGAATCAGCGCTGCAAGTTGCTGTCTTATTGTTATTCATGTAGCTGCTATATATTTAAATGCTTTTGATATATTGATTCTGAATTTGGGCACAAACCTTTGATTTAACTTCAATTAGATTGCTTTCAGCATTTGCCGCTGTTGCAGCAGTTGTGTTTATTTTATTCTTCGACATTTTAGCCCAGTTCTTGTTCTTCCACTACCACTCGCAACAGCAGCACACAAACACAAGTTTACTGCAGCACCGACACAACCAAAAACTACTACCACAGCAGCCCGAAACGCAGGATGTTCACAATTACAATTAAAACGTACTTAATAAGCTTTGATTTCAAAATGCTAAACTAAAACTAAATTATGCGTTGGCGTTTATGTTATGCACTAGTGTTGGGTCGTTCGCGAACGAACGAACAAGTTTTGCCCTTTTCACTAAAGTGAACGAACTGAATCGCTCAATCTTCATCGTTCCTTTTTGTTTGGTTGTTGTTATTTTGCTTGTTTATTTGTTTTTCAACAGACAGAAAAATCAAACCCAAAAAGACGGATTTAAATCTAATGCACAAGGCATAAACAAAGACGATCCATGAACAAAATTAATAATGAATAAAAGCAAACGAATCAAAAGAACGACTTAGTTAAGAGATTAAAAATGAACGAACGACTTTATTCAGTGAATTGAACAGTGTTTACACAACACTAGTATGCATTGCTATTGTTTAAGCAGTGCAGTAGCAGAATTGTAATAAGTGCGAGCGAGATACGAATAACGCAAGATATTAGCGAGTATTATCTGTCATGATATTGTGCGAGTAGTGCAGCAACAATGAGCTGCTCCCGATGTTTTTATGACTAGGTGGCAGCACCTAACATATATAAAAATAAAAGAAAAACAACTTTAATGTTTTTGTTTTCGTCTTAAATGACATATTTAGTTTGTTCCTTTATTTCATGTGCTTTATATAAAACGTAGTTTGTATTAATTTAACGTGACATATTATAATCAAAGTTGTTGGGTTGAAACCCCATGAACACAAGCGAGACAACACTACTACTCGTGTAAGAAAGAAGTATAGATAGCTGCAGATGGTGCAGCTCTAAAAACATTCGAGTGCGCTGCACTACAGCAAGATCAAAACATTTGTGAAACAGGCAGTTAAATTACAACACAAAACAACAAATAATTTATGAACAGGTACGTACATATTTAAGCAACATTACAATACACTTATATGTCCTTAATAAAGCTGTTATAATATACTTAGCCAGTGCCAATACTAACGCGTGTAGAAAACCCACATGCTCTTTAGCGTAGCGCAGGCCATACGACGAGGGTTACTGTAAATTGAAGCTGTTTGTGTTTTGTTGTTGCGCGTGAAGTGTGCAATTGAGAAGAAATTGTTTTTAAATGTGTCGAAAAGCCATAAGCCAAGTGGGAATACAGATCGACTTCAGTTTTAAACATATTCAAGTAACTAAAAAGCATACAATAAGAGACAAAACTATAACGGAAGAAAGCTGAGCATATACATAATAACGAAAACATTGTGTGTTTAGTTTTCCCCCCAATTTGCGCGAGACGCTGGCGCTTGTGACAGCGACTGCGACGGCGACGCCAGTAAAACTAAAGCTTCCAGCAAGGCACGCAGCAGAAGCAGTAGCAACAATAGTTAGGCATCATCAGGCGATACCTGGAAGCAGCCATTGGAGAAGCCTTGAAACTCATTTACTTACACTCCCCCACATAAGCAATACACACACACACACGCACACAAACGGACGTACACGAGCACACGCACACACATCTATACAAATACGGAACGCATCATTAGGCGAAGCCATGAGTTCGGTAATGTAAACAAAAAGCGTTACACTAAGCTAATCCAAGACTAATTTTTGCAATTTGTATTGCAATGGCAACATGGCCATTTTTTGTGGCTTTTTCTTTGTGCTTTCTTTTTTGCAGCAATATTCAAATGTGGAAAATCTGTCGCCGCAGACTATTCGGCAAGTGATGAAGGAGCTGCAGGATATGGAACAAACGCCACCGGAAGGCATCAAAGTGCTGATCAATGAGAGCGATGTGACAGATGTACAGGCATTGATTGATGGTCCAGCGGGCACACCATATGCTGCTGGCATTTTTCGCGTTAAGCTAACGCTGAGCAAAGATTTTCCACAAACGCCGCCTAAGGCATACTTCCTAACCAAAATTTTCCATCCTAATGTGGCCGGCAATGGCGAGATATGCGTAAACACACTGAAAAAGGATTGGAAGCCAGATCTGGGCATCAAACACATATTGTTAACCATTAAATGTCTGCTGATTGTGCCCAATCCCGAGTCGGCGCTGAATGAGGAGGCTGGCAAGATGCTGCTCGAACGCTATGATGATTACTCTCAGCGTGCGCGCATGATGACAGAGATACATGCACAGGTAAGTGCATTGAATTGAATTCAATTCGAATCCAGTTGATTTGCATCTGGACATTTTGCAGCCGGCCAAGTGTGGTGCTGCTGCCAGCGATGCCAAAGATGATGATGGACCTTCGACAAAGAAACATGCGGGGCTCGACAAGAAGCTGCAGGACAAGAAAAAAGAGAAGCTAATCAAGGAGAAAAAGCGCATGCTAAAGAGATTATGAGACGCATAGGCGTGTACAGAGCACAGAGCAAATAACATTGTCAATATGAGAGCAGGCATAGTAAATTGATTTGCACGTTGAAAGCAAAAGTATTTAACTAAAAATCCAAAATTCAGCAAGCATCAATGTGACAACAAATTGTTTAATAATTAACACCTAAATGATTGATTCATCACAAAACAATAATATTAACAACTATAATTAAACAAATATGAGCAAAGCAGCAGTGACCATGAAACCACTCCAAAGAACAGTGCATCCAGTTGAAACATTAATTTACGATATATACTTATATTCACACACACATACACAACTGCAATAACAAAAAATCAGCTTTGGTTACTGTCTGTTTTGTTTGCTCCACTGTACCGCTGGGCGAACAAGCAAGCTTATCGAAATTAGTTTTTATAAAGACCAACAACAAACACACACACACACACATACACAAGAAAACAAAACAAAAATCAAGCAAGATCATGTTCTAAATATTATAGTTTCCTTTACTTTGCGCTATTTTAGCATAAATTATATGTATTGTAATTAGTTTATGTGTACAATCTTATCAAGACGATATAGAGAGAAAATTCTCCTTAAGAACAATCAGTTAACTTAACATTTTAATTCGAATTGTTTCTCTTTTAACATTGCATGCGTTTCAACTAAAAGATTGTCCTTAGCCTAAGATTAAGAAATACACACACACAAACAAAAAAGAAAACAAAAACATTTGCAGCGACAACAATTAAAATTAAAATGCTATATTTATTCTATTTATTGAATGGAATTTGTAAGCGTTGAGCAAATTGTAAAAGATTCACAGTCGGACTATATTTAGACGTATGCCCCCAAACGTGATTATAAATACATACATACATATGTATATGTGAGTGTACGAATGGAATCCAGTGCTAATGCTAAGAATCAAATTAATATATTGTGGCTTGAATGTTTTATGGTTTTTATTATTATAGTATATTTATAATCACGTCTGTGGGCGCTGCGCACAAAACGTAGCAAGTTCTGTACTTATATGGGGGTAAATTTGCAAAAACAAATTGAGGATAAAACTAAAATTAATGTACAAGCTTATAATTTCAAAGTTAAGAATTAAAACAAAACAAAAAAACAAAAACATGTGCCCTTCTGATAATAATATAGCAGACGATAAAAAATTACAAAATTGTAATCTCTCAATTCAATTATTGTAGTATTAAAAGAAAAATACAAAAAAAAAAAAACAAAACCTTTTGTTCAAATGTGCTAGCACGAAACATTGAAAAAAAAAAAAATAATGGAAAATAAATCAGCCATTTGAGAGTAAACAATTGTAGTGTATTTTAAAGCAAAGCTATGCATATTAATGTTAGCTGATTGTCTAGGCAACTCACATGGCTGGCGCAGGCATTTCCGAGTTGACTTTGTAAGCGGAAGTGTTTGTGTATCAGTTTTAAAATGACAAATTAAGCTGACATACATACACACGCACACGAGCACGCACACACATCCATATACACATGCACACAGGTGTACGGCATATGTGGGTGTCTCTCGCTCTCGCGCTCTCCAGCGCTCAATGGCAGCAACACTTTGCGCCAACGCTTACGCCAACGCCGGCCCAACATTCCAAGGCCCAGCTTCAAACTTAAACTTAAGCACAGAGCGTAAGCTCCAAGAATGCTCTTACAAGCGCTCTCATGCGCGCGCTCTCTGTTGAAAAGAAAAACGAAAAAACAAAAACAAAACCTGATGAGGCGTTTCGGCCGCCTAACCAAAGCTTTTTCGATTTGTCGGTACTGTCCAGCATTGGGCATTTGTTGCTCTTACTCTCGCTCTCACTGAGAGCGCAAGTTGTTAGTAGTTTGAATGAATGACTAGCGGATGGACCACAGCAAGCAATCTCTTGCTGTTTTGTTTTTGGCGGGGAGTGCAAGTGGGTTTGCTTGTGTGTATGTCTGTGTGTGTGTGTTAGTGTTAGTGTGTGATCGAATGATTGCTGAGCGGCGTATGCGCGCGCTCAATCGCCAATTCCAATTTGGAGCCGTCGCGACAGTTAAACAGTGAAGCAGTGAAACAGCCAGCAGCAGCAACAGCAGGTAGATCAGTTGTGAATCTGGCACGGACGGACTACAACAAAGCACTTGGCTTGGCTCGAGCTCGAAATAAAACAAAAAAAAAAAAAAACAAAAACACAAATGTAAGCGCGCCTACTCCCGTGTATATGTATATGTATTTCTATTGTATGCGTATGTATGTGTGTGTAGTTCGGTTCGTGTCTATGTGTGCGTGTGTGTCGCGTTGCCCAGTTGCAACGTTTGTTTTTGTTATTGTTGTTAATATATTGTTATGATGATTTTGTGCAAAATGAGCAAGAAAGCAGCCAAAAATACATTGGTACATAAATATGAAAATGTGCGCTTGCTATCGATTTGCTAATCGATAAGTTCAACGGCTAACGATCTCGAGCCTGCGCACCTGTGTAAACAATGTGTGGAAGTGCGCGCGTCGGGCGGGGCGGGACGTGCTGGGGGAAGTGATTTGTGCACCGGTGTCAATTGGAGAGTTTAACTGACTTGGCGCATGGAAAGCGACAGTTAGCTGCTCACTCATGCGATTTATTTGCCATTTTCGCAACATCTGTTTGCCCACTTGAGCGTTGAAACCGAACTAAACGCGCGCTAACTTGGCCAAAAGCCAAGCTTAATACAAAAACAATCACAAAATAAATGACAAAGATTTGAAAAATCTCTAAAGCTTGTTTGTGTTTAAATACAAATACATCTAAAAAGAGATATACAAATGTATGTATGTATATGTATATGCGTTTGTATTTGTTGCTGTTAAGTGTGTTAAGTGATCAGCTTCAAAGTGACCTTGCCCAGGCCAATGGATTATGGCTTTGAAATTCAATTGACTTGGCTGGAATAAATTACATTAATATACATATCGTACATAGCCACAAAGCCATTACATACATATAAAACGGATTCCATCTGTCAACAACTTCTATTCGCGGTCATTGCATTTGCATAGAAACTGTCAACTTGATTTTATACACCCGATCTCTTTATACAATTTTAAATGTTATGTTTCTGTGACTCTCACTTGCCATACACAGCTTTGCTAATATATACAAATCTATATATATATGTATATATGCATATATTATATATGTAGCTGTGTGTGTGTGGGATGTTAAAGCCAAGTAAAGTCGCGCAAAAAAAACTCGTTCATTTCGTCATTTAGAGCAGTCATTAATTATATTATCTATATCTATACATCTGTATGTCTTGCTTGTTATTTTGAATATTCGTAGCAAGCAATTTGTATGTTCTTTTATTTTGATTTTTGTCATTTTATGCCAAGAACATTTAAGTTCTCGATTTTGGTCACACACATGACAGACAGGCTGGCGAACAAACAGACGGGTGGACAGACGGACGGGGCGGGGGCGGCTTTCAGTTGTTAAGCCAAATTTAAAAACTCATTTTGACCAAATACGTTACAACAAATATTTGCAGCCAAGAGTGGGCGACACAACCAGCTGATGCCAAATGGCCAAAAACTACAAACATACTTACATACATATACATATGTAAAATAAACTTGAGATGCATAAAATACTTCAGATAGCTTACATTACAAAGCTGTGGGTTTAAAAAGCATTCCTAGTTTGTCAATGAATCGAAATTTTATAGCTTAAAACAAAAATTCACTACATTTGATTGAGCTGGCCTAGGCAAAGCATATTAAACACATTAAGAATTAATTCTAAATACAAGTATTTGATATTTAATTATGAAATTTATTTATAGTAGTAATGCAGTTAATAAAATAGGTAAAGAATTCTGGGATAGGTATTCTAAATTGCAATGATTTCTCAATTTCTTAAGGTTTTATTACTTTGTTTATATCTTTATTTATCGACGATACTTGGTTAGTCTAATTTAAATATATATAAGCTGTTAAAATAAAATAAATTAATCAAATTAAATATAAATTGAACATGTGTAAAATTAATTCAAAACAACTGATTAGCCAAGATAACAACCGTGCTGACTGCTCACTTTTTGTGCGCTGAATAAAGTGCTCAACATAGACACGAACCGCGCTGTAGCTTTTTGCTTTTGTCAGCTGCGCCTAAGCGCAGGCAAATAAAAATGAAACTAATGCTTTGTATAATTTTTAATCGCAGCCAATATCAAAAACACACAAACACACACACAAGGAGAGTGACTGAGCGTGCGCAACAGGTGTGTGGGCGTTGTGTTTGCAGCTGCAGCCAAAGGGGGGCGCCACCAGCAGCTGGCCATGGCACTAAGCAAGACGAACAAAACGAAAACTGGCGCCAAAGACGAACAGAACGAACTGGTAAGCCATCATTCATCCATCCATCCATCCATCCAACTAACTAGCAATACACAAATTCATAAGCTAACAACAATAACTAAAACAAAACACAAACAAAGCTGTGGCTGTGGCCTGTGACTGGGCTACAACGAAAAGCTTCAATGTTGTTTGCTTTGACGGTTTGCTGTGGTGGCTGTTAGGCTGGCTAACAATGGAGCGCGCACTTGGCCAGCACGTTCGCTCAGTTCAGGTGTAACAAACTAACGGTGCAGCTCGCGCAACCGGCAGTCGTTGCCGCGCCATCGTAACGAGCACCACGCCGTGCATTCAAAAAAAAAAAAAAAACTATTGCTGTTTATATTTTTTTGTCTTTCTTTTTGCTGTGTTTGTGTTTTAGTACAATTATTTTTTATAGTTTAAAATTCACTCAGCTTGGCGTTTAATATTTTGCGCGCGCGCTTGCAACGTTTGTTGTCGTTGTTGTGGTTGTTGGTGTGTTAATGAAAAGTCGCTGGAGCTATTAGCTTAACTATATAGATTACTGCCTGTATAATTGCTAAACATGTATGGAATTTTATTTTTAAATTAATTTTCCCTTTGTTGTTGTTCAAAGTGCAAAGTGTAGCAACGCGCAAAGCGATTATTGCTGCTGCTGTTGTTGTTGTCGCCAGCAACTTTAACTTTTGTCATAGTACGTGCAAAAAATTAATCATTTGTAGCAACAACAACAACAGCAACAGCAACAAAATTAGCCGCCAACAACATGATGTGGCTGTCGTGACATTTATTGTTGCTGTTGCTGTTGCTGTTGTAGCCTGTTTGTGGTTGCACCATTTATTTATTTAGGCACTTCTAGTTATTGCATAAGCATTGCGTATACGTAACGTTAAACAAAATCCTGCAGAAATCTTGAAGCATTCATTGATAGCAAAATGCCAAATACACTGCAAATAAATTGCAGTCGAAAATCCAAAAAAAAAAAAAATAACAAAACCAAAACAAAACGCAGCGCAAAAATATTTTCCCACCATTAAAAAGCGCACACAACAGCAACAGCAACAACAACAACAACAACAAGAGTCACATATACATACAAAATCACGCGCATTAGTTGAGTGTGTGTGTGTGTGTGTGTGTTGCTCACCCACAAGCTGTGCAGCTTGAGTTGCTGTTGTTGTTGTTGTTGCTGTTGCTGTTGCAGCTATTTAAGATTCTGACAGTTTTGTGCGTCTTGAAAGATTTAAACGTTTGTTTACTTAAGTTTCTCTTTGTTGTTGCTAGAAAACTTTAAATGGTCAGGCCACAATTGAATGTCTTTGTTTGGCGCAAATTAGCTGCTGACTCTGCGAACTGGTGGGCGTTTAAAGTGGGTGGTAAGGCAGCTTGGGGTGTGTGTGTGTGTGTGTGTCTGTTGCTGCTGCTTTTAAAGGCATGCGGGTGTCATAGTTGTTGTTGTTGTTTTTTTTTTGTTGACCAGTGCGTGACTTGTGGGCTCGGCCGTCGCCCAAAAAAAAAACAACAACAACAGCAACACTCAAGCCAACAGCAGCAGCAGCAGCAACTTCGAAGCCAACACATTTGTATGGCAAACCTGACGCCTTGTTGCAAGTTGCAAGTTGCAACTGCAGCGGTTCTTGTTGCTGCTGCTGCTGCTTTTGGGTCAAGTAAGAGGCATTTGCGATTGCATTTCGGATTTTCATTTGTATTTGTATTTTATTTGATTTGATTCCGTTTAATGCTTTGCGCCCAGGATTTGTTTGCGACTTTGCAGTGACTCACGCGCCGCTTGGCTGCGCCTCATTTGGTAGCCAGCGCTTCTCAATTTATGGACTGCGTACGCTCTATGCCAATAGAACGGAAGTAATTACAAAAAATGTTTAAAATTGCAATCGCAATTTAATTGTCGGTCTGTCTGTCTGTCTGTCTCGATCGCTGACGTCATCAATTGTCTATATTGATGGTCAAGCGTGCGGGCCAAACCACAAAAGCACAAAAGGCAACCGGCAAAACTACAACAGCAACAACAACAACAACAACAACAACAAGCTGAAAATAAATAAATTATACGTATAAACGATTTGCGGCCAAAGTATTTATCGATTCAAGCATCGTTTTTGCGCCAAAAACAAAAAGCACAAATAGCATAAATAAGCGGAAAATCAAATAAAGTAATGAGCAAACTTTAGGACAGCAAGTGCCACAATTCAAAATGTTGTAAAATTAAATAAATAGTTAGGCCAAAGTTGCTTTGAATTGTAAAACTAAAAAGTTCATTCAAGCTCTCAGTTTATATTCGAATCTCAAAATCTGCCAACTCTTATAACTATGCTCGACTATAGCTTAAGCGTATTCAGACACTTAACTCAACGAGTTTCAATATTCAAAACTGACTTTGGCGCATTTGCAAGTTGAAGTTTTGAATTTCCTGCAACTCTTGCTCTCGCTTGCTTTGGCTTCCAGGCGCCTCTTTGAGCTATATGTGCACCTATTTTTATTTTTTTTGTAGCTTTGTTTGGCTGTTGACCAGCGACCTTTGACCGCATTTTTGGTTTTCATTTGATAGTTTTTTGGTTTGGGCGCTTTGCAGTTTTCCATTTGCGCATTGAGCGGAGCTGAGCTGAGCTGAGTGGAGCATTGTGTGTGCCTTGAACCCATGCACGTTGCCCTTTTGGCGATGTCGACATCATTTGGCAGTGCATTTTGGGTCACGAGTTGTGTAATCCAAGACGCCACAAGTGGTCAGTGGACAGCAGCGGCTTTGGCTTGAGCTCAGCGAAATTCCCGTGAATTTGAAAACAATTTTCTTTATTTACTTTTGTTTTATGCTGCGCTGCGCTCTTTTCTTATTGTTTATGGCTATCGCTCAGCTAAGCGTGCTAAGAGGCGGCAATTAACAAAAAGAGCAGCGCAAGAGTGTGCGAGAGAGAGAGAGAGAGAGTGAGAGAGGGGGCGGGGGAAGAGAGAGATAGTTACTGTATTATTCTAAGCCAAGCTTGACGCCTACAACTTTTATTTCAAGTCTTTGCTACAACAACAATGAGCAGCAACAAATTCACAGCAACAACGACAACAACAACAACAACAACAATAATTAAAAGTTAAAACTTGGAAGTATTTTGTACTTCTTTTGTATGAAAATTGCGTGAAAAATTTCACTGTCAGCAGCAGCAGCAGCAGCAGCAACGTGAGAGTGAGAAGTGTAAAGTGGGAGGGGAGCAGCACGCCCAATTGGCTTTGGGGGCTGCTGGCGGTTCATCGCGTGTCGCGTGTGGAAATGTTTTGTGCGCCCAATGAAATTCAAATCGCTTGCAGCGAAAGTGCAACAACATTAATTAGCGACAACTTGTGGGAGTAGCAGCAACAGCAACAGCAGCAGCAGCAGCAACAGCCAGTGGCATCGATGTAGTCAACGCCCAGCGGCCCGCCCCACACTGAACGCCGCCAAATGATCGAATGGTGGTGATCCTTCTACTGTCGCCATGCACATGCAGCCGCAGCCAAAGCAGCCGCCACGCACTAGCACAACAGCAACAGCAACAGCTACAAACACAGCAGCAACATGTTGCAGCTACGCCTTGCTGCGCTGCCAACTCACCCACTGGCAGCAGCAATTCAAACTCCTCTTCGGCCTCCACTGGTGACACGGCCATACCCGCCACAAACTATCGCCACACTGCCCCAACGCCACAACGGCCTAGTCATAGTCATAGCTACCAGCAATCACCACTGTCCGCCAGCAACTGGCACGCCCCCAACTCAGCCAATGCAGTGCCCAAGCCGCCGCGCAGTTACGCCCACGCCCACGCCCACGCCTACAGCCACGCCCTTGCGCCTAATATCTATCGCATCTACGCAACGCCACAGCAACACACTAACAACAACAATATTAACAGTAACAACAACATTAGCAGCAGCAGCAACAGCAGCGACTATGTGCGTCACGTGACCCGCGTTAATTTCTACGACGTTGATACTTCACAGGTCGAATTCGAGCCCAAAGACGACGAGGACAGCAACGAGGCGACGGCAAACGATTGCGATACAGAAGCTATAACCAAAGAAGGTGAGTGCCCAAACTAACTTAGTTAGCATATAGTAAAGTTGGAGCTCACTTGCTTTGTTCTCTTAAGCGTGAAATCATTGAATGCTTTTAGTTTATAGACAGATCGAGAGATCTATGCATATGCATATGCATATGGCTGTTGTCATTTGTTGTTGTGCTGGTTGATGATTGTTGATTGCATCAGAACGTGCATTGGCATGCAAGGCCACTCCGTTGATTGCTGCCAGTTCGTTGAGTGTGCGCATGATTCACGTACATTACGTATACGACGTAGCGTACGACTGGCAGCCCTTTCGCTAGGACTTTAACAAGCGCCGTCGACTTGCGGAAATCATAGAAAGTTTGATTTAATTATGTGATTAACTTAGCACAAAGGCGCCTCTGGCTACGGCACGAAGAAAAGCGGCAGCCAACCAACAACAACAACAACAACAACAACAACAAGCGGCGGATAACTTGTAACATTGTGAAAAGTGTAAAAAATTAGAAATAACAAGCAGCTACAGCAATAACAATGGCAATATGGTAATGTGCAAAAAGAAAATGTTTCAAGCGAGTTTCCCACGTTATCAAATCATTAAAAATCAACGCCAGCAACAGCAGCAGCAGCAGCAGCAGCAACAAAATGCTGCACAATTTAGTTGCTGGCATTATGTTGCTGCTTTGCATACAAGTACAAGAAATTTAATAATTGAGAGCGCCAGCGCCAGCGTGTTGTAATCTTTAATTAGCAGCATATAAACGAGCAGCTGGACCCAGTTAAGCCAATTGAACTGAAGTGTAGGCTCAGCTTCAGTTGAGTGTTTGGCTTTGTTTGTCGCATAGCTAAGTTTTTAACAACTCTGCACTAAGTTGAGTTTAGCAATCTTTGCTTAGCGCATTGCACAAGCGGCAGCTACTACCAATTTACATAAATTGCATTCAAAAGTTTACACACACACACATTTGGAACGATCTCATATTTCATTGTAATGAAAAGGGCGCGGCCCACGAAGTCATAAAGTTCACATCGATTAGGGCGTGGCCACAACAAGTGCTGAGCGCGACTGCAAAAAGAGGTCGACGGCGGCCTAAAATGGTCGCTAGAGGGCGCTTTTAGCCACTTAGCGTAGCCATAATTGATACCACAATTAAAGCAAACGAGGCAGCAACAACAGCAACAGCCACAGCAACAATATAATGAAACCTATGCACGACGACGATGCCACACTCAGCGCTTAGAGCTCACAGCATAGCGAGTGAGTGGTTGGAGTGGGGGGGGGGCGTGGCAGCGTATGGCATAAATAACGATTACATGTCGTCAGGCTGCGCAATATCGATTGAAAAAAAAACAAAAGAAAAACCAACAACAGCAACAGCAACAAATTGAGAATGCAAGAAACAAAAACCAACAAAGTCAAAAGTCTACACCGCACCCACCACCCCGCAGCCCTCAGCTTCCCTCTTTGGCTACACAGCATGCGTCTCGTGCCGTTTGTTTATTTAATTGTTGCTATTGTTGCTACTGCAACTGCAACTGCCGCTGCTGCTGCTGCTGCTGGTTTGCTTGGCTGACTGCCAGTTGCCAATGCAATGCGGATATCTAGCTAAATATATATATATATATTGTATATATAGCAGCTACTTATGATAAAGCTAAGCACATACGGCAGTCAGCGCTTAAATAGTTCGATCAAATCAACTGACCGCAGCATTTGCCATTGCAACAAGTCAGTGCAACATCAACAGCAGCAACAGCAACGATCTCGTTTCGTTTTCTTAAGCTGCAGATAAATTATATAAGCGACCTTTAATGGTCCAGCGATTTCAATGCAGTCTCAAGAAAGCAAAAAAAAAAGAAATAGACAAGACACACTGCAGTTTCATTCAGCAAAAATCTGCAACAGTTGCTGCTGCTGCTGCTGCTGCTGCGGCTGCTGCTGCTGTCGGATGTCCGAGCATCAAGCTGAGCGTTGTTTTTTGTTTTGTCGGTTGTTGTTGTTGTTGTGATTTTGGCGTCACAGGTTGCCACACACATACATACACATAGTACAGTTAGCCAGACAGACCGGACAGGCAGACGGACGAGTAGACCAAGTTGGACTTGGTTACGTAATTGGGCGACGGCAACAACAACAACAACAACAACAACAACAACAACTTGAGCTCCACACTCTAAGCAAACCAAATGTGGCAGCCACTCAGCGAATCGCTGAAGCGCTTCGTTATTTCTTTAGTACGTTTATTTCTTCTTCTTGCTGCTGCTGCTGCTGCTGCTGTTGTTGTTGTTGCTGTTGCATATGCAAACTACAAAATGCATGCAAATGCTTTTTATGTGGCAATCAGAACATGCAACATGCTGCTGCTGCTGCTGCTGCTAAATCGATTGCAACTGCAATTTGTTGTTTGCTCTCTCAATATTAATTATGTCATAAAAGTCGGTCAGCATTTGAACAGCTGATTCGTTGGCTTTGTTTAATGATAAACATAAAAGTTGAAAAGCATCTTGTCCCATATTTATAGCTTAAATAACTTAAAGTTTAGAGCGCACTCAAGTTATAACTAAGTTTAGTATGCCTGCTTATGTTTAACTTTTAATATATTGCATTAATTTGAACTAGTGCGACAAGTTCAGGCAGCAACATTTCAAAATCAAGAACTTTGTGCAGCTAGCAAACGACTATCGATTGATTTTGCAACACTTATCAATTGGCTTTTTAAATGTTAAAAACAATAGCGCATGCAAATGTTTATTAAATGCAAAACTTGTAATAGTAGCAGCTAATACGTTTTAAATTGAGCTAATGTGTTATGCTCTGTTGGACTTTTGCTGTAGATTAAAATGTCAATTGGAATTGCACGCGATAAAAACGAATTTGGCTTCATCGACGACCTTGAAAACCTGCGCTACAGCCAATAAGCAAAGACAGTAAGAGAGCGAGAGCGAGAGAGCGAGAGCGAGAGAGCGACTGCGGCTTGGCAGCAGCTTAAAAGCTTTGTTAGCTTACAATTTGCAGTTTGCTTTTGAGCGTAGCTGCTTTTTTATATAAATTAATTTATATTTATTTGATTGCTGCTGCTCAGTTTGTGGCAAAGCGAAACAACAAGCAAAGCAGCAAAGTTTCAAAGTTTCGTTTGAATTCGCAGCGCTCTTGTTGAATTGAACAGCGCCATCTGTTGTCTTTGCAGCGCAACAGTTGGCGTGCTGAATAAATTTAACAGCATGCGCCAAGTTCGGCTGCGAGTTCGAACTACAGCTGTTTTTTTTTTTTTCATTGCCTAACTGCAAGGCTGACGCTAAACTTTTATTTGATTTACCGTTTTGTTTTGCTTTGTGTGTGTTCGTGTGCAGAGGAATGGATAACGAAGCGCAAAACAGAGCTAACGACAACAAGACAAATCGAGACGCGTGTGCAGCGTCAAGTGAAGCTGCAGGCGGGGAAGGTCATAGAGGATTCGGGTCCCATAGTGTCCACCAATACCACCGAGGATACGGACAAGCAGGAGACGGAGACAACAGAGGTGAGTGCGATGCAACTAATTGAATAAAAATAATATAAAGTAATTATTAATATATTAATAACTATATAAATATTTATTTAATACAAGTCCATTCAACTATAAAATAAAATCTATTGAAATCTATTTGTATTTATATTTTGAATAGAAACGCGACTTGGGACTGCCGGATGATCTGGATGGCAATGCGCAGCTGATCGATGTGGCCGCACTGGAGGAGGGAGTCGTGGACGAGAAGCAGCTGGCGCAGCTGCAGCAGAACTTTGGCGTTGTGGCTGGCATGGGAACGGGCACGGGAATGGGAGCGGGAGCGGGAGCTGGTGGGAAGCTGGTGAAGCGCATGGTGGCGCGGCCGAGCGATGGGCTGGTGCGGCAAGTGGATGACAAGCGCGTGATATCGCATGAGGAGATCAAGGACTACCACGAGACGCAGGATGTGAAGCACATGGGTGACATAACCGACGAGGTGAGTAGCACATTCTGTTGTTGAAACTTGAGACACAAAATAACTGAAAATCAATTCGGCGTGAAAAATGTGATAACAACAACAAAAGCAACAGCAACAGCAACAACAACAACAATAACTGGCAACTGGCCAGCAGGCAACAAGTTAAGAGCCAAGAGGCAGCCAGCCAACAGTTAACGAGTTTTGTTGCTGCTGCTGCTGCTTTAAAGCTCATTTGAAAGTTATTATTGTTGTTGCTGTTGCTTTTGTTGCTGCCGCAACCAGTGCCCAAGCTGCGCTGCATCCTAAGCTGTGGCCGCTGGTTCAGTCGATTCAGTCGCCGCTGAGCGAGCGTCGAGCAGACAACTCGTTACTCGCTTTAAAAAGAAACTCGCAACGCGTTATTGCCTTTGCCTGAACTGAACTGAAACTAAACTAATATAATTATTATTTATTTCTTTATAATTAATGCATTAATAAGTCAGCAGGCAGCGCGTTTAGTTTAAATAATATTAATAAAATAATAAATAAACAAAACGGTCTCGCGTGCGCGCTCTCTTTGTCTCTCTCTCGCGCTCTCTTCAACTCCAACTCGCATCTTACGCTTTACGGCTGTGTCTTGTTGTTCGCTAATAGTTTTGTTGTTTGTTTACTATACTTGTGTATGTGTGTGTGTGTGTTTGTGATTTTAGTTTGTTTAAATTATAGTTTAAGTTTTGAGTTAACAACAAAAATAAAGAAAAGTGAAAACTCAAACGCAAATTGGCCAACGTTGCGAATTGGCTGCATTAACCAGGTGCGAGCATTAAATTAAACTTAGACAACGAACTTAAAAACAAAAGACTTAGGCAACGAACTTACAGTGAAGTGCTAGTAATAAATTGTATGTGGCAGCCGCAAGAACCAAAAATATTATACAAACTTTAAAAGGGGCTGAGTGTAGATGGTGAAGCAGTGGTGAGGGGTGAGGTGTGAGGGGTGGGGATTGGGTTAAGTTAAGTGCGCTGGCTCTTTAAACCGGTAGTTGGCAATTACGCGCAGCTAGCAAAAGGTTGTGTACCACACACAATAACAGATGATGCCACAGACAGAGAGAGAGACTAAGAGGGAGGGAGAGAGAGAGGAAGAGGAAGAGAGCAAGTTGTGGTGGGCTTAAGCAGATAGAGAAAAGTGCTGCAGACCTGTTCTGAGCGTTTGCAGCTTAATCAATAGCCAAAGTGCTCCTGCTAGGCGTGTCTGGCAGCAGGTCCATGAACCTAACCACACACACAAGCACACAAACACACACACACACACACACATAAGTTGGGCATTTGAGAATTTGAATTTAAATGTTGTTGCTGTTGTTGTTGTTGTTGTTGAAAATTGTGTTTATTGCTTTGGCTCTTACTTCTGGTCTTAAGCAGCCAGCTGCGCATATATATATGTATGTATGTGTGTGTGTGTTGGCTCAAACTTGTTTTGGGGGCAAGCTGGGCGCACTGTAATCAGCGCATACCGATCAGCAGGCAGCAGCCAGCGCCAACTTCACGCAATTCCAAACCCAAACCCAAATCCAAATCCAAACCCAAATGTAGTTGAGGCGCCGCAACACAACGGGGCGTTAGTTATGCTGGGCACAGCTCAATAAATTTAGCTCTAGTCTCTAGTCTCAGCTTATGTGTGCGTGTGTGTGTGTGTGTGTGTGTGTGTGTGTTGGCGTTGGGGCAGCTTGGCCAGCATAGCAGCAGCCAAGGCAAACTGGTTGGCTCAACTCGAACTCGAGCTCGAACTCAGAGGCGATTTAACTCGAGCTCAGCCCAGCGCCAGTGCAGTCCCACTACAGTCACATTTCTCTTTGTCTACACACACACACACGCGCAGACATTTAAGCCACTTGGCATGCAGCAACAGCAACAGCAACAGCAATCGCAATATTCATTTGAATAAAATTTTTGTTGTTGTTGTTTTTGGCAACACAAATCGTTCGCTTGAGATTTGCTTGCCCACTTGGACTGGCAGCTACAGTTTGACTTTGCTACATTCGTCATTAATGTTGCGGCTTATGCGTTGGCAAAGTAAAAAGCCTCAGCGACGAAAAACACGTTTAAATTGAAACGGCATTTGGCCAATGACGAATCACTTGACAATGTCCGTTTGCCCTTCGGCTCACTGCCAAAGCAACAAAGTGAAGAGTCGTGAGCACACACACACACAGATACACCAATAAATTATTTAATAATTAAATGCTTCAATTTAAGGCTTACAGTAAATATTCTATATAAGTAACAAAAAAGCAAAAGCTGCATATTAATATAAATATGAATTTAGTTTAGCATTAACTTAAGCGACTTTTGCTTGTAGCGCATGCTTACTGTACTGTATGTTTGTGTGTGTGTGTAAGCCAATTAACGGTCTGTTATTTGCTAATCAAGATCTTCATTGGCGCCAACTTGACGACGCCTCCAATGCAAGCCACGCAGCTCACTTGACTGACTGACTGTCAATCTGCCCACCAGCAGCAAAAAAAGAAAAAAAAAACTAACCTATGCCTATAAAAACTTGGCCATACCACAGCTGCTTGACTTCTTCTTCTTCTTTGTCATGTTCATCAAACATTCAATGAGCAATCAAATGTTTTATGTGTGTGTGGAGCAAGGGGAAACTTCAAGTTGCTGTTCAAGCTAAACAGCAAAACAACAAATAAAACACTTTCTACGCGCTTTACCGTTAAGCAAGGTCGTCGCTGACGACAGCAGCAGCAGCAGCAGCAGCAGCTGAAACAAACAGCAACATTCAGCGTTTTTTCCCAACTCGAAATTTAGCAACTGGTTGGTCTGGCGGTCAGTCTGACTGAGCGACTTGGCTTAAGCTTCTGCCGCGCAGCTTCAACTTCAACTTCAGCGATGCGTGCAGTTTGCTTGTCATCTTAGCTCAGCAGCGAAGACAGCGACTGACCTTGAGGTACAGTTGCTGCTGCTGCTGCTGCTTACCGTTACAATTGCATACCAACAACTGTTGCAAATAGCAAATGCAACGTGTGGTGGCAACAAAAAGTAAAAAGGCGCTGCATTGTGGTTTTTGGTTTGGCGCTTTGTCTTGCTCTGAATAGCAGTGTGGCATGTCTTCAGCTTGGAAGGCGCTAACCACTAACCAACCAAGCAACCCAACCAGCCCACCCACCCCATTCAGCAGCCACTGCATGTTGCAATTTGTTGCTGCTGTTTTTGCCGCTGATGCAACAGTTGCCACTTTGTGTGACGCATTTGCTGTTTTACCGTTAGAATTTATTGTTTATGTTTTCGCCACATCGCATTTTTTCGCTTTGCTGTTCAGTTAACTTTCATTTGTTATGCAAATTTTTGCACTTCAACAAAAAAGTCAAAGCGTGAAATTTGAAATGCGTTGAAAAGTTTAAAACTTAAGCTATGATTGGCAATTGTCAAAGTTATTTATTTATGAATTGCTTATAAACAATAAATATTGAATAAAGTTTATTAAATTTTAAAGCTGAGCAATACTTTGAAGTAAAACAATTTGCAACAAATTTCTTTATTGTTTTTATGACAATTAATGAATTGAGTGTTTGACGAATTTTTGTTGAATTAATTATTTATGTTTATTGCCAGACTTACGTGAAGGCGGTGCGGGAGGGCGCTGAGGATTTGGAGGCGGTGCTCTGTTCGCCGCAGAGTCAGCAGCAGCTGGTGGCGCTGGGCCCGCAGCTGATAGCGGAGACCAGTCGGTCGCGCAAGACCATCGACTCGGAGGAGACGCAGAAGCGTTGCCTGGCGCAGGAGGACGGCACGTTGGTCACCGAGAGCAAGCGCACCACCGAGCACGAGATCATCCTAGACGGCGACGAGCCGGCGGACAGCAAGGGCCGTGGCCAGGGGCATGAGCTGCTGCTGGGCGGGGAGCAGCTGAAGACGACAGCGGCCAGCCAGCGGTATTTCAAGCAGCGCGACGAGCAGCATGTGGATCTGTTAGCGGGCGGCAAGGTGGTGGCCAGCGAGATGCGCTACGCAGCGGAGACAATGCAAATGGACAAGGACGGCTCGCTGGAGCGGCCCGGCGACTGGGACAGCCTCTCGGATCGCATGCGCAAGCTGCGCCGTTCGCAGCAGCAGCAGCAGCAAAAGGGTGAGTGCCAAATCCCAAACGGGCCCCCAATCCCAATGCTAACTAATGTGACTCCCGTTCTCTTGCAGAGGTGGCGCTGCTGGCGGATCGCAAGGATGCGTTGACCAAGCGACCGCTGGACTTTGATCGCGAGGAGGAGACGCGCAAGGGCGAGACGATGAAGTGGCTCGAATCTCACTTTGGCAGCGAGTCCACCGCCTCCAACGATTCGCGCGACGATGAGAACAACGACGCCGCCGCCGCCGGCGCTGCCGACGTGGAGCCCACCAAGAAGAGCTACTTCAACGTGACCATCAAATCCCAGAGCCAGCTACAGCTCCAGCAGCAGCAGCAGCAGCAGCAACAGCAGCCTCCAGTGCTGAGCAATGGCAACTTGGGCAACGCTGGACAGACGCATCTGCATACGCAGACGCTGCCGCGCGAGCGTGACAGAGACAGAGATAGAGACAGGGAAAGACTGCGTGAGCAGGAGCGGGATCGGGAGCGGGAGCGCAGCACACTGGACCGCAAGCATGTGGCCAGCAGTGGCGGCAAGTTCTATCAAGGGATCAGCAACTGGGCGGAGCGCCAGGAGCTGCCCCAGCAGCAGCAGCAGCAGCAACACTTCTCCTCGCAGGCCTTTCGCGAGGATCTGCAGGAGACCATACGGCGCAAGCAGATGGGCGGAGTGGGCGGTGCGCTGCCGCTGGCAACGCCGACGCCGCTGCTGCATGGCGACAGCTACGTCAGCCGCGAGGACATTCTGCAGCAGAAGCGCCAGAGCCTGTCGGCGCAGTTTCTGGCGAGGAATGCGCGTGGCTCACGCGATGCGCTGAACGAACTGGACGCGCTGCCAGCGCCGGCGTCAGCGTCAGTCGTGCAACAGCAACGTGCCACAAGCATGCAGCGCGCCGAGGCACGCGGCAAGAGCTACGAGCGCAGCCTGGAGAGCCACCACCACCACGCCCATGAGTACAGTGTGGGTGGCGGAGCTGTAGCTGGACGGCCCACAGTGCCGCAGCGTCGACGTGCCATTGAAAAGAAGCTCAGCGAGCAGAAGCTGACGGCAGGAGCAGCGGTGCCGCCAGCGCCGCCGCCACCGCTGGCCGCCACACTCGAGCTGGAGCTGGAGCCGCCGCCGGACTATTCCCCGCCGCCGCGCAGTCGCAGCCGCAGTCGCAGCTCGTCGCCGCAGGTGGACTATCTGCTCAGCCGGCCGCGTCATGGGCCGCCGCATGGCCACGCTCCACTGGCGGTGGAGCCCAGCAGCATGACCCTCAACCGGAAGCAGCAGCAGCGCACGCGCTTTGCGCCCGCCGCCAGCGCCAGCGCCTCCAACTCGAACCTGTCCACGCTGAGCAGCAGCAAGCCCAGCCGCATGGGCCAGGTGATTGGCAACTCGCTGCGCAAGCTCGTCAGCAAGATTCGCACCGCCAGCGCCGAGCGCAAGTTTCGCATGAAGTCGCGCGCCGTCTCCAAGTCGCGCGAGCAGTCGCCCGCCGCCCAAAATGCCACGCCCACCACCTACCAGCAGTACAATGTGATCGATGGCCACATCAATGGCAACGGGCACGGCAATGGACACGCCAACGGGGTGCGGCACAGCAGCCAGAGCAACGACGGCTCCGATGGCTCCAATAGCGATGGCCAGCGGCGACGCAAGGCGGCGCAGCTAACAGCGCTGCCAGCAGCGCAGTCGCAGTCACAGTCGCAGTCGCAGCTGATAAGTCCACGTCAGCGCTATTACCTGGGCGAGGATCCCTACTCCAGCACGCTCTACGGCAAGGAGAACATGTACGAGCGGCATGCCACACGTGCAACACGTCCCCAGCAACAGCAGCAGCAGCAACAACAGCAACAGCACCAACGCTTTGAGGCGGAGGAGGAGGTGGATTACTATGATACACGTGGCATGGTCATGGGCGTGCCGCCACCAACGTCGACGCACACGCTGGGACGCTACCAGAAGCACAGCCAGCGCTTTAGCGGCTCCACACCCAATCTGCATGCCCAGCAGGATTATCGCTCGGCCCAAACGCTGCCGCGCAAGCTGCACGAGCAGCCGCCGCGTCGCTATGCGCCGCTCGAGAAGCCGCCGTTGCCAGTCGCAGTCGCAGTCGCAGCAGCAGCGGCAGCTTTATGTATCGCCCGCTGCAGCTGCAACTGGAGCTGGAGCTGGACCCGCCAAGCCGGCGCGCACCTATGCCAAGGTGCTGAACCGCAGCAAGAGCTTCAACGTGCATGGCATGAACGGCAGCAACGATCCTAGTCCCATCTACATTGAGAAGCTGACGCGCAACAACTACAACTACAACAACTACAGCAATGCCCAGGCGCAAGCTCAAGCGCCAGTCCAAGTGAAAGACAATGGCCATGGCATGGGCATGGGCATGGGCATGGGCATGAGCAACGCCAGCGCCTACAAGTCCAATCCGCATCTGTACAGCGCCGGCAAGGACAACTCGCTGAAGAGCGGACTGAAGAGTCCATCGATTGTGAATCTGATCAGTCGCAGTCAGCGCGATCTGACCAAGCTGGACGGCCAGGCGGACGAGCAGCTCTATGCGGCGGAGGACAAGAAGCAGCTCTATCTGCGTGGCCTCCATCAGCAGGCGCCCGAGCTCTATCGCGTCATGCACGGCGATGAGGATGCCGCCTATGGACGGCTGGGGGGCGGCAAGTATGCGCTCCAGCCCAAGTACTCGCTGGACTCGCGTGCTCCGCCCGCTGTCGAGCTCAACAAGGATACGGCCAGCATAGTGCGGCGCGGCAGCGAGGTGCATGCCACCAGCAACTTGCAGCATCACCACCACCACCACCAACAGCAGCAGCAGCAGCAGCATCAGCACTTGCGACGCGGCTCTGGCGCCACCATCATCGAGCTTCGCAATCGCAAATGAAACTTGCGCTCTCACTCTCTTTCACACACTCTCTCTGTCTCTTTCTCTTTCGTTTTGCTCTGCTAATCTGCGGCTTTAGTTTCATTTGACAAGCAGCAAATAAAAATGCAAAGCCCTCCTTACCACATGGCCATGCCACATGACCTGCCACACACGCCACCACTTTCAACCAATCAATATTCTATACTATTTTTAATTGCTATAAAAGTTTTTTTTTGTTTTTTTTTTTTATAATTATTATTATTATTATTGTGTGTACTAATTATAACAGTTTAATTTGTCATACACTTGTTGTATAGTTAACATTAAATTAATTAAACTAACTAATTAATTAAAATTAATTAATTAATGCGTCCCCGCACACACACACACACACAGACACACACACGCTCACTACTTCCTAATGTAATTGCATATGTACTTATTAATTATTAAATTAACACACACACACACACACACACGACCAGCAACAAAATCTATGAATTTACATGCATTAAAATAATATAATAATTTTTTGCTTACAATTACAATATTAAAAATACAAAAATGAAATAAATAAACAAATTTTAAGTGCCAAAATAAATAATACAAAAAACAACAAAAGCCATAACCAGCTCAATTTATTGCTCAGCATCAATTTGCAGCACCACCCACTGTGGCCGCTCACTATGAGAGACCCACAACAACTGAAATTGCAATTGGCAGCCTCCATACAAATTCTGTTCAGCAAGTTAACAGGCGAACAGACATGAACAGTAAACTGTTGTCAGCGCTTACAACTTTTCAAATTTGCCAGCGCGCTCAATTGTTAAAATGTGCCAGCTCCCTCGCTCTCGCTCTCGCCAATGCGCTTGATGCACTGCAAGATAGACGCTGACTCACACACACAAACACACACACACACGCGTATAAAGTGCAGAGAGCGAGCGCCTCTCTCGATGCTGAATCAGCTGAAGGGTGAGTCCCAATCCTAATTGGCACATTGGCTAACTAACGTAACTCAAGCTGTTCCACAGATGGCGCTGCTGGCGGATCGCAAGGATGCGACCGCTGCACATTGTTAGTTAGGTGAAGACACTCAAAAGCGGGACGATGAAGTGGCTCGAATCTTGACACTTTGGCAGCGAGTCCATCACCAGACTGTGGGAACAGAAGCGGCAGCGAGCATGTGGCCAGCAGCGGCAATTGCGGCGAGCTCTATCAAGGCATCAGCAACTGGGCGGAGCGCCTGGAGCTGCCCAACAACAGCAGCAGCAGCTGCTACAAATCCAATCCGCATATGTACAGTAATTATAAAAATTTGTAATTTTTATTTGTTCTACATTTGTTGTATATCTTACTTTATTTATTGCTCAGTGCAGCGCTGCATAAATTTATTCATTTCAACTACTGCGCATCAATTTACAGCGCCACCCACCCACTGTGGGTGGCCCACACCAGTTGAAATTGCAATTGGCAGCCTCCATACAAAATCTGTTCAGCAAGATACCAGGCGAACAGAAATAAACAGTAAGTTGTTGTCAGCGCTGAAATGTGCCCAGCACCTTCGCTCTCGCTCTCGCCCACGCTGATTCACACACACACTCGATGCTGAATCAGCTGTTTGTTGAGCGCTTTTGCTTATTAAATTCAAACTCAAATTCAAACTGCAAATGAATAAACATAGTGCCATGCATTTTATTGCTGCTCATTGATTATTATATTAAACCATTTTAAGTAACGAGTTTGCTGCTAATTTATGTGATGTTTGCTTATTATTTATGGGACAGTAGGGCTGGCTAGCTTTACACAGCAGAATATAAATACGATAGTGCCTTGATTTTTACCATCAGCATGGTGTTGCTGCATGGGCTGATGGCCACATACTAAGCGGCACAACTTATTGCCAGCAGCTTAAAGCTTCAGAAGAGCGGTATGCTGACACGCTGGCTGATGCGGCTGCTGCACTCCCGACCACTGCAATTCCGCTGCAAGCTCTCGATGCTGAATCAGCTGATTGTTGGGCGCTCTTGATTAATAAATTCAAAATTCAAACTGCAAATAAATCTACAAAGCGACACAGCAGGCAGAGCAACGATGGCCCGAAAAGCAAGCAACGCCGCCAGTAGTTACAGTCGCAGCTGTTAGGTCCACGTCAGCGTTATTACGTGGACGAGCATACCTACTCCAGCTACCAGAAGTGCATCCAATACTTCAGCGGCTGCACACCCAATACGCCCAGCCGCCTCGCCGCTCGATTCTCATGTCAGTCTCAGCAGCGGCGGCTTACTGTACCGCCCGCTGGAGCTGAATTGGACCCGTCAAGTCGGCGCTCACTCCCGCCCACGCAGTCAATGCTGTTAGACGCTGACTCACACACACACACGCGTATAAAATATAAAGCACCTCGCTCAATGCTGAATCAGCTGATTATTGCGCGCTTCTGTTTATTAAATTCAAATTCAAACTACAATTCCGTTGCATTTTATTGCCATTCATCAATTATTATATTAAATTAAAAACATTTTAAGTAACGATTTGACTCATTAGCTGCTAAATTACATGCAAATTGGTTACACAATATGACATTTGCTTTAAGTTTTTATGCCAGTTAAATACTTGTTTAGTTTAGGGTGTAAGTTGTTTAACTTTGAACTTGAGCTATTTACTTTATTTTAAGTGGCTGTTAATTTCCGGCGTTAACTTTATTTTGGCAACACGCAGCATACAGATTTAAATAAAAACGCGTGCCTAATTAAATGATTACAAAGATCAGAGTATATGCGTCAGTATATTTTGTTAAAAATGTGCTGTGAGCCATTACAAATTACAGGGTCGCGAGGAGGGTCGCGTTGTTTACGACAACGCTCGTTCAGCACACAGTCTACTCTAGCAAGCTGGTCAGGATGAAGCGGTAGTACATAGTTGATGCTTAAAGCGTACAGTTGTCACCACAATGAAGTTCCTGCTTGTGTTAACAATATTGCTAGGCATTGCCCATAGCAAGGCGAATGTATACAATACTCTGCTCCACAAGCTAACGCAGCAGGCTCACAATGCCAGCACCAGCGGCAGCTCCCTTTCCGTTTGCGAGCAGCAGTTGCTGGCGCTGGATGAGGCTTATCAGCAGCAACAGACTTGGGCACTCAAGGGTAAGTGGAACCAGAAGCTGGCAGCAGCTAGTGCAACATTTTACTTGCAGCTCTCGACGCCTCGGGTCAGCTCCATGAGAGCTTTATGCTGGGCGGCGGTTTCTCGCTGGGTCATCGTCCAACTTGTGAAGCGGTTAACAAGCACGTGCTGGTAGACTTTACACGTCGCCAGCCGGAATTGTTGCGTCAGCTGGCGCCCTTTGCTTTTGATTATCGCGTTGCCTATGTGCACGCCAATTCGCCTTGGCAGCTGTCGCTGACGCTCAAGGAGACGCCAATGCTGCACATAGGTCTCTGCGTGCCACACAGCTGTGAGCAGCCGCAGCTGGAGCGAATGCTGGAACAGGTGCTCGACATGGAGGCAGGCGCCAAGCCTTTTAACATACAGCCCCAGTTGGCGTACACTAAGCAACCAGAGCTGCGCCCGGACTTTGCCGAGTACAAGCCGCTGCGACTGCTGATTTGGTTGTTGGTGACTGTGGCCCTATTGACGCTGCTGGCAACAAGCTTTCCCGCGTTGAACAATCGCGTGGTGAGCTGCTTTAATTTGGCGCAGAATTGGCAGCGTTTGTGGAATCTGCCGGCAGCTGGGGATAGCCAGGATGTAAGCATCCTAAATGGACTGCGTGTGTGCAGCGCGTTCGCCTTGCTGGTTTTGCATGTTAGCTGGTTCAAGTTATTTTCCGTCGACAATGGCCTCAGTCTGGCGGAGCAGGTGGGCGCCATTTCCTTGCGCTACACCTTCATACCCGGCATGATCGAAGTCTTTTTTGTCATCAGGTGCGTGTGGACATTGCAGCTGCAACAAAAAGGTCAAGCCTAATTCTTTTCTATTTATCAGCGGCTTTCTTACCGTTTATAATTTTTTGCGCGACGAGAAACTGCAGCATAAAATTGCCACGGACACGTTCATAGGCAATATGCGTCGTTATAAACACCAAATGATGCATCGTTATTTTCGCTTGATGCCCCTGCAGATGATCGTGATACTGCTGGCGACCATTAGCTATGCCTATCAGGGCCAGGCTTCAATCTTTCACATTGTGGAGCCCCTGGACGAACTGTGCGAGGAGCACTGGATGCGCAACGTGCTCTTCATACAGAACTTCTATCCCATCAAGCAGATGTGCGGCAACTGGACTTGGTCAATGGCCTGCGACTTGCAGATGTATTTCGTTGCCACACTGCTGCTTTATATCTACACCAGGTTGGGGCTTAAGCTTCAAATGTGTGTGTTGCCCATTTTCATTATCTGAATATTTTGTAGACATCCCAAGTTTGTCCTGCGCATACCGAAACTGCTGCTATACCTTAACGTGATCTACACGGTGGTAATGATGACCTACATGGGAGTGACGCCCAAGTTTGATGTCATGTATGCAGCGGGTGACACGTTCTACGTAAGTCCACTAGTGCGCATGATCTCCTACATCATTGGCTGTATGTACGCCTTGGCGCATGTGCGTGGTGAGCGCACACCCTTTGAGGCTATGTTTCCCAATCGCTTGGCAAAGTTTGGGCTGGCGATCTTTATGCTTTGGTTGGCCCTGTACAATCAGCAGCAGGATCTGCATAGTGCGTTCTTTTTGAGTATCACCATGGTGGTGCTGCGTGGGCTAATAGCCACATTTACGGCACATCTTATTGTTAGCAGTTTAAAGCTGCAGGAGAGCGGTATGCTGACACGATGGATGGTGCGGCTGCTGCAATCCCGACCAATGCAGTTGTCCAATCGTGTTATCTTTGCGTTTTACTTGATGAATCCGGTGGTTATACTACACGCATATTATTCTCTTAGCAGCGTTGTGCCCTCCGACACAAGCATAATGGCAAGTTTCGCTCTGTTTATATAATTTCAGCCTAATTATCTTGTTTTTTTTTTCAGCTTTCTTTTCTGGTGTCCAATACTTTCCTTGTATTCGTTTTCTCAACTGTGTTGACGTTGCTCTTTGAGTTGCCCATCAGTAGACTGTCGAATTTGGTTAGGATCACGTATAATGCTAAATTTGCGAGCGATTAATCTTGAATAAATACCTAAAGCCTTAATATTAACAAATTGGAATTGAAAAGTTACAACCATTTGAAAAATGCGCTAAAAAATACCCAATTCAAATGTACTTAACACATTGTCATCCCGAGTCAGTGCTTAAATCATAATAAAGAGCTATGGTCACACTACATTAGCAAATAAATACAATGCACAGCTATATTTATTAGTTTAGTTTATTATTATAATAAATACACATATAAGGTCAACTGCAGCAGCAAAATGACTTCGCGCAACCTAACAGAGGTGTTTGTCATCATGCGCAATAATGCCAGCAAGAATCGTAGTCACTACGACGATCGGGTAAGTAGGCCTCGACTGAATTGTCCATATGGGGATTATTGACTTATTTTGGTGAATGTAAGCAGCGCGGCAGCGACTCCGAGCGTTTGCTGAGGCATTCAGTGCGTGAGGCTGAGGAAGGTCTAGAACTGCAGGATGACTATGCTACGCCTCCCATCTGGCTGGATAAATTTGAGGAGGCTCAGTATACCATGTCCAAGTGAGTCAACAAAACCTAACGATCGAAAACATTTAACACTGTCCACTGTTTTACAGAATCAAGCCAAAGCTGGATGAGTTGGGCTCACTACATGCACGCCATCTGTTGCGCCCCACCTTCGACGACCAAAGAGACGAAGAATGCGAAATCGAAGTTCTTAGCCAGATGGTGTCCAAGCTTATTGCCAGCACACATAGGCATATACAGTGCGTGCGCTCCAGCCTGGGCGTGGGCACCAAAATAGAGCAGCGTCTAACCGCCAATGCAGTACACTGTGCGCTGCTACAGCTACAGGATCTTACCTACAAGTTTCGCAGCAGCCAAAACGCCTATTTGGTGCAGCTAAACTCGCGCGAAGAACGTTCACAAAAATACTTTGACAACGATAGCTTCACCAACGTAGAGCTAGGCGACAGCAGCAGCGCTGAGCCAGCGAACTTTGTAGATACATTTGACAATTTTTTGCAGCCAATGGAGTCTGCTGTACGCGCCAAGACTCAGAATGCGTACCTATTCGGAGACGACGATCAGGATATCGATGACCACTTCAAGAAGCCTGTGGCCCAGCGTATGACGCAACAGCAGCTGCTACTCTTCGAAGAGGAAAACTCGCGTGTGGCGCAGCATCGCGAGGAGGAGGTGACCAAAATAGTTAAATCCATATACGACCTCAACGACATATTTAAGGATCTTGGACATATGGTGCAAGAGCAGGGCACAGTACTCGATCGCATTGATTACAATGTAGAGCAAACACAAACGCGCGTCTCCGAAGGATTGCGTCAACTCCAACGCGCCGAACTGTACCAGCGGAAGAATCGCAAGATGTGCATTATACTAGTTCTGGCAGCGGTGACCCTATTCATGCTCCTGCTGCTAATCGTTACCAAACTGTAGGCAGTCTTGTTAGTCACTCCATTCCGTTTTTCTGTGTAATTATTGTGTGTGAATAAATGTATGTTTTGATTATTTATTATTAAACAAAAAAAGATTATGTATGAAAACCTAGGCTTATAAATATGTATCCTCATCCTCATCAGTATCCGAAGATCACATGCGCTCCGAAATACGCGTGGCAACAGAACGCAGATTGCCATAGACCTTGCTGGGCGGTGAACCAAGAATCAGATTACATATGGCGCGGCGTGCCAGCTGAATATTTTGGTAGCTTCCCAGTATGTGTATCTTGCTGTCGGCGAGTACAATGCGCGTCTTGGTGACATTTTCTATGGTGAACTTTGTGCGACCGCCCTTGCCCGCCAGGCGACCAATTGCGCGCGATTGATGGTCACCACGCAGTGTTTTCACATCCTTGATTTCGAATGTCTCTATGAATAAATCCTCCAGACGCAACAACGCCAATGCGTCGTCCACCTCGAAGCCACAGAGAAAGGCCTTAACAAAGTCGGCGCCCTTCTGCAGATTGGATATATCTGGAGTTTCAGGTCCAATGCGCAGTTCAACCTGGCGTGCCTTCATGTTAAAACGTATCTGTAGCTTCATGTGCTCCACCACGGGTGTAAAGATCTTCATCCACTGCTCTTTGAGTGAGGAGTATCTGTGCGGCGGCACCGACACCTTGCGCAGCTCGCTGCGAATGCGCTTGGCTTTGGGTGCCTGTGAGTTGCTGGAACGTTGTCCACCTTCAATACCTGTGGCTGTATCCACTAGCATTTCGACGTCCTGTGTATCAACATTTGCGCTGCGTTTCTGCGCCTTCTTGCTGGGAAGAAAATCGTCCACGTTTATATTGTCCACCTGCATGGCCGTATGCTGTGTTTTTAATTACGTTGTTTTTAAAGTGTATTTTATTTTGACTTATATCTGCTCCACGTGCGGTGCTCTCGTAGCCGTGTTGCTTTTAGATACACATCGTAGATATCGGTAAGTTGGCAGCACTGACGAGTTTGACAGCAATCAGCTTTCTAACGCCAACGATTCATCACCGATAGCCGATTGTTATCGGTAAGTAATATTATTGGGCGCGTAACGGCTTGTTAATAAATTGCGCGCCAGCGGGACTTTAAATGTGTTTTCCATTGCAGGCAGTTGGGCAAAGTTTTATGTATTTTATGGTCTTGACAAGCAAATTGGCGTTTTGTTGATGCTATCGTGTTGCATATTGTGCACGTTGCAAAATGCAAATGATAATGATAATGTGCGCCTGTTGTTGCCCCAACTGAGCTGTACCTCCTCTTGTCATGCTTTGGCTGGCTGGCTGGCATGTAGGCCTTTGGCGCTGTTGCGCTTGTCTAATCCACAATGGCCGACATTTTAAATACAAATTGCAGCGCTGCTGTAGTCCAGGCTTGAAATAGCTGTGTATGAGTGTGTGTGTGTGTGTATATTAGTCTGAGCATAGTTTTAGTGCTATTGCCGGGTGGCTGGGAGCAGTCTTTTTACTCTATTGGCAACTGATTAGCATTTAAATTAAAATGTCGCAAAGTGGCCTTAACAAAATGTTGCTTGGCTATGTGCATGTGTTTACGTGTATGTGTCTGCCTGTGTGTGTGTGTGTTGGCTATTGCAGCTTATTGTCTCTAGTGTCACCTGTTTATGCTGCTGCCGCCGAGATTGGTTTCGCCTTTGTGCCGTGGCAGCATCAACAGCAGTGGCCATTAAAAAAGCAGTGCATGGAAGGTAATGGGATGCGCTTGCATTTGCTGTTGTTGGTGGTGTTGTTGTTGTTGCTGTTGCTGTTTCTGGAATTTCAAAGAGAGCGCTTGAAGCTGGCTTAATTATGAAAATTAATTGTGTTTAAATGAATAATGTTAATTGATTTTATATTTGTCTCTATCGCTCGCGCTGTCTTTGTTGTTGGCCTCTGTACTCTGATCTGGCTCGCTCCCAGCTCGCATCTTGCGTTAAAGTAATCAAGCCACATGCATTCCCGCACTTTGCGGGAATTTCACCAATTAATTAATCGATTTCATTGTTGTGACAGCTACAGCGCACAAAATCAAATACATTCTGCTGCTGCCGCGCTATTATTGCAATAGCGATAGTTAAGCCGCCAGTCACGTAATTCATTTGCATTGCGTATTGCGGCGCGTGGCCAACACAACAGGATGCTCAATGCAGCATGTGGCCCTCAGCGGGCCCACCCAAAAGCTCCTTCAGAGCTGCTCAATTTAGGATTATTCAAACAAGTTCATTCCCTTCGATCCCAGGCCAGCTTAAAGACTTAATACAATTCATAGGCTTGGCCGGGCATTTAACTCAGCAGGCAGCTCGAGCAACAATACTAATCTTTTACTACTACAACTTTATTATTTACTTTTGGCAGCAACTGCAATTTGCAATAAGCTTTTGTTTTGTTAACTTTTTGGATTTACATTATTAGCAACATATAAGCACAGAATGCTACATTTCAAGTATTTTTATAGAGCCACACCAATTGTGACAACATGCAGACTGTTTGAGCTTAACGCTTTTGCTTTTTGATTGATGTAGCAAGAGTTTCATTGCAGACAAACATACATACATATGTGTCATATGTATATGTATATGTATGCATATGTGTGTGTTTGTAAGTTAAGATTGGCTATTCAGCTGTGCCAACTGAATCCACAAATTGATGTGTGAAACTTGCAGCGAGAAGCAAACAAATTTTTTCGTTTTTTATATTCTTTTTATGCGACGCGACGGTCATTTTTCATGGTCAGTAATTGGGCAAGTCTCCATGCTATATACATACATATAAATGTGTAAGTGTGAGCGAGTGTGTGTGTGTGTGTATAGTGCCCTTGGGCTGGTGACAGAACGCGTGCTGTTGTTGCGTTTATTCTCTCGCCAATTCAAGCTTACAGCTCACACACACACACATACACTGGGGGCTCATGCATGCATATGTGCTATTTGTGTGGGCGTGGGCATGTGTCTGTGTGTGTGTGTCATCTATGCTCACGTATCAATAAGTGCTTGAGACGTGAACTGAATTTTTTTATCACCAGTTTGCTATAAGTATGCACAAAAGTGAATGTCCCTGCTCAGCCTCCAGCCCTCTAGTCTCGCTGCCAGTCGCAGCTGCACGCTACGCGCTTCTTTCTCATAGCCCGGCCAGTGCCGCTGGCCAGAACGTTGGCTTCGCCGCATGTCCTCTGAGTTGAGCTGGCCAAATTGCCTGTGAAATATATTTTCTAAATACACACACACACACGCTTGAATATATATGCGTGTTGGCAAACTTTTAAAGCGCGCTTGATAGTGGGCGTGGCGCCATAAGACGCCCACAATAGCCGGAAAAAAGAGACAATTGGGGGCAGCAGCAAAGCAGTCGAAATCAAATCAAATGAGGCAACTTACTGGCACACAAAAAGGCTTCCAAGACACACACACACACATACACACACTCTAAATAAGCAACTTTGGCCAATTTTGGGCTTAATCTCTACCACTCAGCGAACCCATTTCGTCGTAATCCTGTGCCGCACACTTGGCGGCGCGGCAAGCTGGGGCGGCTGATGCTGTTTGTAGTTGCGACTGGCAGAGCAAAGGGTTGAGGGGGGCTGTGGGGCTGAGAGTACGCATACAGCTTAATTGTCCGCCGTGTGGGGGATTAGCTTTGAAGTTCTGCTGCTGCTGCTGCTGCTGCCTGCACGGATGTTTACGAGCGCAATAACAGGACACTTAAGTGCGACTAAGTTCAAGTCGTTGAAGTGGATCAGGATGTGGGTAGAGAGCTGCCGACATTAGGTCAAAGTTGCGAGTTCAATGCCAATGGCTTTCCGGTTAATTTCTCTTGATGAGTTGCGCCCACCAAAGTCACACAGCAGTCAACAGCGCGGCTGTTGTGTTAATTACAACTGGGGCGACTGGCACAAAGCCGTGAATCCCAACCCGTAGCCGTACTCCAGCCAAACATATGCAAGTGATAAACTGAGCAGCACTGCAGAAAAAAGTAAAAGCAAATTAAGTATATTTAATACAAAATTGGTGCGTTAATATTTAAATTTAAAGTGCAGCGCATTGGCGTTGCCAGACTGCTGCAATGCGTAAGCTGCGCTTACAACAATTTAAAGTTGTACAACACTTTTAGTTTATTGCAGCTCTATGTACTTGGTACATTTTATTGTTTGTTTACATTTTATATAAATTAATTAAGTGCTTGTTTTTGTGCAGTGTATGCAGATACATATATGTATATATATGTATATGATGGTTGTTTGGTGAGTGCAGTGGCCGTCTGGCCAATTGATTTATAAATCAATAAAAAATATGTGCATAAATATTTGCCAAGACACAATATAAATAAATTACAATGCAGTGTGAGCAGTCGGCTGAAAAACCTTTATGCAAAATGCATTGCCAGCAGACATACGTTGATGGAGAGATGTAAATGAAGATGCAGCTCCTCGACACGAGACGGGACAACAGCCAGCCAGGCCAGCCAGTCAGCCAGCAATCCAGCCTGCCAGCCAAAAGCGGTCAGCTCAAGAGTAAGAGATAGAGACAGTGTAAGAGAGAGAGAGAGAGGGGGGCAGTGAGAGACAAAGAGTTTTGTAGAATAAAGTCGCTGGCAGCACACAACTGGCATAGATAAATATTTCTCTGCGTTTCTATCTCTCTGTGTGTGTGTGTGTGTGTGTGTGTGTGTGAAGATGCTCGCTGCGGCTGCTGGGGCTTATTAACTGTCGGTCAGTGTCTTCACACACACAGACACATGTGCATATGTAATATTCGTGTGTGTGTGTGTGTGTGTTGACGTTGACTGTTTGATTGCCTTACAAGTTAGTCGCTTCTAGGAATCCAACCTGCGTGCCTGCCTCAGTCATAGTTGGATAATTTGATGTACTCATACATATGTATATATGTGTGTATGTGTGTGTGTGTGTGTTTACGTATACGTAATTTAAATATGTGCGCAATTACGTAAAATGTTTGCTGCTCCTATGCGCATACAAACAAACATGCAACAACTATTAGATAGACAGACAGACAGACAGACAGACAGACACACAATGGTGGCAACTAATTTAAAATGCGTGCAATTAGCCCAAAGCCAATTATGAGCTGCGAAAAAGTTGAAAAGTGTTTTCTTCAAATTGCATATTGCACTACTGACTATCTATGCATTTATTTTCATTTCATTTCAATTGTGTTTTCAAAGCTGCAAGTTTTCTGTTGAATTTTCTTAACTTATTTGCTGCATTGTAGTGCTCTCTCTCTCTCACACATGTTTTGTTCTGCTTTAGCATAGCGAGTCAACTGAAATGTAATGCTGCCCACAAAAATGCTATGAAATCAATTTTGCATCAAAATTGTTCAATATGCATCAATGCTGGTTGGGTAATGACTACCACTGCACCCACACACACACACATGCATACATGTATTTATAAAGTATATATACATGATGTGTCCTGTTAGGCATCCTGGGCGGGCTTGAAGGGAACAGAAGCTGAATGGCTGGCTGGCCGATTGCACCGCACACGCAAAAACCCAAAAATGTAATTGAAAAATTATTTTGTTATACGTGTCCGGCTGACGTTGCAGACTCTCACCGCTGCTGCTGGTGATGGTGAGGGTGATGATGATGGGATGGTGTTGCTACCGATTGTGGCATTGGCAAGCAGCATGCAGTTTTGACCCACTGTTGGCAACGATAATTTCATGCTAGCAGTGGTTGGCCAAAATTTTAATTAATTTGCCGCATTCGGCAAACCTGGCCATGGGCTTGGCCGCTTCCACTTCAAATGTTGCCCCAAATGCGAGCACAAAAGATTTAATAAGTCCGCATCGGCTTCAGCTTAGCCCGCACTAGCTGGAAATTGTGAGCTCAGAGCTCAGCTCAGTCTCTAGGCGGCGCAACTGTACCTGATTAGCATATAAATTACATTCGTGTTGACCCAGGCGGCCAGCCCTATCCTCTCTCTATATATTTGCAACATGTTGTGTGTTGGCCTGTGTGTGTGTGTGTGTGTGTGTTTATATGCTTATTGATTTAGCATTAATTGTTTTTATTGTTAATAACGAAGTCAAGGAGTCAAAGGAGTCGCTCACGCCTCAGCGCTTGCCCAGCAGCAACTGCAAGGACTCGCCGCAGCTGCTCCAAGCCTTTGAGGCTACAGTTTTTGTAGCTCTCTGTGTGTCGACCCCGAACACGAAACTCAATTAACTTGTTAATTTATTTGTCATTTGCTTTGTTGTGCCGCCCCCGCACTCAGCTGAGGCTAAGGCGGAGGTGGAGGCGAAGGCTGAGGCCGAAGCTAGCGTGTAAATGTTTGTAAAAGTTTCAACTTTAAGCATTGCCCATATGCATGTTATGCCTGCTTGAAGTCAAAAGGCTTCGCAGCTCCTTTTTATTAGCCTGCGCTACTCGTTATATGCGCTACTCGCTCGTTTGCTGCGCTGCAAATCAAAGCAGACGAGCGAGTGAACCATTTTTTTGTGCTTAGCCTGTTCCAAAAGCTGCTGACAGTTTGAGTTGAGCTATGTTTGTCCGTCCGTTCGTCTGGCAGTTCATTTTACGGGGCTTGGGCGCGCAACTTTCGGAATTGCAGCAAAGTTTTCGCTTTGTATAATTAAAACTAAGCAGCGGCAGCGGCAGAAGCAGCGCTAAAAGCGTAAGATAAACCAAATTGTTTACATGTGTCTTTGTTACAGTTATCATTGGTGGTTAAGGCTACATAGTTAGGCTAACTGTAGCTCTTTCTCTCTCTCTTTCTGCACTGTTCATTCACTTCGCTCTCATCGCTGTTTGCAGTTGTGTTTGCCTATCTTTCAGTTTCGTCGCGTTTGTTTGCATCTCTTTATGCACACACATACACACACACATAGAAAGGCAGACATGTGTAGTGCAAGACGCTGCCACGCCCAGCAAGTTACATGAGCTAAGAGCGTGTAACGCCCACTTTTATTTAGCATTTAGTTGTTGCTGTTGTTGTTGTTTTCGCTGTGTGTTATTTTGTATTTTTTTCTTGTCGGTTTCCTGCAGTTTTTAATTAAAATTAACTTTGTTTATTTTGCGCTTTTACCCATTTGGCAGGCAACGCCTCCCACTGCCACGCCCTGACAGCCAGCTGCAACTATCTGTCTGTCCGTCTGTCTGTCTTTCACTCGCCTTAAAAGTGATGTTTACTTTACTCGCTGCTCTCTTTCGCATGGCTCTCGTTGTTTTTGTTGTTGTTGCTGCCGCTGCTTGTAATTGCCGCCATTTGCGTTGCTGTTGTCATTGCCGCTGCCGCTGCTGCTGCTGCTGCCAACGTTAACGCCGCCAGCTTGCTTAACGCGTTTGCATTGGCAATTCGCATAGTTGTTATTGTTAGTTTTACCTGTTGGCGGGCAACTCCCAACCACTGCCAGTTCATCCTCAACTTAAAATTTCAACTGTCAACGGCTGGCAACTGCCGGCGGCAGCAGGAACAGCAGCTGAGTATTGCAATCATCGTCGTCGTCATCAGCTTCATCGTCATAAAGTCGCACGCGCCTGCTCTCTCCCTTGCTCGCTCTCTTGCTGTTTAAATTTTGTAACTTTTGGCCAAGTTTTTAGCATGCCTGTCAGCTAAAATATGCAAAATATCAAGTATACGACTGCCAAATGCTCTGCACTCGACAATTAAGCGACTTCATACAAATCGAGTCCACACTAAAAGTTAAGCCATATTTACTACAGTTTCGAGTGTATTAATATTTTCGCACTTAAGTTAAGTGCAGTTGCTGCTGCTGCTGCTTCGTGAGCGACGCCCCCATGGGAGGCAACAACTAGTAAAACAAGAAGCAGCAGCAGCGCCTGGCAGTTGCCATTTTGATTAGCTCATTTTATTTGCATTTGGATGCATTTCGTGTTTGTCTTGCATGGCAAATAAACCAGAAATACTAAAACTATCGTTTAACAACATGCATAGAAGTATATGCGGGACTAGAAGTGGGCGTGGGCGTGGGCGTGGGGGTGGCACTAGACGTGGCTTTCGTTGTGGCGGTTGCTGTTGTAGCGAGTCAAAGGCAGGTTAACTGCTGGCGAAACAGTTGCCGTGGCAGTGGCAACTGCTACTGTCTTGGCTGACTTTGGCGCTGGATTAAGCGATGTGGCAGTGGCTGTGGTGTCGTCGCTGCTGGTGTCGTCATCGTCGTCGTCCTCATCCTCATCCTCATCCTGTGTCTGCTGAGCCTTGAGATTGCTGCGAGCCAGCGCATGGAACTCACAATGCTCCACATAGAGCTGCTCCAGCAGGTCGCGAAAGAGCGTGGGATTCACATTGATGCTGACGCTCATGAGCACAAACCAGTCGCCGTAGCCAGCGTTGGAGAGCACCTGCTGGACATGCGCCTTGGGCATGCCGCGCAGATGGGTGCGCAGCAGCTGGAGACGCAGCAGTGGGCAGCAGATGAGTATCAGGCGATAGAGCATGTTAATGGCCGCCAGCATGGCGATGAAGAGAAACCAAACGTAGAGCACGGCGAAGAGTTTCTCGTTGAGGATGTTCAGCGGCAGGACGCAGAGTATGTCGAGCACATTGGGCGTGCCCGTGGGTCCATAGATGAACATCTCGCACTTGGCCACCTTGGGGAAGACGCGCGAGGACATGAGATTCCACAGATTCCAGTCGTAGACGGGTATGGCGGCCAGCGCGTGAATATACTTGTGCCAGAAGCCGTTGAAGATGACGTCCATCAGCCAAAAGTTGAGCACCTGCAGCAGCGTAAATAAATGAAGAGCAATTTAGATTGGGAGCTGGGCGGAACTCACGCTGATGAGCAGATTGAGCAGCTCGCAGAAGGCGTACTTGATGGCATAGCAGCAGTGGATGGCGGTGAAGCGTGTGCGGAAGTACTTGGTGAGCATGCGCAGGCGCAGACGATAGGTCTTCTCCAGGATGAGCGCGTCGCCGACCTCGCAGCAGAGCTGCTCCATGCGCTGTCCCTCCCAGACCTTCCACAGATAGGAGGGAAAGTAGAAGAGCAGCGACTGGAAGAGCAGAATCATGAAGACCCACTGATAGTAGCGCAGATAGAGCCGCTTGGTGATGCCGCGCGTCTCGGGGCCGACGCCCTCGGCTATCGAAATGATGCGTGCGTATTGCTCGTTGTGGGCCAGCAGCTGGCGCAGCTGGGTGCGATTGTAGTTGGTGCCGCGCAGCAGCGAGTGATCGTCCCACATGCTGGCCATGCTGGAGAGCGTCTTGCCGCTGGCGCTGTCGTTCTCCGCGGGCAGAATGTAGGTGCCCATGGTCCAGCAATAGGACTGCGCATAGGCATTGTGCTTGCTGGCGCTCAAGCAGAGTATCGGCTCGCCGAAGTACTGCTTGGCCGAGAGCAGGAACGTGCAGGTGAGCAGTATGACAATGGTGCACTTGGAGTGGAGCGTGAAGATCGGATCATAGATGCGGACCGTCTTCAGGCGCAGATACTTGGACAGCGGCTTAACGGCGGCGTACATATTTCAATCTCAGACAGACACACCGGATTGTCAAATGTGTAAAAATTCGTATTTTTGGCTCGTGCGTCGGAAGAAAAGCAAAAGCGACTCGAAATGTTGACAGGCTACGGGGCGTATGCGTGCGAGCGAGACAGACTGAGCAACAGCTGCTGTGTGCGTGTGCGTGTGTCTGTGCCTGTGTGTCTGTGCGTCTGTCGTTGACAATTAAAGCTTGCACAACACTGTTCTGTGCTGGCGTTGCCAGCTTGTTTACATTTATTTTTTTCAAGTGAATTCGATCACATGTTAATTGCCTTGACAGCAGCAAAGTTGCCAGCAATTAATGCAAATTGTCATGACTTTTGCTATTTGCTTAACAAACACACACACACACGCATACACATGCATGAAGGCATACTTATGCGCTCGTATGTATGAGGATCACGACCGAGGCCAGACCAGGCCAGGACAGGCAGCGGAGGCAGGCAGGCTACCAACCGGCAATAATAATAAAATGATTAATCGATGCTACATGACTGCATACACAAAATAATTCCCAACGGTATGTCATGTCATCATCATCATCATCATCAACGGTATCATCATCATCATGCGTAGCAGCGGCAACGGCAGCATCAGGAGAGCCACATTATCATTTTGCCGTGCAAATGTTTATTGTGGGAATTCGTTTGCTGCCAACGTGTCGTCCTCACAATTCCGTGTGTCAGAGCTTGGCCGCCGCCGTACGTACTCAACTCCATCTCCATCTCCAGCACCAGCGCCAACAACTCCAACCCCATGGGCTGTGAAATTAAATTTATGAATTCTTTTGGCTGGTGCGTGACCAGAGATTTACTATAATCAGCCAGCGGGAATCAACGCAACACGCTCTGGAGACTAATTAGTCAAGTAAGTCGTATTCACTCTTCCTTTCTCTCTCTCTCTCTCTCTCGCTCGCTCGCTCTTGCTGTTAGCGTTGACTCGTTACTAATCAATAGCCGTGGCTGCTTTTCTCATTTCAATTACAAATACAAATTATAATTATAATTGTAATTGTAATTTGTCGTGTCGCTGTGATTTCTTTTGCTTGCTACAATCCCCTAATGCTGCTACAAAGGCAGTGGGGCGGCCATGGGGCGGGTGCCAATTGATTGCAATGAATCATGAATTATTTTTGGGTTAACAATGGGTCAGCAGTTCCCAGTGCTGATGCCGATGCCGTTGCTGTTGATTGCAATAAGCGAAAAAAAGCGCTATGACCGTACACTATATACACTTGCAACTCAACAGTTACACACACACACATGCATATGCATATGCATATGTGTGTGTGTGTGTGTGTGCTGACAGCATTTTAAATATTTATTTAAATGGAATTCATTATTTAAAGCGATTTACCATTGACCACAATAACCGAAACGTTTGTTGACTGTTACCACCATGAACACACACACACATATACGAGTGTGTGTGTGTGTATGCCACACCCCCCCCACACACCCCACACTCACACCTCGTTTATTGCCTGGCATTTGCAATTCGCGCTTAAATAAATAAATTGAACAATTATGCGTGGTTGCGGTTGTTTTTGGCTTTGATGGACTTCCACACTGCCAACAACTGGCAACAGCTCTACAGATTGTTGGTAGTAGTTAACAGCAGCAGCAGCAGCAGCAGCGGCAGCTCCGCCCAGCCGCCCGCCCATTCAATGCGGCGCCATTACCTTTACATAATCCTATTACGCGCTGCACTCAATGCCTTTTTATTTATTCTGTTGTGTTGTGTGTTTGTTGCTGCTGCAAAAAATTAACAACAATTGAATGATGCTCTCCCTATCGCTATTGCTACTGTTGTTGGTAAGGGAGTGGGAGCGGGAGCGGGAGCGGGGGCGTTGCTTGTTGCTTGCCACATGCTTGCGCCAATTGTGGTCGGGCCTGGGCACATTGCACACTTGTCAATTGCACACACAAATGGACACCGCAAGGCGGTGGCCAAAGCGAGGTTCGCCTTGAATGCGGATGCTGATGCTGACTGCTGCTGGCAGACTGCTTGTCTCCAGGTCCTGCGGCTGCTCTAACGAGCGAGCAGCGCACGCAAAGACAAAAGAGCGTGTGCAGCGAGAGGCGTGGGGTGGGGGGCGGTGGCTAATGCTAATGCTCGCCTCGCGGCCGCTTCATATGCTCAACATAAGCAGCAGCAGCAGCAGCAGCAACATCATTATTATTATCATTATGCATTGCTATAGGCTTGCCATACACACACACACACACACACACACACACACACACACACATATATATGATGGCTGCGGGGGTGGTGGGTGCTGATTGCTGGGTGGGGTTGTTTGTTATGTGCCAACATGGTCTTCAATTCAACGTGCTGGCGTCGCAGCGACAATATCAGCATATGTTACAAGACTTGTCTCTCTCTCACACACACACGCTGTATGTGTGTGTGTCTTTCTGGCTGTGCATTGTTCGATTAATGACTTAACGACGTGAGTTGAATAACTTTGATTTAGTGTCATCCACATTTTGCCAGAGCCACATACGCGCCAGTTACAGCTAATTGTATTTATTTAGTTGGCATGCGTATGTGTGTGTCACACACACACCCATGCATATAAATAATTATAGTTTTCGTTTGTAGCAGCCTTAAGCTTTTAATTAATACCAGCCAAAGCAGTTTGAATCCAATGTGGGATCGCTAGTTTCATATTCAGTTAGACTTCAACTCAAATTATTAAAATTTAATCAAAGCTTTATACAATTTGCAATTAGTTTTAGCAGTAGCTTAAATATTTAGTTACAAGCAATAATTATTTATTTAGTATTAGCTTTGCTTTAGCATTACTATTGATTTGACTTTTTTCATTGCATTTTTCTGTGTGCGATCTTAAATTATTTTTCATTTCGGCAAGTTCAACTTGAAATTACTCAAATATTAAATAGTTTTGGTTAGTGCCATGAGCCGCTCACTTGACCACAGAACTAGTTGTTAGTTTGGTTAAGTTCCAAGCGTTCTCTCTCTCTCTCTCTCTATCTCTCTCTCGCTCGCTCCATGTTGAACTCAAGCGCAGTTGAACCGCCTGGGGCTGATCATGTTTAATTAGCTCTAATGAATATTTAGCCGAGTTTTCATGGCACGTTTCACGTTTGCTGGCCAATGCAATTTTCTACACGCTTTTCTATTAGACAACCAGCTATTTACCACCGCCGCACCCCAGCCCAGCCCAGCCCAGCCCATTCCGCCCATAGACTGCTACTAGTTATACCCTATTATACAGACAGACGGACGAACGGACACTCATAGGGGTTTTTGGCTCGTTATTTGTAATTTGTTGTAAGTTTTTGTTTCAGTTTTTATTGTTGCTGCCAGTTGTGCTAGTCAGGCTGCTTATTCTCAGGCTCAGACTCAGTCGCAGTCGCAGTCGCAGTCCAGTCGCAGTCTGAGGCTCTGTGTCCATGTCCGTGTCGGTGTCCGTGTCTGTTGCTATTTCTATTTCAGTTTCGGTTTCTCTTTTAGAGTTTCAGTTTTTAGCTGTGTGGCCAACAACGCGTTGCTTTTATCGACATTGAAATGTGGCCCCAAAACAGTTTCAGCTCATAAAAATACAATTTGCTGCTGCTTATTTTTTATGATGCACATGAGGGCGACCGACTGTCCCCTGTCCTGCTGCTCCTCCAGCTAAGCTGTAGCCCTTCTCTCTCTCTCTGTCTCTCTGTCTGTCTCTGTCTGTGTCCAAAACTATTTTCGTGCTTCAAATGGGACGCACACACATGCTCCAAGTGCGTCTAGTGTCCAATGGCCACCAAGTTATGTATTTGGCAATTTCAGCGCTTGTGGCCAAGAGGTATGTGCGTGTGTGTGTGTGTGTGTGGAAAGGATAACGCAGCGGTTTGGGTGTGAGCGGATGCGTGGCCAATGCCAGCTGCTGCCAGAGCTACGTTTTGCAGGCATTTAAACGTTTAAGGGATTTGTTTATGTTTTTAGCCCCACCCGGCCACCCAGCTCAGCTTCCAGCTTCAGCGCTCGGACATATCCTCTGTTGTCAGCCGCTTCTTGCCGCTGCTGCAAATTGGCAACTTGCTTAAACATAAAAATAAAAACAATGCGGCCAACTGTACGGCCCATGTATTCATAATCCGGCCTAATAATCCACACACACACACACACGCACACACACAAACATTCTTTTTACTTTTATTATTTTCATTCTTTTTCTATTTGGGGTCAACCAGAATAAAATGAAATGAAACTAAAATAGGCAAAAACTATTTTAGCTAAACGGATAAAATAAACGCATTTAGATTTTAGCACACACACACACACACACACACAGACATGTCTGTATATGGCAGTGTGTGTGAACTATAAATTAGTGTACTTTAACCGCTTATTAATTTATAATAGCCAGCGCAGTATTTAACTCAAATTAAAGCTTTGCATTTGCGCATGCAAAATCTTTGCGAACTGCACATTTGATGCTTTAAAATTGTTTAAAAAAATGTTTATATTTTACAATATTTGCAACGAGCGTGGAGCTCAAGAGTATAATGAATTAAAACGATTTTCAGCAACTGGCAATCGAAAGTGTTTAAGTTTCATATTTATCATTTCATTTACAACGATAAATAAATAAGCACACGTAATTCTTATTTATATTTCCAGCAAACGCGAATTCATCATCGAGTTGTCCTGCAATACCTTCAAGCTTCTACGCTGGACATCAATTGGCTGCTGCTCGGACTTGAATCTTACGGAATTTTAATTGTATAAAACAATGCAACTTGATTTTATTTCGCTGAATGTTTGAAGTTAACAACTAAACACATTTTTCTTATTGTCATAGGCTATGTACGTGGGACTAACTGCAATTGTTTCACCCAGTTGATGGCCAGTGAGCAGGACCCGGTTTGCTGCCTAGAGCGTTAGTCTGAAACAGTCGCAGTCGCTGCTGACGAATCTACAATCAGTTAAAGGATCAGTGCCTGACTCTGCTGTTCTATGGCTGAAACTAGAGGACTGCTTTGATTGCAATGCTATGAGGGTAGATAGTAAAATTATTCTTGCGATTATATTTAATCAAGCTGCTTCCAGGGCGTATGCGACAAGCTGGTGGCGCAGTAGCAACTATCTGGACACGCGAACTAAGAACACTGGAGCACTTAAATAAGCCCAGCTTGGAATCCATGGCAATGTATCAATCAAGTTACGCCCAGCGACGCAATACATCGTTCTCTGTTTGCGGCCCTTAACAATGATGTGGCACTGTGTTAGCTTATGGCATCCTCAGATGTCAGCTGGATCATTTGGAATGCAAAATATTTGCACTCAAGAAAAGAAATATGTAAATTAATTAATTGATGGCTTATTTTTGTAACCACATTTATATTTTATAGAACTTGACTTAGTTTTAGGGCTTGGCTGCCAAATTATTATAATTATAAACAAAACCAATTGTTAATAAATAATATATTTCACTGCAACCAAAACAATTGACTTCTTATTATTGGTGGGTGAACAAAAGGATACGCATTTTTAAAATAGGCTATCAAAACTATCAAACTGCATACCAGGAAAGCCAGGATTGGATGAGCAAGTTTGTTGCTTGTCATTGTTGTTTATTTCATGGTTTTTTAACTCTCGCTCCTTCGTTATCCTTCCGATGCAAAAAGGACATGCATTTTCGAACTCCTGGACATCGAATCTATCGAACTGCATACCAGGATCTTGGATTTAACAACTTTCGATTTTTGGTCATTTTTAACAAAATTCGTGATGTAACCATCATGAATTTTTTAAAAAAAATCGAATCTCCTTGGAATTTTCCAAATTTCGTATATGCAGATCGATAGAGTCTCGTCCATGTGAGTACGTGGAAACCAAAAATTTTGGAAATGCGACTCGAGCCTGCCGAGATATGACAATTTTTCTTTTGCAGATCGCCAGCGCTGAACTGGTTGCTGTCTCCGCTAACATTCTATCTCAAAAAGTGTTGCATACCACCAAGAGCTGCCAAGCGCTGGCGATCCACTATAGAAAAGTGGCTATATATCGGCAGGATCAGGTCGCATTTCCAATTCTTCGTTCGCGGCACTCACAGCACGCCGGCTCTATCGATCTGCATTAAATTTTTAAATTCAATTGCTAGCCCCAAGTAAAAATTCATGATGGTTACATCACGATTTTTGTTAAAAATGGTCAAAAATCGAAAGTTCTTAAACCCAAAACATAATGATGCAACTTAGTTTGTAGCATCAATACGAGCATAAAACAGTAAACAGTTGCTCGGGCGCTTATTGGCCTAGATATGACTAAAAAACTAACGCTGCAAAATTGAGTTTTGTTCAATTTTGAAGCTTTGCTAAGCTCTAAACTCAGTAAAAACACGTCCGAATACAGAGTCTCATGCCTGAACATACTCGTGAAAAGCATCTTTATTAAACTGCATTCGTGAATGATGATTTAAAAGTGTTTTTTAGCAAAGTTGTGAACAAAAGAGTAAACAAACCAGAATAAACAAACGCCCTGGATTTTTTCTCAATACATTTTTTGTCCAATCCTGGATATTGGATTGGATTGGACGGATATCTTAGGAGCAGCAGCTAAAAAAGGACTGCTTTGCAAAAGCTTTTAGCCATAGAAAACAAACGTAAGCAAACTGACACTTTTTATTTTAAATACAATTGTCTTATTTAACAGCAAACAAATTGTACAATGGCTTAATTAACTTAAAAGTAAACTATTAACTAAAAGGCTTGCATATTGTTTTTGTATTGAACAAAATAAATAAATAACATAATTTACACAGAGTGATAATCACTACAAACAAATAAACAAGATTGTTATTCAAATTGAATGCAAATTTAGTTTCGTTTCTGTTTTTTGCACGCAATTGAAATAACATTACAATTTTTTATATGAAGTGTATATTAAATATAAATAATTGTAGCAACAGCTAACAGTTGTTGTTGCTGTTTGACTATTGTTAGTTGAGCTCTGCTGCTGCAATGCGCTGAGAGTTCAGAGTCCTCGACTACTATGCGATCTTTGCTGTTGTCGCTGCTCTCCAGAATGCGATGCAGTTACTCAGTTGACGCAGTTGTGCTTAGCCAGGCGCTGGAGTAGAACATGGTGGAGTTCTGGTCAATGCGCTCTAAAAGAGAAAAAATATATGAATGTTAATTCAAATTGCTTGATTTTTGTTTAATTTCGAACTTTGTTAAGCTCTAACTTAGTGGAAAATAAACCGATTAAAGAGCTTTATGCATATTTAGTTAACAAAAATGTATTTTGTTACAGTCAGGGCATGAAATGCTGCAGCTTTTTTTTTAAGATGATTGTTTTATGTTGTGGGATTGTTTTATGTTGTGGACAATTAAAATGAGTACGAAACTTAAAACTATTGAATCAAATATATAAACCTTGAAGATTTTGTTAAGCTTAAAACTGAGTATATAAATAATTAATTCCGGTGCAGGAGACACAAATGCAGACGAAGTGAAACTAAAGCGACTAGCAGCAGCTCATGTATATGTATGTATGTGTGTGTGTGTGTGTTGTCTAGAAGGGGGAGGGGGCGTGTGGCGCTGCAGAAATTCGAAGGCATTGCACTTATTGTATAATTATGCAATTTAATGAATACTAAAAAGTTGCCACACAGCAAAAAGGAAACGTTCAAAGGGTATTTGCTGTGGTCGCGCTTCCAGAGGCTGCTGCTGCTCCTACTGACGAAGGGGGCGGTTCTTAGTTAGCTGCTCAGACACGTGCAATAAATACAAGCGGCAAGAACAAAATGAAAACAAAATGTAGCAGCTACGTATAAAATTAAGAAAATGAAATACGCAGAAAAAACAGCAAAGCGAGAGAGAGAGAGAGAGAGAGAGAGAGAGAGAGAGAACATACATACGTATGTGTGTGTGTGTTGCAGCATGTTGATTATTATAGTTATTATTGTATAGCGCCCAGTTGCGAGCTAGCAACAGTTTTCATTTGCTCTTAGTTCTGACCCACCCAGCACCACCCACCCACACCCTTTGCCATGTCCACAGAGCAGCAGAGCAGTCCGCTTAACAGCATCATACGTTTGCCAGCTGCATTTTAGGCGCCTCTGGACCTGTCAGCTCATTTAACTGCAGTGTGCAATGCAAGCGAGCGAGAGCGCGCTAGAGAGTGCGAGCGAGAGAGCGCACGAGCAGGCGAGCTGGGCTAGAGATAACGATGCGGTATTTAACATAAACCGTTTTGCGTTTCATTTTAATTTTTTTGTGTGTGTTTGTTGTTTAGTTTTTTGTTTTTGTCTTATTTTAATTTGCAGCGCAGCGCAGCGCAGCAAATGCTTTGGCTATATAGATAGTTATTGTTCTCATGCTGCGCGTTGTTGTTGTTGCTTTTAGTGCAGTAGTATTGTTAGTGGCACTGCTGACGTCGCAGCTGGCGTCGCAGTTGCTGTTTGCTGATTACCAAGCGACTGCGGCTGCGACTGCGACTGCGACTTTGCCTTGGACTGCGTTTTTTAATTTTGCTTCCTTTACTCGTGTGTGTATGTGTGTGTATGTGTGTGTATGTGTGTGTTAGTGTGTGTGTGTGGTGTCATTTTATGCATGAATTTTTTAATAGCTTAAATATGCGGCAATAAAACTTTAGCACGCTCATCTTATCGCTGCCACTTGCAAGTTTTTCTACACACACAACCCACACACACAGACAGACAGACACACACACACACACACACACACACACACTTTTTTCTCTGCTTTGGCGGCTGACCCGACTTCGAGCTACGCGACAGCGCACGTAGCTAATAAAAGCCACACTATGAGACTAACTCGCTCTCTCACTCACTCTCACTCGCTCTATCTCGCTTGCTCACACGCTGTTTAGCTGCACTAGATGCAGATGAAGATGTGGAAATGACGATGGCAGCTGCCGACATGCCGCTGTGCACGTGCTCATCCTTACGCTCCTCCTCCCGCTCTCTGCCGCTCACCTGAGTTGGAGCTGGAGCTGGCAGCATCTTGACTTTTAACTAGCTAACTTGATAAAACTACAAAACTATACAATAAATATGCAAAAGCATAAGCAACAAAAAAAAAAAAAGGCAACTAAAACACGAGCAAACAGCAGCAGCAACAACAACAACAATGCATTTGTACTTACCAGAGTAAGCGCAATGGGCAGCAGACTGCTGACTGCTCAGCTCGGTGGGTGGTGGGTGGTGGGGTGGAGTTCAAGTGGCTGCTGCAGCGTGTAGCACTTAGTGAGCGACCAGCGACCAGCGACCAGCGAGCAAATGCTCCATGCTCCATATAGTGCGAGAAAACTGCAATTAAAATGAATAAATTTTAATATTTTATTTATTTACAAGCTTCATTATTATGCAAACTATCGACTAAAGTTTAATAGTTAAATCGCTTTATTTCATGTCTTACTTATTACGCTAATTACTTAAACAATATGCAGCGTTTGCTTTTTATGTAGTAATATAAAAATTGTTAGTAAATTATAATTTATACTAAAATATTAAAACTATTCTATTCAAAATGATTTTGTGCTTAAGCAAACTTTTAAAATTTCCAAGCTTCAAATGAAAATAATCTGAATAACTTTGCACTTCATTAAATTGTTATTTATATAATTTATTTAGATTATATTATATATTTATTTATATGATTTTTTCGCTCAGTGTAGCTGCTGCAACTTTAGCTTCTGTTCGATACTTTTGCGTTGCGCTGCAGGCGGCAGATCAATAAATCGATTTAGTTAGTTGACAAGTGCGCAGAGCATTAAACATTAATATCAATATTAAATCAATCACATAAATATTCAAAATCTAAAGCTGACAAAAAACACGAGAGCTGCCAAATTCGAATCGATGAGCTGAGCGTGGCACTCAGAGCTGACAACAAATTCAATTCAATTCGATTTGAATCCATTTCAGCTAAGTGACACTCTCTCTCCCTCTCACACACTCTAGCGCGCTCTCTCTCTCTATCTTTCAGTCGCTTTGCATGTGTATACATTGGGCATAGTTTTTAAGTTAATAGCCATGTTATTTCATTAGCATAATCAAATGCTTGATCGCTGCCTGCTTTGCCTATCCCCAGGGCCTGGCCCCGCCCCCTTTGGCATACATAGTTTTGTTGTCTGTTTTTCTGTTGTTCGCTCGCTCGTTCGTTCGTTTGTTTGTTTGTTACTTTTTCTTTACATTTCAATCAATTCCCAACGCTTTTACCGAGGCCCAAGCCCAAGCCCAAGCGTAGGCAAAAATGCGAGCTGGGCCATCAGCTGGGAGCGGCGGCATTGTCAGCGACATAACAAGGACACGCAGCTGAACTGAGTCGAGCTGAGCTGAGCTGAAGCTGTTTACACTTTTTGTTAGCCCCCGCCGCTTGCAATCGAAGGCATGTGGCTAATGCCAGTGGCTGAGGCTGGGGCTGGGGCTGGAGCCAAAGCAAGCAGAAGAAATAAAACTTGTGCGTTTTGCATAAAGTGCGCTTATCCCCGCAGGATATGACGGGCCCAGCCCCAGCTCCAGCTAGCGTATGCACTGTCTAATTTCAGCAGCGAAATCCTGCAGCGGCAGCTCATCCTGCCTTTGGCTGCTGCTGCTGCTACCAACTCAAGTCGGCAATATGTCAAAAGCGCTCGGCTCGGCTTTTCAGCTGCACGTGCCGAAATGAAGCTGGATGTGTGTCAGTCGGCATTTCCGTTTAACCACCCAACACCCCACCCCATCCCCTTTAACGCTTGTCAAGCAGCTTTGCTGCTGCTGCTGCTGCTGCTGCTGCTTTAGCTGCAGGTGCTTATTCCTTCTGGCCACGTCAGCAGCGTTGCAGCAGCAGTGGCGCCTCCGCTTTGTGTGCGCCTGTCGCTCGCTTTGAGTTTGGAGCTTTGATTTATGTTAACGCTCTATGCACTCACTTTGCAAGCAGCCCACCCAACCCCACCCACTTTAACTACCTTGATGCCAGGCACAAATTGTCTGCATCTGCATAGAGCAGCGTATAATACACAGCTCTAAAATACGAGCTAGCTAGCCAGGCAGCCAGCCAGCCGCACAAACAAAAGCCAAACATAGCCACAGCAACAACAACAACAACACACACACATGCACACATGCATACAGACACCTTAACATGCACTAAATTCTGGTATTTCAGGCATTCTGAGCTGCCATTGTTAAGCGCAAATCAACAGCAACAACAACAACAACCAGAGCAATTAAATAAATTTACAAACTGCGCCTACTCAAACGCTCTAATAAAATATCGATAACGATAACTGCTTGTAAGCAACGCTCAATACAGCTGCAGCTTATCGTTAAATTTAATTGTACATTTTATTTTAATGCAAGTTTTAGTTATTTGGCTAACAATAATGTAAAATTGCTTAGCAAATTCTTCATTCTAATAATCATGTATATATATTTATATATGTTAACTAAAGTATTTGCGTTTAATGAATTGCATTGCAGTTAAAATGTCATTACTGATGATTGACATCATTGCTAAATAGCAAAATGTTGTATTAGTATTAATACTTAATTAATAACTAATTGCTGGCTAGCAAATCAAATGAACAAACTTTACTACAGTGTTTACAAAATGCAAGCAAAAATCTATTAATAAATATTGAACTGCTTGTTTTACTTTTTGTTGCTATTGGCAATGCAATTGCTAAGTAACTTTTAGTTAGAGTATTAGCAACAAAAGCAGCGAGCACTGGACAATAAGCTGGCAGCAGCTATTGTTGTTGCTGTTGTGTGTGTGGGCGTTGGGGAGGGGGCGTGTACCTGTCATTTGATACAATTGTTAGCCAAATTGCCGCGAGAGTCAACGATTATCAACTGAATTGTTATTACGCTCTTACTTGTTGTGCAACTCTCGAGCAACATTGACAGTCAGTGCTGCCCGTCAAGTGTTTTAATATTAAACGCACACACACACATGCACACTTAAGCAGAGAGCGGACTGAGAAGCCTTAAATGCGACCACTAATTGACTTTAAGCAGCTTCCAGCTCTAAGTCTAAGTCAAAGGCGTGTTCGTGTTCGTGTCAAATATACTTGATTGATTAGGCCAGAAGTTGGCACAGTAGCTGCCAATTGTATGCTGACAAGCAAACTTGAGGGCGCAACAAATTTTTACTTCAGCTATTGCTAGTGAGTTAGTTGAGCTTCTATAACATTAAGCATTCAATTAATGTAAATTGTATTTAAATTTTGCTTAATAAACACGCCAAGAGCTTTGTAAACATAATTATGACAGCGACTGTGCAGAGTTATGGATTGTTATGCTGCTTCCAAGTAAAACTACAACTGGTTTGCATGGCCAGCAGCTTAAGCTGAAGCTAAAGTTCAAATTCAAGGGAAATTGTTGCATAACTTGCAGTTGAAGCTTTGAAGAATTTAGAGGGAAATGCATTTTCCTCATAGGACTTATCACGTTGTGTAATTTAATGCTCAAAGCGCTTAAAATAAAAATAAGCAACTGCAATGAATTTCAGAGTAAATATTATTTAAGCAAATATGTGAATTATGCATCACGCTGCGTATGCGTAATATTTAATAGACTTGTGTCTTACAGTTATTTGCCTCAAAGACTCAAATGCACAGCAATGAGCAGATACAATGCAAATGATTCGAATATTACGTATACGACGCATTGCACAAACTTCATTAATTGCATTCTTTGATAACAAAAAGACGAATAGACAAATAAATGTTTGTGAGTCAATGCAACAATCATGAGCAAACAATTGACGGCGGCGGCGGCGGCGGCTTCGCAGCTGCCAAATTGAATTAGAATTGCATTAAAATTGAATTTGTCAAGCTTACTGCTGATCGGGAGTCGACGCTGGTGGCGCTAAATGGATCTGCAGCCAATTTGTGTGGCACACTCCTCGACTCGACAGTGTGTGTGTGTGTGTGTGGCATGTGGCATGTGCCTCGCAACTCTTGCTCTGTGGCAATTGCTGCAAAAGTTTTTATTGAGCAACTAACTGTGAAATTAAATTGTGAATTAAAAGCTGCCACCATTGGCCAAACAGCGATTACGATTACGAGCGTTGCAGCTGCCGCAGTTGCAGCAGCAGCAGCAGCAGCAGCAGCAACAGCAGCAAGAGTTAGGGCCAGGGGGAGGCGGGGGGCGTGGCACAGACACTGGGGACATATCGTTAATGCCGCGCATTTGCGTCAATGGGAAGCAGCAGCATTTCTTTGGCGCAACTGCAACTTGCAACTCGGTTATGGCTGCCACACACAGTCGCAGTCGCAGTCGCAGTCACAGTCCATGCCACAGCCGCAGACACAGACACAGACACATACGCTGTCAGGCAGGACCAACTCCTTTGGCTATTTGCAGTAAATTGAAAAAGTATTAAATCAATAAATAAAAGTTACGCACAGACACACGTGCGGCTAAGCGAGAGAGCGAGAGCGAGAAAGAGCGAGTGTGTCGGAGCGAGTTAGAGGCAGAACGTGTAAGTTTTGCTTGCTGCTCAATGAGTGCACTGCAAGAAATACTTGTAATGCTCTAAATAATTAATTGTTATATTAACAAAGCTCAAACAAAAGTGCAAGCAATTGAAAGTTCAATGTGCAATAATTAAAGTTTATTATGCTAAACAATAAACTTTCAAACATTTAAGTTACGCTCAAAAATAAATTGATTGTTATGCATAACACTCAGCTCTTAGTTATGCAAAGCACTGCGCTTGCTGCTAAAAATATCAACTGCTTGCTTTTTCACTGCTTGCATTAAATTTAAGTTGCGCTCAAAAATAAACTGATTGTTATGCATATCACTCAGCTCTCAGTTATGCAAAGCACTCACATATCAACTGCTTTCTTTTGAACTGCTTGTTTTATTTGTGCAGTGCACTGTTGCTGTTGAAAATTTGCTGCGCCTGCTGCTGTGGCGCTTGTGTCGCTTACGTTGCACAATTTCCCTGGGTCATGTTCACATATCCTATAACCCACTCACACACACACACACACACACACAGAGAGACAGAGAGAGCGTGAGTGAGTGTGGGGGTAATGGGAGATTGAGAGAGCGTTCATTTGGGGTTACAGCCACGGCGCGTGTTAATTACTCGGAACATTTTAAACGTTACAGAGCGCTGCTGATCTGTTGCAGCTGCTGCTGCTGCTGCCACCACCCGCTGTCGACGTCGTTGAAATTTGTTGTATTGATTTAAAAAGCATGCAACATGCCACACATGCCTGCCCCACATACGTGTAGGCGGCTGGCAGCGCTCTGTCCACCTGGCAGGCAATCAATGCAACAACAAGAAGAAACAACATGACAAAAAATTGTAAACTGCACAAAATCTGAAACGTTACGTTAAATAAAAAGAAAAGCAGAACAGACACACAAGCGTATGGAATTGCAAATATGCTATAATAATAATTAAATCAACTAGGCAGGTTAATAATAAATTTAGCTTAGTGCCTGCTTTAATGCAATTGATTGATTGATTTAAAGTCGAGCACATTTAGTTAGCCTTATAAAATGAAAGCGCATAAATAATGCCAGCAGTTTAAGCTTTATGCGTTTATTTATTCATTAAGCACACACAGCATAAAAAAACAAAAAATTATAGCAGCAGATTGATGAAGGCTGTGGCACTTGATTTAAGCAAAATTGCATATTTCATTTTACAGGGTAGCCAAGCAGATTGCCAAGGCACAAATTGTTATTGTTATAGAGCAATTGTTTTACGTGCTGTGTATGTGTGTGTGTGTGTTGCGCTATTGTTAATGCTGCTCTTTTGGGTCAGCCGCAGCAATTTTATAGTTGACAACTGTGCGTATGCTTAATAAATATCTGTCTGACAGTTTATTGTTATATGTATGGGGGCTCAGCTCAGCTCAGCTCAGCTCAGTTAGCGCCAGCAGCACATTGTGCCGAGTCAGGCATCAGTATCTTAACTGCTTGCAAGCAGTTCAACTACAAGTCGTAGCTACAAGTCTGAGTTTGCAGTTTATTAAAAGCCGCATGTCGAACACTTTCAAGCAATTTAATTAGCAGCAAATTCAACAATTTCCATACACCAAGCAAACGTCTCGCTCTCGCTTTCGCTCTGTCTATAGCGCACTCTTTCTCGCTCACTTGCGAGTCGCTGGCAACGTCCAACGCTTTTTATTAGAATCGTAAATAGTCTTTACGAGTTGTACGTGCCCAAAATTTGCAATAGGCCAACAAATTTTTCGGCTCTCCCTTTGCCCTTTCGCCTGCTGCTGCTGCTGCTGCTTCTTCTTCCTATGCTCGCTTTCGCATTTCATTTTTTTGTATGCTGTGTGTTGTTGCCTCTCGTTTCATAATCATAATCATTATCGTAAGCATTATCAAAGCAATGTTTATGCGCAAAGTCCCAGCCCCAGTCCCAGCCCCACTCCCACTCCCAGTCCCTTTACAGTTATCGAATGGCAAACTTATTTTTTATTTGCGCACAGAGAGGAAACTCGATATTGAATATGGCAAATGTTGATTGATAAGTCCACTAAGCGAAGCGATAAAAAATATGCAAACTATGGCAGCGGCAAATTAGCAAAGCTTGAAATTCAATGGAATTGCTTTTTTTTTTTATAAACACACGAGCAAAGCGTTTGCAATTGATATGAGCGATTTAGCTCTAGAATGAAGTTTCACTTGGCGCTTGAGGCTTTGGGTTAACGCTTTTTAAATGTCAAACAGCTGGCATAAATATATATAAATTTATAATGAACACACACACACACACACACACAAAGAGAGCGAGAGAGCGAGTTGCATGCATATAAAAGTGTAAATATTTATTGCATTAAATAACGAAAGCAAACAGCGTTTTGACATTTTAATTGAATAAAATCGTTTTGTGGTCTTTTAAGGATTATTTCATGGCCAACAGATGCGTGGCAAGCAGTCCGCACACACACACACACACACACACATACATATGCATATATTTAAATACACGACTGTGTGTGTGTGAAATGCATTCATGGCAGCAATTGAAATGGCGCTCACTCTTTCGCTCCTCGAGCTGTGTGTTCAACAAGGTGAAAAACAGGCGCAGGACAAACTGTTTTGGCCATTTTGAATTTTTGGCCACTAGACAGACAGTTGAGGTAAACGTTACACACACACACACACATGCATATATATTTGCTTGATTTATAAATATATCTACTTTGTCTATATACAGAACTGCTTGCTTGCTTGTTGTGTTTAGCTCTTGTGGCAACACACACACACACACACACATACATGTGAGTGCATGTGCCACGCCCACTGTTTGCTGATTTGCATTTAATTGCAGCCGCCCATTATACAACAGAATTTATTTTATGTATTTTGCACTTTTTTTTTGTTTTGTCTGCTTCAAAGCTCTTATATATAGTATATATATATATATATATACAGTTATATACAGTACACTTTGTGTGTTAAGTCTGTGCTGTAATTAAAATGCATTTACTAAAGCGCAGACTTATAATTCCATAGTCTTTGATTAATCATTTCAGCACTTTAATTAATTCCAAGCCAACAATCAATTTGTCTTAATTTTGAATTGATACGCGCATTGAAAACGACATATAATTGAGTTGCTTGTATCGAATCAATCGCATGTTGCTTATATAGCAGTATTCACTGTATATTTTATATATATGCATGTCCGTCTGAATTGTTTATTGTCATTTACTCTTTTCGCTGCTCGCGCTTGCCTTTTGTTATCGCTTAAGCTGCTTTCAATTTATTGGTGTGCACAGTTTAAACGATTTCGCTTTTTCTACATTTCCATTGCTGCCCCCGAAAAATACAACATGCTGACTAAAATGCCAGACACCCAATCCCCCCCAAAACCACCACCCACCACCCACCACATTGACTCTCAGCCATATAGTACACTAGCTGTCAATGCTGTAGCTGCGCGCCCAATGCATAAAACTTGCCAATTATGCAATTGTATGCAATGAACTCCACTCACACACACACACATAGAGAGAGAGAGAGAGAGAGAGAAAGAGTCTAGCATCTAAGCTCTGTTGTCGCCCACACGCTACATAATCCCCTGGTCTGAGTCTGGGTCTGAGTCTGGGTTCTGCTTCAGCTTTAAAGCCGCGTTTGCGTTTTCTTTTTTTGTTATATTCAATGCTGCTGCTGCTGTAGTTGCCACAGCGCTAAATGTGGCATTAAATTTGCTGCCCAGCAAATAACAACAACAAAAATATTGCAAGTTGCATTCACACACACACACACACACACATGTACACATTTATAACTGCTAACTGGACACTAAAAATATGGTCACAGCGCACATTCAACAAAAAAGCCAAAAACACAAAAAGAAAAAACAGAACACAGCATAAGAGAGATAGAGAGAGAGAGAGTGAGAGACTGAAGTAAAGAGACACAGAGCGTATACATTATTTATACTCTTAAACTGCTTGCGGGGTATATCGCTTGCTTCGCTAAGCAGTTCAATCAAGCAGGCAGGCAGGCAAGCAGGCAAGCAAGCAGTTCGTGCATGCTTGACAAATGCTCAATTCTATAAAACTCGAGATCATTCAAAGTGCTGCGCGTTTAATGCTTTGGCTTTTGTTTTTATATGTTTGATTTATAAATATAAAACAGTTCACAGCCTGCGAAATATATATAAACAGTTTCAAACGCATTGATTAAACAAGCTGTGTAACAATTGAAATGAAATAAAACTTTTGTATCGCTTAATTGCATATGACGTTAAACAGCAACGAAAAATAAAGTTTATCAAATGTAAAATCTGCACAATTTAAATGAAATATTTCGAATAATTGAATAAACAATTTGAATATAGTTTACTTGCATTTAAAGTTAAGCTGCATCGCATATTTATATATCTATATATTATATGCTTTTCTGATTTTGAAAGTTGTAAATTAGCAACATTTTAGAGCGTAACATGGCGTTGCACTCACTTTTGGTTGCATTGTCAGCTATTTTGTTGTTGTTGTTGTCAAGTTTCCTGTTGGTTGTTGCTCGCGCACTTAGCAGTACTTTGAACTAATTTTTAATGTCGCTCATATTTTGCAGCAGACACAACAACTGACAACACACGTTCTCGCTCTCTCTCTCTCTCTCTCGCCATTTCTCTCTCTTTCTGTTGTCTGTCTCTCACCTGGTGAAGAGCTGGAGGCAAAAAGTAATTGCTCAAAGTGCTGAATTGCTTGCCAGGCAAATATTAGTTTTGTTTATGCCTATATCGATGGAAAGCCCAGCTCATGCTCTTCATGCTCATCCGTTGCCTGTCTGACTGACTGACTGACTAAATTCAAAGTTTGTGCGTAGTTATTGTTGTTGGTATTTACTGCAGTTAGAGCAGCTTATTGGCAACGGGCTGCAATACAGAGAGATAGACACAAGTACTTACCCCACCATATATTGTCCTGCAGCAGACAGACTGCTCCTCCATATGTGTGTGTGTGTGTGTGTGTTTTGCTTACATTTTTTGCTGCTGCTGTTGTTGCTGCTCTGGCTGCGGTTGACTCGCGATATTTATTATTGTTGCTGAAATTGCTGTGTGTCCTCAGCTTGTGCCTTGTGTCCTTGTAGTCATGCTGCTGCTTCCTGCTGCTGCTGCTGCTGCTGACGCATTTAAAGCTTTTGCGGCACATAAATAAAAAAAAAGCAGCGCACAACGAAATTCGCATAAAAAAAGCAGCAGCCAGGCAAGGCAACTAGCAAAGCGGAAGCGGCGGCAGCAGCAGCGTCATGCTCAACAATTGACTGTTGCTGTCTCACTCTCACACTCTCGCTCTCGCTCTGCTGCGGCTGCATTGAGTGGAGTTTAAAGCGAGTTCCGCTTGCTCTCTCTGCCTTCATCATGTTCGAGTGTGTGTGTGTGTGTGTGTGGCAAAGTGTTTCATATGATGGCAGCGTCCAATGCTTGATTTATGTGCCTGCAATCCAAAAGCAGCGACAGCGACTGCCACGCCCACTGCTTGTCTCGAGTGTCCAGTGGCTGCTGAAATGAGCAATTGCTTGTGAAACTTTTGAATTTATTAATATTTGCGCGTATTATTATTGCTATTATTATTTGAAAAAAAAAAAAGGAAGTTGTGTTTCTTTTATTTATTTTTAAATTGTTGTTGTCTTTTATTATTTGGCTTTGTTCGTTATAATATAGTATGTATATTCCAATTGATAGCTAGTTTACCGTTAATCGTTATACATAACATATATAGCATACATTTATGTTCTGCCTGTGTCTCTGTATGCGTGTGTGTGTGTCAGTGTCTGTTTCTGTGTGTGTGTGTGTTTGTATTCTAATAAGAATTTTGCCATAAAGGCACACTTAATTTAATTTAATCAGTTATATATATATTATGTACACATAACTGTAACGCATGTTCTCGTATATAGTTCAGTTGAGTTTAATTAATTATATATATATATATATAGTATGGCGGCATGTGCTATGATTTCTTTATATATATTAATGCTATTTTACATATGTGTATGCTGGCAACAATTATTTATGTTTAGAAATTGTTTTTGTTAGGCTTTCGTTCGTTAAATGTTTGTTGATTAGGATTTGCTTGCTTCATATTCTTTGCATGTGTGTGGCGCGACTTTTATATAACAGTACAGCTCAATATATATTCAATATATTATGTACTATAAATAGAGTTAAGCACAATCTCTTAATTGAATCGATTTCTTTACTTATGATATGTACAGTCTGCAATTATATTAGCGTACAGGAAGTGGACAGGGGCGGGGGCTTGGACATAGCCTTTAGCAAAGGAATTTAGGGGGGGGAGGGGCGCTGGGGACTTAGCTTAGTAATTGCAAATTGCTAAATTGTGTGTTTAATTTCGGCCTCTTTCTTTTTGTTGTTCTTGTTGTTGCTTTTATCACATATGTATTTATTTTATTTTATAGTTAGTTATATTAATTTTGTAGCGCGTCCGTCTGTCTGTTGGTTCGTCTGTCTGTCTGCATCAACTCTTAGTACGAATTGATGCTGATGCGTCAATCGAATTGAGAGGCGAGTTCAGTTGAGTTGAGTTGCGATTTGTTTGCTTAAAATTTAGATTAGCTAATGTTGTAGATACAAAGATACTCTCGACATTAATTGACTAGACTTGTCGCTGTATGTGTGTGTGTGTGTTTGTGTTGCTGTTTGTTTGTATTGTATTTGTTTGTTTGTGTATTTAACTATCATTTATTTATTTGTATATCTGCATAATTTATCGTCTATGTAATTAAGTTATATTTATTTGTTTTTCTTGTTGATGCTCTTGCTGATGCTGCTGTTGTTGTTGTTGCTTATAAATTGCATTTTATTAATTGGCCACAGTACAAGCTTCTACTGCTTCACTTCGCTTTTACTGTTATTTATTGACTAGCAGTTAGTTTAGACTAGAAAAAAAAATACACATACACACATTACATTCACTCACACACACACGCACACGAATTAGTAGTTTTGAAAGCGCTGCGTATTTATTGCTGCTGCGCTATTGCCTCAGCTCAGTTTGTTGTTGCAATGTGTCTAACAATAATTAACAATTTAGTAGATTTGCCATTGATTTTGTCAATAGGCAAGGCATACGCACTTGATCCTTGCTCCGCCTGCTCTCACTCCTTCACTCTCGCTTACGCTTGGGATTAGCCAGAACTCTCTCGCTTGATAGCAGCTGACAACATAAATATAAAATAAACATGGCCAAAGCAAACTTGCATATGCATATTGCTCTTGTGTTTTTGCATTTCACAAATTGCTGCTGTCACTTCACAACACACACGACACCGTAAACTTTTATGAAAAGTGTTGCTCGATGCACAAGCTATCAAAGTATCGAGCAGCTGATCTTGGGAGCGACGATACAAAATGTTGCTCGATAGAAAAGCTACAAGCTATCGAGCAGCTGATCTGGTTCAAATGTTGCTCGATAAGAAAAAAATCAAGCTATCGAGCAGCTGATCTCAAGTGTTGTATATCCAAATTAAGTATTAAAAGTATTGCTCGATAAGCAAGTTATCGAGCGCACAGATCTCGAGTGTTGTAAAAGCTGCTGATAACAAAAAATATACTGAAGTTCAACGAGAGGTGTTGGTATTTTAAGCTGATAACGATAACGGACTATAACTGACAGCAATCGATCAACAAAATTTTACAGCTCAAATGTAAGTCGAGTTTGCTTTGCGCCAACAATTTGTTTGTTTGTTGGTGTGTGTCTGTGTGTGTGTGTGTGTGTTTGGAGAGTCTGTTAACAACAATAAAATGCTTCGTTGTCATAGCAGCAGCAGCAACGAGCAGTGTTCATCGTCAAGCAGCAGATTGACAGTGAGGAGCGGAGATAGCAATAAATGCCGAGAGAGATACCAGGACACACTTGCAAGGATATTCGAGTGCACTTGGATGCCTATGCTATGCACACACACAGCCTGAGATGCATGCAGTATGAAGCTGTCACAGTTGTCGGCTTGCCCACTCGACGCTTTGGCTTTGCTTTTTTGCTTGCCTCACCCCCCCAGCCCAAAGCCCACACTCGCAACTCCACACTCCAGCGCTTTGATTTATGTATGTTGCGAGCTGAACTCTGGCGCGTGTCCTTTGCTGGCCATGGCCATGGCTAGCGCTGAGCCAAAACTCAATCTGTTTGAATTGTTTGCTGCTTGTTTGCAGACAACACACACACACACACATACACATGGACATGCAGTCGCGATTTGTTTGGTTTGTTGCTTGAGTTTCAAGTTTTTGCTTCGTTTTTTTTTGGGTCGATCTTAAATCGGATGGCAGGACATGCTGATGGGCAGACCACTTAAACAAGCTGTTGAATTTGATCGCCCGATTTGAGTTTGACTTGCTGCCAACTTAGAGTGTGTGGCAGGTTGCGAGAGAGACGAGTTAACTGACAAGAGGGCGGGGCCTGGCTTAACTCATTTGCATGTGTCACATCAGTTTCACTTATTTTTTCTTCGCCCAGTTTTTTAGCCCAACTGACACTCGAGGGAGAGACGCACACACACACACACACGCGCACACTTACGCACGTGTCGCCGCTTATTTCGGTTGCGTGCCTCAGGTTGGGAAGCTAAAAGCTGCAGCAAGCAGCATGAGCAGGCAGCACTGGCCTTTAGTCCTCTGAGCCAAGCTGAGCCTTTGGTGTAGGCGATTTTTCAATTAGTTGCTGTTGCTCTTGTTGTTGTTGTTGTTGTGCTACAAATTTGCTCTGCTCTGAGCCTTTCCGTGTGTCTGTGCGCTGCTGAGCTCAAATCCTACATAATTAAAATACTTAAAGGCTTTAAGCGCAAACTTTTCCCTACTACGTTTTTGCTGCCTTCCATGCCCTTGTCGCTTGCCTTGCATATTGCGTATTCGCATATGTGGCAAGTCTAATATATAATAATGTGTGCGAGTGTGTGTGTGTGTGTGTACTAAGCCCACTTAAGCATATTTGCTGCATACTCCCAGCCTTAGTTCGTAGGCACAGCTGCAGTGGTCTGCAGGTTTTTGCTTTTATTGAATGCTGTTTATTTATATGATATGATATACTCTCCCTCTCTCTCACTCTCTCGCTCTTTCGCACACAGTTGAGTTTGTTTGTAGTGGTAGCGCATTAAAATGTTAATGATTGCCACTAAATTGTGGCATGGCTGCCGACAAAGGAGCGACCCGCATGAATCATACGCACTGTTGGCCCACACTTTGCTTTCTTTTTTTTTTTCGTCTTGCAGAGCTCTCTCGTTAATTGACACAGGCGCCCACATAGATTTTCATAATTTTTGTTATTAGACAAACAAACACACGCACAGACGGACGGACGGACACGCTGCGAGCCTTCGGAGAGTTGGAGGCAGGGAGAGAGCGAGAGCTGGGGTCAGCTGCTTGCATATTTAATTACATACGTAGTTTGGCCTTTTGTCGCTAATCTCAAGAAAATGCCAAAAAGAAGAAGAACAAGCAGGCAGCAGCCTAGAGGCAGCAAGTAGAGCTGGAGAGTGCGAGAGGGGGTTGAAACTGGGGTGGGGGGAACTCGAATTTTACGGCTTGGCCTCTGCTTTGACCTCGATTTAACGATTTTGCTTTGTCATTTGCTAGTTTAATTATGTGCATGGAAATTTATGTGCGACTGCTTGACTTTAAATGAAGTGTAAGGACCTTGCTTCAATGCCGAACCCTTTGCACACACACACACAGACACACACAAAAAAAGCAGCAAAGCCTTTGGCCCGCAGGCACAGCTGTTTATTTTTTTTTTTTATTTTGCTTTCTAGACACTCTACTCTCGACTCGACTACGCCCTTCAGTTTATTTATGGGCAGCGCGCCTGATAATCCAGCTACCGAACATAAGCGAAAGAGAGAGAGAGTGAGAGAGAGCGAGGGGCAGAGACGCGGGCGCGCCTGATTAAATTTCGTATTAGCTCAATAAATTTGCAACGACAAACGGCAACAAAAAAAAAAAAAAAAAGAAAACAAAAGGCAAATAATATGAATGCGCTGCGACACGCAAATGAACAGCGCTTAACCCCAACAACAACAACAATAAGAACAACAATTCCCGTTACAATCTACAATCTACACTTTCGACTCGACGCTGTCCACTGTGTCCAGCATCATATTTCAGACGCTGGCTGCCTCAGCTTGAACTGCTGCACAGCAGCCAGCTTCTGTCCGTCTGTCTGCTTCGCTTCTTTTTGTGGTTGGAGCTAATTGATGGCGCTGGTAATTTGCAAAGAGCGACAGAGCGACAGAGAGAGAGAGAGAGAGCAAGCGAGCGACGGGCGAAGCTTAAGCAGTCAGCCAAAATGAAAGCGAAACACACAACGTAAACTGAAATTGAAACGGTAAAGTTAACTGTAACTGTAACGGTAACGGAAACTCGAAATGAAATGGAAACTGATTGCTGGAATTTGTGTAAATATTTCAATACTTCATTGCATGCATTTTTATCATTTCACACTCGTTCGCTCTCTCTCTCTCTCTCTCTCTCTCTCTCTCTCTCTCTCGCTCACACGCTGCAATTTAAAATTGCATTTCATTTTACTTCATTTCGTTGATTTGATTTATAGCCCAACAATCATCAATTTTTTTGTTTTTCTATATAGCATATGCTTATTATGCTCAGCATGAAGTTGAGGGGCGTGACGTAAGTAAATAAGTCATGGGCGCAGTGCATAAAAAATTTAAATTCACATTTATCTGCTTTCAATAACGAATCACGCCCCTGTGCGCAGCGCTACTAACTACGCCACTGTATGGCAAATTGTTTGCAATATTGCTGCAGCGTATTTGAAAGTCGCTCTGGCCTGACTGAATGTTGCATTAAACAATGTTTAATCAACTATGCAGGCGGGCAGGCAGGCAGGCAGGCAGGCAGGCAGGCAGGCAGGCAGGCAGGCATTAATTTATATTTATTTATAAACAAAGCAGCAAGCTTAAAGCTGGCAGCAGGACTTGCAAAAATTCATTGCAATGCTTGCCGATAAACATAAATAAATAACAAGCAACTTTAATTGTCATTAAATTTAAAGACAAACAATACGCCGCGTTGTTGTTGTTGTTGTTGTTGCAACGTTGGCTGCGCTATTAAATTCAATGTTTGTGACTTTGCTGCTGCTGCTGCTGCTGCTGCTGTAAAAGGCGCTGACGACTTTGATGGACTTTGGTTGGACCAAGGGACGAGAGTTTTAATTTTGCGCGGTTTTAGGGTCGCCCAGAGATAGAGATAGAGAGTGAGCGACTGAGAGTGGTGGGGAGCGCGTTAATTACGCGACTTTTGCTGCGGTTGGACATTTGCTGATTGCAGCAGTGACAGCGCGGCATGCACGACTTGCCCCTTGTGCCGCATGTGGGGGCAGATAGACAGAGCAGACCAGACCAGACCAGACAGAGGCTGCCACATGGCTCTGAAGCTGCAGCTAACATGTTCAGTTAGTCACGCCAATTTTTATTGCATTGCTGACGTGGCCTGACGACCATAAAGCAGCCAAAGAGCGAGAGCGAGAGATTAGCGCAGGGCAGCTATCAGTTGCAACAATGCCACACTATATATATATATATATATATATATGTGGAACTGTAGCTTTTACTTGTTTTTGGATTTCAGGCGTAACAATTAAGTTAACAAGCTGCAGAGATGAAGCGTCGAGTGACAGCAGCAACGACAGTTGAGGCATGAAGAGAGCCAGCCATGTGTGTGTATGTGTGTGTGTGGCATGTGGCAGGCTTTAAACTTTAAAATTTGTTGTGGCAAGCAGCAATCAGCCTACAATTAGCTCAAAAGTTAAGCTGCTCCATATGAACTCAACTTATGTGTTTGAGTCAGAGGCGTGCCAGCGAGGGGGGGCTGGCGGGTTAAACAACAAAAGTCACAAATAGTTTGACGAGTGCAGAGTTGGGGGCTGGTGAATGCATTACAGTAAAGTGGACTTGAAAGTAAACAAAGTTTTAATTTCCTTCAATGATTTCTCTGCGCATTTGTTTTGCTGCCACCGCAAAATGGGGCAAGAGCACACTCCAGTGTGTGTGTGTGTGTGTGTGTGTGTAGAATGCTTAGCATCATAATCAAGTTAGATAAATCTAAATCCTTTGCGATAAAACGGGCCAAAGAATAGAGCAGAGACCGAAGCTGAAGCTGAAGCTGAATCCTGCGCCCGCACTCAAACTTTTGGCGCCCTAACAAGCCTCAGAGTAAGAGCGAGAGCGAGAGAGAGAGCAAGAGCGGGGGGAAACGGACGAACCGAATTAGAGCGTTCCCAGTGCCGAGCAGCGAGTGAATAGAATTTGTAATTTCCGTTTTCGTTTTGTATGCTAACCCAATGGCAACAACAGCAACAACAACAGTGGCAACAATTGTAGCAGCAACATCTTCTTGTTGCCCGTTCGAGGGCGTTGCCTGCTGCTTTTGCGCCTGCAGCACTTTAAGCTTGCCCCCCCACTCGCTCCACGCCACTGCGCTTGCCACAATGCTTGGCTTAATGCAACTGCGGCAGACGCCTTTAAGCTGCCACACGGACTCTGACTGCAGTTCAATTGGCAAGCCCAAGGCCCAAAGTCAACTCGATAATGAAAATGTTGCACTTGCAACGAAACTTAAATTAGGTGTTGCACATAAATAAAAATAAAAGTCGAGAACTTACACAAAATGATTTCGAGGCGCCACAACACAAAAGCTGCAAAAACAATAGAAAATTAAAATCAAAAAATAAATACAGGCTGTCAAAATTATAAGTTTAAATTTCAAAATGCACGCACTTTTATTGAATCAAATGCTTTAAGCAAACTTGTCTAATTTTGCTTTTCTTTTTGCTGTACATTTAAATCATAAATGTTGCAACTCAATCACAAAATGTGATTTGAGAACTTTTAGCCACAAAAGCTGCAATTGATGTGCGTAGAATAAAAATAAATAAATGTTGTGGATTTGAAATAAATAGAAGGCAAGCACACACACGCACACACACACATACACATGAGTGTGCAGCAGCAACAATAAAAGTAGCAAATGGCAACACACATTTTAAAGCTGTAACTAAATTCTATTTGCATGTAGAATTCACGAAAGAGTGTGACAAAGCGAGAGGGGGTGGGGGTGGGGGTGGCAGTGTGTGTGTGTGGCTTGGAGGTCGCACTGTCATGACGATTGTTGAAGCTGGAACTGGGACTGGGGCCTGTGTGATTAGAGCGATAAGCAAAGGCAGAGGCGGCTCGGCTGCATTCATTGTAAGTTGTACTTACTTAGTTAATGAAATCCTTTACACAGACACATACATACACACACACATGCACACATACACATTCAGTTCATTCGCTGTGGCTATACATAGAATACTTAAATTTTAAGCGAGAGTTTAGTTTAGCTTGTCGCCTAGTGTTTTAGTTTTGGTTTCAGTTTCAGTTTGTGTGTGTGTGTGTGTGTGTGTGTTTGTGTGAGCTTATGGCTGACGCCGTCGCTTGCGTCGACGTCGCCAGAGCACATGGGGCGCAGCTAGTCGCCACTCCAGGCACGAGGCGACAGCAATGAGCAGCATCGGTGTCAGCCCCAAAGCAAGCGAAGCCGCCGATGAGCCGAGATTGCCTTTGGTCAGCTGATCGGCACAACGCCCAATGGCATCGATGTCCAGCTCGCTCATCATGCGTCCGTTCACCTCCAGCGGCGAGATGCAGTAGTTCTTCTGCAGAAAGTCGCTCAGATTGTGCGCACCCTCGGCCAGCGGCCCGTCGAGCAGCGTGTGGATGTGACAGCCGCAGGGGAAATGATTGTTCAGCAGCTGCAGATGATCGACGCCGTCGACGATGATGGCATTGGGATCGGGCGTCTCCAGCACATGATTGCCGTGGAACTTTAGATGCTTGATCGCCGCCGTGTTCGTAAAGTTGAGCTCCTCAATCGAATCGATTTTGTTGTTCAGGATTTGCAGCGTCTCGACCTGCGTCAGACCGGTGAAGGCGTCGGCACAGATGACGCCCAGGTCGGACTCTTGCAGCGTCAGCAGCAGCACATTGGACAGGCCGCGAAAGGTGAACGGCGAGATCTCCTTCAGGTCCATGTAGGCCAACTTCAGCAGTCCGACCGCATCCATGCCGAAGAACGCGTCCTGCTCGATGCTGCGTATGCCCGAGGGCAGTATCAAGTGACCCACATTGGTTAGGCTGCTGAAGGCGGAGCTCTCGATGCGTATCAGCGGATTGTTGCTCAGCAGGATCAGCTTGATGTTCGAGGTGCCCGCAAAGGCGTTGCCCTCGATGCGCTGAATCTGATTGTGGCTCAGCAGTATCGTCGATAGATTCTGCAGTCCGGCGAATGCGAATTGCGCCACCAGCTGCAGCGGCGTGTACTGTATCGAGAGTTCGCGTAGGCGTGGCAAGCCCCTAAACGCAAACTGCTTGATGCGCGTTATGTTGTTGCCGTCCAGCGAAAGTTTCTTCAGCGCCCGCAGGCCGGCGAACGAGTCCGGCTTGATAATCGGGAAATTGTTTTTGGTCAGCGCCAGATTCTCCACCGTCGCTGGCAGCTGGCGCAGCGGTATCTGCTCGAGTCCGCCCGTGTTACACAGCACCTACAAAAGAGACAAAGAAAGAGAGAGAGAGAGAGAGAGAGTGTGAGAAAGAGATAGCGAGCGCGTGTGAGTTGATTATGCTGCGACTAAATTGAATTTGCGGCTTTATTGCTGCAAATAAAATTAAATCGAATTTTTTTTTTTTCGCTTCTTCTTCATCTCTGCGCTTTGTTTTGTCGCTGGCGCCCCCCACACACGCTTCGTTGCTCATTTTTATTCAACTGTTCAACCGCCCCCCCCCGCCCCCTTCCATGGCCACGCATTGTGTTTTGCTCTGCGTTGCGCCATTTTTATCGCTCTGCTCGTCGCTCTGTCGCTCGCTTTTGTGCTTGAATTTTTTATAACTATTATGTGCTGATGTGTGCGTTGGCCAATCTTCAAGACAGCAACCCAACCCCCCCACAACGCATGCTACTGTCCACTGCAATTCCCCCCACTCCCACTCCCATTCCCATTCCCACGCTGTCTCTGTAGCTAATTCACTTGCCTACGTTAAACATTTACACAAATTTTCATACGCTTCACCTTCTGCTTCTTCTTCTTTTTGTGTAATTCTTTTTTTTTTTGTGATTTGCGCGCATTTAAAAGTTTTATTTCTTTGTTCATTTCATTTCGTTTGCTGCCTCTCGCTCATTGTTGTTTCATTTCAAGCTGTTCCAGTTTTCTGTGTGTGTTTGCTCTTGCGCTCGATTTAATGAAATTTCTTTGCTAGCGACACTGCCACGCCCCCAGCCCCTCGCACGCACACGCACACTCACACTCACACTCACAGGTGTGTGTGTGTGTGTGTGTGAGCTGCAGCTGCAGACACAACTTTAAGTTGAACTTTACACAAATCCCAAAGTTTGCTGCTTCTTCTTCTTCTTCTACTACTTCGTTTTTTTTTTTTTTTTTTTGTTGATGTGGTTGGAGTTGAAGGTGGGGCGCTGGCAGCTGTTTGCACTTCACGCTAGCAAAGCTACAAAAATCTTTTATACGCGCACCAACTGCAGCTCTCTCTATTATATATATATTATATATATATAACACTCCGCTGCACTTGAATAGGGCTAAGCATTATGCTAGCTTAAGCTTATGAAAAGCAAAAACAATTCAATCGAAAAATTTAATTCAATTAGCAACTAATTTACTTGAGTTTGAAAAAGATTTCGAAAATTGTTAGCAATGGAATTTGTACTTGACTTGAATTTCTCAAAGAAAATTTATTACTTTACTATTTCTAAATTAGCAAATATTTGAAAACTGTTTGTCTGTTTTCTTATTCAGCCTGTTTCTGTTTAATTATTTTTTGCCTTTTTTGCGGCTTGCACTTTGTAAGCCTGAATAAAATATTTAATTCTTTTTGTTGTTTGTGTTCGACTTTAATTGTTTTTGTGCAAAAATTAGTTTAAAGTTCATGCCATTCATTGCTTGTGTCTCTGTTCAAATGCAAACATCTGTATCTGAAGTTCTTTCGCTTTTCGTTGTACAGTCATGCCTCGCTTAGCGAACTGTTCAATACTCAGTTCATCTGTGGAGTCACAAATTAATTCCATTATTAGAAATATTTTTTCTTTTACTTGTTTTTTTTTAATTAATGTTGATTTTCTGAACTTAATCTTTGGAAATCTTGGAGTCTATCAAACGAACCATGCGAAGATTTTGAGAAATTTGTATCTGCTAAACCTTGAAGCTGATTTTGGTTTGTTTTATGTATAATTTTAAAACTTTTAAAAAGACTTGCTCATTAATTTTGCATTGGTTTCGGCTAACAGCTAACGTGCTAAAGCAAATTAGCCTTGTTAAGCGAGGTATGACTGTAGTTATCTCGTATTCATGCAAGTGAAGTTGTTTGGCTTGCGCTTTATTTGTATTTTGTTCTTGTTGTTGTTGTCGAGTGGAGTGCAGAGCAAATCATTGCATTGTCCATAATCTGGAATAATGAAATCACTTAAGTTACCAATTTGGTAAAAATGACGATGCCAGCAGCGATTCCACGCTCCCACTGGTAATAAGGATATGCGCATTAAGAAGAACGAGCTCAGTCCAGACTACAGTTGAAAGTGGAGAGCAGCAGCAGCAGCAGCTGCCCGCCTAAAATCTCGCGGGAGACAATTGAATGCGAAGCCAAAGAGAGAGAGAGAGAGAGAGACTGAGGGAAAGACAATGGGGCAATGTAACAAGTGGTAAATTCTGGGCCTACATCTAGCTATCTGTTTAGCCTTTGCCACGCCCTAACGCCCTTACGCCTCTCGCGTTACGCCTTTGTATTGCAGTTTTGCTCGAAACAAAGGGAAATGAACACATTCAGCCAGCATTTTCGATTTAATTTCTGTGCTCATCACTGCCAACTACGTCCGTCCGTCTGTCTGTCCGTTCGTCCGTCTGTCTGTCCGTTCGTCTGTCTGTGTGTGTGTGTGTGTGTGTGTGTGGTGGTCATCAGGCTTTGACTAAGCCACTGGAGTCCCCAGACGACCAGAGCCAGCAGCGCTAGTGTCCAGCAGTCAAGCAGTCTACCCTACCCCGACCTGCTTGCTTTGCCCTGCTTGCTCTGTGCTGCTTGCTCTGCTTCTCATCTCGCTGCGTATTCTTTATTTTTAGTTTGTCTCGCTCTTGTTCAGCGCTTGATGATGATGCATATTGCTACACTGGGAGAAAAACATTTAGCTGAAATTGCTTTAGCTTTCATTAATTTCTGATTAATTACTAATTAATCTGCTAAATGTAAATCTAATTGTTATTAAGCAAATACTTAATGGGCAACAAATCAAAGCTGCAGAAAAATGTTTAGTTCAAAATTCGATTTGTAGTAAAACGATTAATAAATAAATAAAAGAACTATAGCAAGCTGTTTGTTTTTTATTTTTCTCCAAGTGCAGCCACAACTAGGAATACTACAAAATGGTAAAGCCAGCATAACAGGCTGGGGAACTATAACTACAACAACAACAATAAAGTGAAGAAGCGCAAAGCAACAACAACAGGAGAGAAGAAGGCAGTGAAGCAGCTGAAAAAGAAGCGAATGCTAAAGAGAGAGAGAGAGAAAGTAGACATTGTTAAGCTTACTTGAGTCTGGGACAAGCAGATGCACTCGGCTGGGCATGATTTGGATGTTTCGGTTTGTTGCGAGTTCCACAGGCAGACAACAGTGAGCGCAATTATGAGCAACAGCCAGGAATTGCACATTTCACGTTGTTGCTGACACGACAGTTTGGCGGCGTAATTGAGCTCAATTCACTCTCTCTCACTCTGTCTCTAGCTCGGATGAGGCGCTGGCTGCTCTTCCTCCTGGACTGGACTGTTGTTGGCCGCTTGCCTGCCAGCCTGAGAGCCTGAGGGGGTGGTGGGGCAGTCAGGAGTCAGTCAATGGTGGATGGAGGCCGCTTCAGGCCCGCTGCGAGCCGCTCTCTCTCTCTTGCTGTCTCGCTCGCTCGCTTACGATTTGGCGTTGCGTGCTGCGTTTTTGGCGTCGTGCTCTTTATTTATTTATATTTTTATATTGCGTTATTTCATTTGAGCTCTCGTTTTTATATATTCTTATGCTTAATCATATTTATTTATGCTGCTGCTGCTGACGCTGCTTGGCGTGGGCGTAAACATGGGCGTGGCGCACTGCAAAGAAACAACGATAAGAGCAAAGTAAAGCTTAAAATAAAATACAAATACAAATGCAAATGCAAATACAAATACAAATAGAAATGGCAATTGTAGTAAGAATTTTGCGTCTCATTTTGCTGCTGCTGTTTTTAGTGCTGAGAGTGCAGCAATGCGACACTTAAACTTATGACTCACACACATAGAGAGATAAAGAGATAGACAGAGAGAGAGAGAGAGAGAGAGAGAGAGAGTGGATAGAGACATAAGTATTTCGTCAGTGCACTTAAAATCTGTGACTACTGCTTCGATGGCAATACAGAAAACACCTGACATGCAAAATTTATGCTTAGCTTAGGCAGCACTCGTCGCTCACTGGAGACGGCGACAGCGACAGCGACAGAGAGAGGGAGGGAGAGCTGGCTAATAATTTGACATTCGGCATAGGCTTGAAGGGAGAGCGGCGTATGGAGAGAGAGAGAGAGAGAGAGAGAGCGGCGACTTTGGAGCTCTGTCTGTGGGCTCAAAGCTGCGACAGGCGCCCAAAGCGCAAACAGCTTCAGCTTCAGGGTATGCACGACTTGCAGCTGCGCTTTAAGCAGTTGCCAAAAAATATATTTCATATGCCTAGCTGTAGCAACAATACAAAAATTAAGTATACGTCTGGTCGGCTGTGCTTGAATTTGGTCACGGCAGCGATTGCGACTGCGACTGCGACTCTGTTGCTTTTGGCTTTGGGGGGCTCTGGCAAATAGAACTGCTTGTTAATCATCAATAATAAATATGTAATGCAAGGTGCACGTCCAGCTGTAGCAGCAGCAGCAGCTAGAGAGTCAGCCAGCCAGCCAGCCAGCCAGCCAGTCAGCCAGCCAAGGATGAACAAAGCCAATGCAATATAATAACTAAAATTGCACTAAAGAGAATTTGCAATGAGGCAGCCGCTCCTGACAGTTGTTGGCTGGCCTCACTTCGAGTTGGCTGTGTGTGTGCATGTGTGTGTGTTGGGTTTATAATGTTTAAATGCACAAATCAAATATGCAAACAGCCAAACAGGCAAACAGCACCTGATGTTCCAAGCTAAGCTCTGAGCACGGGCTTTTAATTGAACACTGAACACAACACAGCAGAGCAGAGCAGAGCAGAGCACACAGGACTAAGGACTAAGGACCAAACAAAATGTGCTGTGTGGACAATGGTCGAGTCAGTTACGTACACAAAGACAATTTCGAATGAGTTAAGCACAAAGAGATAGAGAAAGAGTACGAGAGGGCAGTGCAGTGCAGGGGGTGGGGAGAGATGGTCATAAAATGGTTTTGGGTCAGCGGGCACAATAAATAAGGACATGGGCATAAAGGCGTCACATTATAATTGGAAGCAGCTGCAGCTGCAATAGCTGGCAGGGGTGAGCGCTGGCGGCATGTTGCATGCAACACACACGCACACAGAGAGAGAGAGATAGCTAATACTAGCTTGTATACGCTTTGGCTTAAAGCGTTTAAAGACGGCACACTTGGCTTGACTTGGCGCCAGACTCAGACTCAGACTACAACTCCGATTCCGACTCCGACTCAGAGACAAGCACACACAATCGCATTACGCTCTGATCTGCTGGGATAAAAGCGAAATAACAAATGCCGGCGCAAGCTCAAATAATGCACAAACAATGGCACAGAGAGAGAGAAAGAGAGTGGAAATGAGTGTGGGGACGGCGGCAAAAGGAATCGCAAATGTGGCAAACTAAGCAACAGGAAGCAGCTTAACAACAAGCAGCAGGTAGCAACGACTGCAAGCAACAGTAACAACTAGGCAACTAGACTTGCTTACTGCTGCCAGTTAACACACTACTCCACTACTCTATGGCCATAGACAGTGCTGGGCTTGGGTTGGACTCGCTACTCTTGCATTGGACTACTTTAATCAGCTAATCAATCAATTTTATTCAATATCTATTATTGAATTAACACTGCACTTGGCTCTGCTGCAAGCTGTAAGATAAGTTGATTTGCCAATTGGTATTTGGGCCTGCACCTTGCACAAATTGTTAGATATTTAAGCTTGTGAGGCTTAGGTGCTATTCAGGCTTCAGTTAAGTTGAGGTTGCATTCAGAGAATTGCAACTTGATTTAATGCAATATGCCATTGTGTGCATTAACATTAAATACGTAGTTAAGTGATTTAAAGCTGAAATAAATATGCTGCCCAACAAAGTAGGCAACGCTTTAAGCTGCACTCACTCTCTCTCACTCTGAACTGCTTGGAAAGCAGCGTGCGCGCACTATCAGCCACAAAGCAGTGCAATTGCAAAGCAGTGTACATCAACTGATATTGCCAGCAATAAATGTTGAGAGCTACATAAGTGCTGGCAAGCAGTATATTAGAAATTAATTGATAGGCAATAGGAGAGTGCTTACATTTTGAAGCTGTGGGGCATGTGGCATGTGCTGCAGGCTGAGGCTGAGTAAACATCATTAAGCAGTTAGGTAAGGAAGTCAAGCAAATCGAATTATTTTCACACAGCGTTTGACGGCGATGGCAACGCTTGGGCAACAAACGAGCCACGCGGCGGACATTTGTCGTTTGTCGCCTTTTGGTCGCCGGGGCCACATTCAATTGATGCCAAAACTGCCAGACAAGAAAAAAGAAAAAACCAACCCACACATAGAAAACCTGTTTAGTGGACAGGACAAGAAGCTGGCAGTAGTAGCCAAGAGCCAAGTGCTTGACCATTGGCGCTCGCTTTGGCTTTAGCTTTAGCGTTGGCTCGTGCACAACGTTCGTTCGGGTCATGAAGATAATTTACAAAACCACAGACACAGACACAGACACCGAGACCAAGACACACACACACACACACACACATGGACATGCCACATGGCTTGCCGTTGCACCATCAGTCAAGCGGACAAGGCCATGGAGCTGGGAGCTGGCAGCCTGAGGCAAGGCAATGGCCAATGCCGTTGGCTAGCGAGCAGTGCCTTAAATTAGAGAGCATTAGTAAGTAAGTTTTGTGTGTTTGAAATTGAAAAAAATTGTACACACACTCGTTATGGGTAAACTCTGACCCAAGCCACCCAAACCCACCCACAACTGTCTGTGTGGCCATTTAATGATCAGCAGCTGTAACTGCAACTGCAACTGAAACTGCAACTGCGGCTGGGCACTTGATCACAGACACAAGCTCTGGGCTCTGAGCTCTGGCGCTTTGCCCATTTAATTGCCTTTATTAGTCGAGCGAAAATAAGCGACAGAGCGAGAGCGAGAGAGTTGGGTTGAGGGTCATAACATTTTTGGCCAAATGCCAGTTGCCAGCACAGCTTACAAGTTTTGCCTTATTGTTTATGTGTGTGTGTGTGTAACTCTCTTATCTTTTCGCCCAAATGCCTGTGCAAATGGCGCTAATCAAATTATGGAAAGGCTTGTTAACAATACAGCAACAGCAACAAATATTAACAAGTGAGCAATGCTGATGCGCATTTGGGATAAAATTTTCACAAAATTTCCACTCACCTGGACCAGTGACCAGCTGACCAGACACGCATAAGCATCCGTTGATAAACAAAGCAAAACAAAAACAAAAAGCCTCAAAACAATTTAATACACAAATTTGTTCGCCTCTTTAAGTTCAACTCTGTGGGTCTGGCTTTGGCTCGAGTTGAGTGAAGTGCCAAGCAGCCTGTTGACAATGGCTATAAAAGCTCGACAAAATACATAAAACATATGTCAAATTTCTTTGGCCAACGAGAGATTTACGCTTACGCGCAGCCACAGACAGAGAGAGAGAGACTCAGCTACATGGCTTCGGCTTCATTCTTTAGTCTCGGCACCTTATCAAAGCTTAGACTCGACTCTGATGCGGAGCAGTCTGTGCGTCCGTCCGTCCGTCTCTCTGTCTGTCTGTCTGTCTATCCAACTGTCTGGCAACCGGCTTGCCCAATTTGTGGCTGTCAACGCCCAACGCCAACACCAACGCTCGACGCCTATCGTCCTTGCTCTGCTGCTGCTGCTGCTGCTCGTCCTTGTCATCAGCAATTCCCAAGTGCGTGCGACGCCTTTAAGCTGCCACTGCCACTGCCACACGCCAGGCTCTGTCTATGGCGTCAGCCAAAGTCTGCAGTCTACACTGCGCGCAAAAAGCAAATGCATAGTTATAAAATATTTGCACAATTCAAAATTTAAATGAAATGTAAGAAAATTATAAAAATAAAAGTAAGTTAAATAAGAATACTTTTAATCATAATTAACTATAAATAATCTTTATGCAATTACATAATCTAAATAAATTTGTTAATAATACAAAAATAAGTAAAAATTAAAAATGCATAAATTAATAAACAAGAAGTTTGGCTTGGCATGTTGCGCATACGGATTGCGCTCAGTGTAATGTTACGCGTTTGGGTTTTATGGCAAGACGCTGCCTATCGTTACATCAGTGCCACGCCCACAGCGTCGAAAGGGGCGGCTGCGAAGACGTATGCATAACGAAAAGTCAACTGAAGTGGGTTTAATAGCGGCAAGGGACCCAAGCAAAGGCCAAAAACCAGTCGCGCCTCAACTCCAGAGCTGCTTGCTATGCGTGCGTGTGTATGTGTGTGTGTGTAACAAATACGGTCAGCGGTTATTGTGTTTATTGGTTTTATGCTTGGCCCAAATGTGTCTGCTGCTTCTGCTTTGGCTGAATTATTGGCTAGCTGAGTTCAAAGGACGCGGCGTGCAATAAATTGAGCGCGCCAACGACTTAAGGCGTATGAGGGGGCGTGTGTGGGCGCGGCTTAAAGCCAAAAATAATGTTAAGCAAAAAGCTGAAGCTAAAATCTCAGAGCCGCAACGCATAATTCAATCATTTAGGCAAATAATCAATCATGCCAAGCATATCATTAATTAATTCAAGCATTTAGCCAAAGGACTAGCGCCCAACTCAACTCGACCACACACACACACACACACACACAGATACAAATAACAGATAAACCAAAAACACTTTCATAAGCACACACACACAGACTTAAACAGCTGTCTGTGTGGGCATCCTGTATCCTGTTGCTGGGTCCAAAAATTTATTTGCTGGCTTCATGTCGACACCGCGCGCTTGGGCTTGGGCTTGGGCTTAGGGATTGGCCCTTCGCCTGGGATTGGGCTCAATGTATGTGGTGCGGCATCAGATTTCGTTGCTGGTGTTTGTGTGTGTATATTTGTAATTAACTGTTATTTAATACGATTTCCTTGATTTGCTTTACGGCGCATTGGGCAACAGGCAAAGGCAAAGGCACGCGCGCCTACGAACTTGGCCCTTGCCTTGCTTGCGGTTTAGCCCCACAAAAACACAAAACACAAAAGCCAAATATCAACTTAATCTACACACACACACACACACACACACACACATGTTGTCTGTGTGTTGTTTGCTTGTTGTTGTTGTTGTTGTTGATGGGGGAGCAGTAAAAATGCGGCTATTTAATTTGCCAAAAAGTTGTGCCTAACGCCTGCAACTTTTTCTGCTCTATTTGATTTGTTACTGTCTCTGTTATTGGCGTGGATTTGTGTCTTATTGCTCATACGCCATGTGTGTGCAGCAACTATTAAATACACTAACAAAAGTCAATGATTAAATCATGTGCAAAGCTATAAATGCTCAAGTGTTGCTTACTTGAGTTCAATGCACATTTTGCAATAATCAATGAATTAAACGCAGCGTAAAATATGCAAGTTTTAATTAGTTGAAGTCTGCTTTGCTATAAAGCTAAGCTGAGTTCAATTGAAATTGAAACACTTGGCTATAGCTAATAAACAATTAATCGTACATAGCTAAGTTTGTTTATAGTTCTGAGATAAACATTAAGCTAAACTTTTATGGTTTAGTCTTTCAATTTAAGTTGCTCATTTCAGATCGATTAACTAGGCTATGCCTAGTGCTTCGCTTTAGCACGCAGCGTGACTAAGAGAGTGTGAGATTTATCTATAGCGCAGCTGGCAGTCTGCTTGAAAACAATTTGTGGCGCCACTAGTACAACTGATGAGCCGTTAAGCACTTGTAACTTGACAGCTGATAAACTTGCAGTGATAAATTCAACACTTAATAGATTAGCCAAGGCGTTGCTTGTTGGTCTGCTCGCTGTTTCGATGTGTGTGTGTGTCTGTGTGTGTGAGTATATCAATTTCATTTGGTTGGGGCAGAGCGTATTGCGTATACGTCGTGTTGTTGCATGAGACGACGACGACAACAAGTTGCAAGTAATACAAGATGACGATGTTGAAACAGAACAAAACAAAGCAAAGAAATGTGCGACAAGCAAATGATGATGAAACAAGAAGCAAATAACAACAAGAACAAGAGAGGCAGGCAGGAGTTGGGCTATAAAAACATGTGTAACTAGACGGCTTACAAGGATCACGCACTCAGTGACACTTAATGCCGTCGACGTAGCGTGTGCCACGGCTAAAGCAGAGCAAATGTCACAAGCAGCAAATAACAAACACACACACACACACAGCAGAGACAGAGATAGAGCTCAAGCGAGAGAGAGAGAGAGAGAGCGGGAGACAGACAAACGCAATTAGCTTTTAGCCATCATAACATTATGAACAGCAACTGACAGACGACAGGCAACACTGAATGCTAAGTGGGCGAGAAAGAGAGAGAGAGCGAGAGTGAGAGCGAGTGAAACTGCGTACTGAGGTTACGAACATTCGAAACGTAGACGTAGCTGTAGACTGAAGCCTGCGGCGTTTGCACTACCGACGAAGTGGGGGGCAGCAGCAGCAGCAGCAGCAGCTTAGGCGCTGTGGTTTGGGTGTGGGCTTGGCGCTTGGTTGGGGGCGCATTATGTATAAAGCAGAGCCAGAGCCAGAGCTGGAGCCAACAATGCCGTTAACTTGTGTCGAGATTAAAATAAGCACACTAACAACATAGAGAGCGAAAAAAACGCAGCAACATAATAACAACAAGCAATGCTCATATTATGCTATACGATATGTATGTGTGTATTAGTGTGTGTGTGTGTGAAATTGTGCAAGCGTCTTATAAGCATAAAGACGGCGGCATGGACGCGGACGTGCCACACATCGCAGCGCCTCGTCTCGTCTCGTCTCGCCTCGCCTCGCATCGCATCGAGTTGAGTTTGACTCTCGCATGAGTTGCGAACTGAAGCTTTGTTTATGATGACAATCTGCTGCTGCTCCTGCTGCTGCTGCTGCTGCCTGCTGTTGGGCATGCAAAGTCGTTGGTAGCTATAGCTAAAGTTGGGTGTGAGTGCCATGACTGTTGCTCTTTTGAGGGCTTTTCGTGTTGGCTTCTAAAAATTACTGCGTAAATGATGATATGAGATTTAGAACATTTCTGCGGTGTCATTTGGCCTTTTGGGGCGGCAGAGAGGATGAACTAGTCGCTCGGCCAGGCCACCGGAAGGAAGTTGTTTAACACATCCGCACACACACACAGTCGTTTGTATGTATGTGTTGGAAGCCGCATTGAAGCTTTCGTACTGACGGACAGTAGCAGCAGCAGCAGCAGCGACTGCAAGCAAGCAGTGCAAGATTATTTGGCACGATAATCATATTACGATTATGTCGCGTAAAACTCAACCCCCCCACACACCCACTCAGCGCCATTGCTCACTTGTATTCCACAGCTAAGGCACAACTTGCAAAACAGACAGACAAATGAAAGCAACAACGAGCGACAACAGCAGCAACTAGAGAGTGGGCACGAGGGGGGGGGTGGAGAGCTGGAGTGTATCATAAAATAATATAGTAAAAGACACTGGCATTATGAGTACGCGCATGGGTTATAATAAGCACTTAGTGTGTGTGCTTGGGGTGGTTGAGTGGGCGGCGCTTGCATCCTTGAACAAATTTATTAAAATGTCATTCTCACATTTTATGTTTTGATGGTCACGCAGCGAGAGCGAGAGCGAGAAACGCAAGCGAATCTCAGCCAAAGACAATGGCTGGGATATTAACAAGCAAAGATATAATCTACACTACGCTGCATTTAAATAGGGACACTTGAAATGCATAAACAAGCGCATTTAAATAAACTCATTAGCTCATTAGATTTTTGCCCAGGCTCGAAAAATATTCAAATAAATTTTATTTCTATGCATATAGTATAATTAATTTACAACAATTTTTGTTACTGTTTTCATTTACTTTAAATGATTTAAATAACAAAGAAATTTGGTTATACTGTGAGGCTGCATTTTTAAAGATTTGCTGTCTTTATTTCGGATCTTTTATCAAAGATATATGTTTGTACTAAAAGCAATTTAATTCACTGCCACTATTAATTTACTATTTGATTTAAAAATATATGCAAATGATTTACTTTTATTCAAGTTATTTAATTGTTTTTGATTTAATTAATTAATGCAAATATCTGTCTGGCATTAATATAAAACTCCATACTGTACCTATTTAAATGCAGGGCAGTGTATTGGCCATATGCTTAGCATATAATTTGCGTTAACTTAAGCAGAAAATTTACGGAATTTGCAAAAAATGCTGTCATTAGAATTTCAAAATTTATTTAATTTTTGCTGTGCTTGCGCTTTAATTGAAATGTGCGCATTTGTATATTAAATTTATTATTTAATTGTATTTTTTTTTTGCAGTGTAGTCGCTTGAGTGTCGTCGTTAGTTTTTGTTTTATTATTGTAATAATTTTGGTTATGGTTGTGGTTCTGGTTCTGGTTCTGGTGCTCGTTGTTGTTGTTGTGCTTAATTGTTTAAATGTTATTTCATTGAATGCTGCGAATGCTGTCATGGGCAACCATCAACGTCGACGTCAACGTCAAAGCGTAGCGTTGACTAGGGGAAGGGGGCACTCCTCTTAAGGATGCGCTGGCATTAAGCTGCGAAGCATTGAGGGGTGCGAAACGCGTTAGCGTTAATGTCTCTCATTTATTGTCATTGTTGTTAATGTTTTTTTGCTCTTTTTTTTCGTGTGCGTGAGAAAAAAGCATTTGCATTTAAGCAGCGAGGGCGGCCACCCATGTAGGTGTCAGCGAGTGCGGTGGGGGGGAAGGGGGCGACTGAGGATTTGACATGGTTAACGCAGAGATTTTGCTTGAATGATTTTTATTGCTCGTTTGTAGTAAATTTGGTGTGTAATTAGACAGAGAGAGAGAGAGAGAGAGAGAGAGAGAGAGAAGAAAAGGGTTACACACACACACTCAGAGCTGTGTATGTGTTGCAGTTAGAGAACAAAGGTTAAGCGACACAATGGGAAGTCAGCTTGGCTGCCAATGAGCAGAGCCCATAGCGTATGCCTGAGGTCTTATAAAAAGAAAAACTGCAATCGTCGGACTTGAATGCAAAAAAAACAAGAATTAGAGCAAAGGTAGTAAAAAAAAATGCCCGGAAGCATTGGCAGTGCATAAGGAATTGCCAAATGCTAAACGACGACATGAAAACCGCAACCGAAAAGTGAAAATGTTTTTCTTTCTATTTTTTTTTTTTTTGGTAGGCAATTCAACTTGCGTATACGTAATATATTTATAAATAAACTGCACTTTTTGTTGCAGCTTTAACTTCACTTTAAAGCAAGTTGCAGAGCCAAAGAAGAGTTGAGGGTACAGTAGTTTTTTTTTTTGTTTTAAATAATTGCTAAAGCAAATGCCACAAAGTTGCAACTCAAGCGCAGCGTGCTAAAGTTTACAATTTAATTAAGCTTTAAATTGCTTATTTTATAATATATGCAATATTAAACGATTCAGTCTGCATCAATTTGAGTTGCCTTAAATAGACAAACTCAGACATGAAAAAGGTTTGAATTAAGTCAAGCCCCAACCAAATTGCATAAATGAATGAAGGCAAGCGACATGTCTAACTTTAATATGCACAATGCCTAAACCACAATTAATTGCATATAAAAGCAACAATCGATTTTTCGATTGAATGTTGCTAATTTAAACAGAGCCAGTCACTCTATATTTTATTTTTGTAGTATCAATATTAATTATATTTATAGGCACCATATTAGTTTTTATTCAATTGCAGTGCAATTATAATTTAATTGCCAGCTAATAGATAAATTTTCATAGCATTTCAATTAAATAAAGCCAATTACTTATTAATCTTAGGGCAGCTTGACGTACTTAAGCCACAATTCATGCAGTTTTGATATCAATTCTTATTTTATATTTATTTTATATTATATTATATATACAGAATAAATAACTTGCATTGATTTTAAATGCAGCAAAATGTAATTTAAAACTTCGTGTTATTTTGTAAATTTGTTTGTATGTTCGCTTTGAAATTTGAAGCAGCAAAGCATAGAGCGCTTTAATTTATGTTTGTGGCTTCAAAATATTGCAGCTTCATTAATAAACTTCTATTAGTTTTATTTTATATAAAACAAGCGTTTGCATTTCATAACCAATTTAGTGGAATTTATAGCTCAATAAATGAATTTAAATCAAATAATTGTTGCTGGCACTGAATGAGCTCGGCTGCTTAACTAGCTTTGAATATTGCAGTATAGCTTTTGATTTAGTTGTTAAACTAAGTGTATGTGTTAGTTGGCTATGCGTAAACAGTACAACTTGACAGCTTTCGCCTGGCGGACGAACAAATTTAATTTGAGCTCCAGCAATCACACAGCAAATGCTTTGGAAATCTTTGGAAAAACATATCAGACAGGCATAGAGAGAGAAAAGCCGAAACGAAAATATAGTTAGCTGCCAAGCAAATGGCATTGAACAGCAGCAAAAGCAGCAACAGCAGCAACAGCAGCAGCAGCAGCGGCGACGACGCTGAGTGGCCAATGCAACTCGAACAGCAACAGAAACTGGCGCTAGGCGCGGGCAACAGCAATGGAAATGAAAATCCAACTGGGCACTGGCGTGGTCCTGTGTGCACAAGAAGCAGCGAAGAAGAATTTGATGAAGGTTCGTAACTGGCAACAGTTCATTCAATTAAGTTTAATCAAAGCTGTGCGGCTCTGGCTCTGGCTCTGAATCTGAATCTGACACTGCGCTCTGTTCTGTTCTCTATTCACAGCGTTTAGCGATTCGGATACTTGCTATGATGCGGAACTATATTTCTCACAGTTTGAGCAGTCCTCCTCCGACTACGACTATATTCCGCTTACAAGCGACTCCGATGTGGAGCAATTGAACTCGCAGCAGCAGCAGCAGTCGCACTCCCAGTCGAGTGATGAGTCCGTTGCGCTGCTGGCACACGAGATGCCCTGTGATGGCCATGACTCGTACACGGACACGGACACTAGCAGCGATGAGTATGACGACGACGACGATGATAAATTGAGTGCGTTTATGGAAATGGGTCTCAACTATGCGCCGCTCAAGTGCAGCGAATTGAGCGATGATGACGACGATGATGTTGAGGAGCTGCAGCTCTGCAAGCAATTGCAGCAGTTGACCATATACAGCTCCGATTTGCCGGTGTGCTGCTCCGCCAGCGCTGATTGCAAGCCAAATACAAGCAGCGCTAATTAAGCTCTGATGAGCCACTACACGAGACTAAAGCTTCAAATGCAGCAGCAACATTTGCCAATTGATTGGTTTTGAAAGTAAAAGTTAATTAGACTGTGTTCGAAATTCATGTTAATAAAACACAGATTTCCGATATAAATTGCTGCAGTTTTAATTTGCACAATTTAATTAAATATTACAGCAAAATTGTACATAACAAATAAATAAGCAGAACTATTTACTGCATAATGCATATTTATTTATTAATTTGTTAATGTGCTTATCTTTTTTTTTTAACAAAAAGCAAATGCTCTAATTTCAGTTATTTTAGATGACATTAAAATGCATTTGCTTTTTATATTATAAACATGAAACTTTTGTTTTTGTGCGCGTAAACAAAAGGGACACTCACCTGTGTGTGTGTGTGTTGCACACATTGGGGGGCACTTGAAGCGCGTTGCAGCTGCTGCAACTGGTTGAAGAGTTCGAAATTTGAAGCGTAACTGGAAATTGATTTGCCCGCACTTCTAGTATTAACAAAAACTACGAAAAAAACAAAACAAACAAGAAAAAAAAAAACAGTTTTCAATTTGTTTATAAAATATGTAGTAGTAGTAGTAGTAGTATTATTATTGCTTCTGCTTTTTTTTATATATTTTTTTTATATTTTGCATACTTTGCTGTTCTTGTTGTTGATATTTGATTTTGTGCAGCGTTTATTTACATTTTTTTGTATATTGTAAGTGTGTATATTTTGTGGCAACTGCTGCTGCTGTTGCTGTTGCAAAGGCAAACAATAACAATTCATAATAAATATTTAGTTGCAATTGGTTCACAGTTCAGTTCAAACTAGTTCGTTGTAATTGCAATGCAATCAGTTATTTTTTATTTAGCACTACATGTTGTTGTTGTTGTTGTTGTTAACCTCGTCAAAGTAACCCCAAAACTAGCTAAACTAGCCAACAGCAACAGCAGCAGCAGCAGCAACTGTTGTCGCGGTCATGGCCAATCAGCCGGCTAATAAATAAATTTGTAACAATTTGCCACAAGAAAAAAAACAAAAACAAACGCACGTGCTGCAGCAACAACAACAACAACAAGCGCATATAAATAAATATGCAATTGCTGTTTATGTTTTTGTGTGTGTGTGTGTGTGTGGGAACTGAACAATTAGCTCGCTCTATTGAACAAAACTAACTTTGGCTGCCGCCGCTGCGACTGCGAGTGCGACTTTGGCTAATTGGACGCGTTCGACTGTTGGCTTAGGATCGGTTGAGAGCAACGCACACGTATTTTCAATAGATTACTGACTGAACTGAACTGAACTGAACTGGCGGCATCCGCATCCGTTTTACCCGCTACTACTGATGTCAACAAGCTACCACACGCAACTAATTCACAAAAATATATTCAGGCGAACGGATTACGTACGCTGGCGTCGCTGCTGCTGCTGTCGCTGTCGCAGTCGATTGGCAGCCGAAGTTGGCTTAGCTTCGTGTGAAACAAACGAGCGGCAACGATTCGTCAATGCGCTGGCTTCAATACCAGCGAAGCGAGCTCGGCTTGCAGTCGTCTCGCAGTCGTTGCTGGCTAGCGGCATCGGCAGCACGTGCAGCTCGGCAGCGACGCACACACACACACACGCAGTCACTTATGCGTATGTGTTTTAATGTGTAGTGCGTATTATTTAAAAAAGCAGCTTAACCTGCTTTTGTGACCTTTTCCCTTGGCCGACTCACAGATTTGTTCACTTTGAGTATCGAGTAGCCCTGGCAGATGGATTTGAATCAGCATTTGGCCGTCTGTCTGTCTGTCTCACAGTCTCACAGTCTGTCTGCTGATAAATGAGTTTTGATTTTGATTTTTATAAACTGACTTGTTTACCTTGGCGCTTAAGTATAAACCGAATACAACGCGCTTGCTGTTTGTAAATTTCAGCTAGACACACACACACACACACACACATACGCACACATGCATGCGCCATGTTTTTCAATTTATTAGCCATCATCCAGCCAAAAAGTTAACAGTTAAAAAACAATACGCGCTGCTGCTGTCAGCGCTTGAGATTGACTGAGTGCTGCTCCCCATGCGGCCAAACAAATGGAATTTATACATTTTAATTGATTTCCAGATTGACAACAATACAAAATATATAGTACACTATATATACGCAATTCAAAGCTCTTCAACTTAAGACTATTAAATAGCGTTTTTTTAAATTGTAAATTACATTGAAAACAAAATTATATACAACAATAAATTACATATTAATTCTTATGATTTTTAAGCTTTTAATGCTGCTTTATATTAAGCTTAACAACTGACATTGGTTTTAAGCAATTGCAATATTTAGTATACAACATGTGTGCTTTATATTTTATTTCAAGAAATTTATGCAAGCAAAAATTGCGTATGAAATAAATAATTTATATTTATGTAAATTGTTAATTAATTTAAACTGTTTACGCTTTGCAGTTAAGAATTGCGAGTGAGCAGATTAAATATAATTTGGCTCATTGTGTTGAGCAAGTGGCGCGTGGCTTTAAGTTCTTGTTGCAAGATCAACGCAAGTGGCAGCAGCCATTGTTGTTGGCCTGAATGGTTGGTTAAGCTGTGATGGGGTCAATGGGGTCTCGGGGCTTGGCATTTAAGCCATAATTCGCTCAACATCCGATATGACCGCAAAACGGCAAATTGGTCAAGTCGGTTGCAAGGCAAGAGGCAAGGCTTTGAGGCAACTGCGCTTGCCTTTGCCTTGCAGCAGGCAGTGAATGCCGCTGATGGTTTGGCTCTGGAATGGATGCAGCAGTGTCGATGCCAATGCAAATGGCAGGAAATGCGTGATAACGACCAGCGACACATACTCAGGCACACACACAGACGCACATAGACAAAGAGAGAGACTGCGAGACAGACAGCAACGTAGTTAGTAGTAGATGATAATGATGTTGGCTATTCCGAGCTTGATGGGAGCAGCAGCCGCTCGCTCTGTTGTTGATGCTGTGAAAGTGTCGACACTAGTTTTGGCCATAAGCAAAGCACATGCCATGTGGCAACTTGAATGCATGAGTTTGCATCTGTGTGTGTGTGTGTGAGTGTGAGCGTCGTTGGTCTGTTGCCCATTTTGGCAGTCATTGGGGCCGTGGTCGTGTGTGAATGTAAAAACGGAGAGCGAGAGCATAAAGAACCGCAAAATCATGAAATTGAAATGCAATAATGAAGGCTTCATGGTCGATCGCTCAAACACACACACACACAGAGACAGAGACAGACAGACAAATATGCTGAAGCAAAGCAACAGCAGAATCAGCAGCAGCAGCAGCAGCAGCAACTGGCGACGTGCAATGAACACACGCAATGTCATACAAATACATTTGTATGAGTGTGTGTGTGTGTGTGTCGACACCACAAAGTTGCCATATTTAAAGCATAAAAGCAACATTTCCGTTTGTCGCATGCCAACCCAGCTGAGTTGAGAGCTGAGCCGGGGCAGAGCAGAGGAAACGTTGCAAAAACCGAAACTAAGCAGAGGCCGAGGCCGAGACCGAGACCGAGGCCTAACTCACGCTCACACACATATACATATATGCATGTATATATGTGTGTGTGTGCGTGCGCGTTGCAGTCATGTACAACATGCAACAAACGTGAGAAACTAAAATGAGTGCAATTTGTATGCCACGTTTACGGCCAAGGGAGTTGTGGCAGCAACCAGCAGCAGCAGCAGCCTATAGACTATGTCTGTCTGTCTCTATGTGTGTGTGTGTGTGTGTGTGTGTGCGGTTTGCTTTTGCCTTTACGTACATATGTTCTACGAGCTGGCAGAGAGGCTGAGCTGAGGCCAAAGGACATGCAACTAACATAACACCAATGGACACAACGCGCGACTCCTAGCAGCAGCTTTGGCCACCTGGCTGGCTGGCAAGAAGCAGCAGCAGCAGCAGCTTGGCTTGGCTTGTTCATCAGCAGCACAATCTTGTGTTATTTTTTTTCTTCTTCTGCTTCTGCTGCTTCGCTCTGCTTTCATTTGTTGTTGTTGTCGTTGTCCTTTGACCAGAAACACATTTTTGCATCAATTGTCGCATAAATTATACAGATTAACATGCAAATGCTGCACACACACACACACACACACACAACATTCAATTAAATTTGAAATATTTGCAAATGCAACAAATAGAATTAAATATATAGAGAGCGACTAGAGCAATGTTGCGGTAAAGCCAAACACAGAAAAAAAATAAAATAAAAATAAATAGTGCAGCTTTAGCTATTAGCAATGAATGTTAAATATAAGAGAAATTGCTTGCTATGGATTAGCATACGTATAGCTCTACTATATACATATAAGAGATCTGTATTGAGTTAAGCCATAAAAGTTGCTATAAATTTGGCAAAGCAATTTGTCGCATGGAAAGTATAAAAACGAATATCGTAAAAAGTAATTGCATACATATATCGTGAAGCGTCTTGCAATCTAACTGAATATCGTAATTAATGTTGACACATATCGTATGTATGATCGTATCGACAATGTCAATTGCAGACGCATTCTAAGCATAAGCTTAGTGCAACTGATTATCGTATATCGTATTTTGAATATCGTAATGCGCGCTAGCATTTATAGCGTCAAACGCTATAACAACGAATATTGTGAAAATTAATCGAATGTATATCGTATCGTCTATCGTTTTTTGAATATCGTAATGTGAGCTATTTACTAAAACCAAATCAGCCAAACTTTAATATTCTCAGCATATATAAAACGCCAAGTCTGCCGTCTTCAATATCGTATAGCACTTTATATCGTAGTCTCATTTAATAGCGTAAAACTGACAGCAGCTTCCAAGCGAATGAGTCGCCATTTATTAATAATTGACCAATGCTGCAGCAAGAGCGACAAAAGTTGAGCTTGTTGCTGCCACAACAAGTTGCAAGCTGCTGTTGGCAATTCGTGTCTTGCTAATTGTTTAAATTAACTGGCTACAAATTAAAACGACAAGCGAACGAAAGCGAAAAGAGAGTGAGAGGCAGGCGATTGGTTTTGCAATTGAGTTAAAAGTGGCAAGAAAAATGAATGCAACTATTTGTGGCAAATTATTTGTGCGAGAATTAAAGCGCGTACAAAATCTGTCAAAGCAAAAGCGTTAAGGGGCATGCAACACGCGTTGCGTGTGCGCCTGCGAGACTCGAGACACATTAATAGCAACTGCCACAGAGAAAAAGAGCGCGAGAGACAAAGAGAGAGAGAGAGAGAGGGAAGCGGACACGCTGCCATAGACAAAAGCCAAAATCTAATTTAGTTCGTCAGTAGAGAATGCGCATCAGCTGCTCCGACCACGGCGCCAGCTACGGCTACGGCTGCCTTTGTAGCTGCCACATGAGCCAATGCGGCTTCCCTAGTGACTGTCAGTCAGTCACTCAGACGAACGAGCGAGCGAACAAACGAGCGAGCGAGCTTTGGGTGCCATAATTAAGGTGTCGCCCTTAAACTTAACCTCAATAACTGTATGCAAGCGCTTGAGAATTTGTTTGCTACGCTTTTAGCCTGCGGGGCCAGTTCAATTGCCAAGCTAAAGTTGCCAGCAACCAACTGCGCTGCATGTTGCAGCTTCATGGCGGCAGCAGCAGCAGCAGCGGCGGCAGCAGTTTGGCGCACTGTAGATTACGCTGTCGCCTGCCTCTGACTATGAAAATGCCTGACAGCAGCCAGAGCCAGCGCAGCCAGCCAGAATCTAAAATTGCCAGGCTATATGCGAGTGGCAAGTACGTGTGGCACACAGGTGCGGGTGCGGGAGCGGGTGCGGGAGTGGGCGGCATTTCGCTAAAATATACTAAATATAAATGCACATAAAAATTCAATTTCTCTAAAGTGTAGCTAAGCATGTAATTGAATTTGTAATGGCGGCATATCGTTCTGGTATCGTCACCAGTGCCACACCCCCACCCCCACCCCACCCACACACCAGAGCAGCACGACCACCTCAGCCAACTTTGACGTCTGTTTATGTCATTTTGCTTTTGACTGTCATTGTTCTTTATGCGCTGACGTTGGACGTTGGCTGTGTGTTGTGGCAATTTCAATTCAGTTTTCATTTGCATTTTATGGCTTTACTTATTATGTCTGTGCAGCATTTTGTTGCTGTTCATACTATATATATAATATATTTGATTATTATTTACTTTTCAAGCATAAACATTATAAGTTATTTACTACAATTAAATACTTGCTGTTAAATCAAATTATTTGCTCTTATTGAGTTTTTAGTCGCCAACTTTTAATCAGCTGCTGAGTAATGAACTTCAAAACAAGTTTACATGAAAAATTTTAAATCGGATATGCGTCGATATTGAAACATTAGCTAAGGCTTCGCTCACACACACACACACACACACACACACAGCTTATGCGTCAGAGGCACGTTACACGTTTCGCTGTTGCGTCAACAGCGACGCTCGCCTGGATGCGTTGGCGGCATTGACGCTCGTCGTAGTGCGTCAGAAATCCTTTCTATATACATATATATACATTGTTAAGCTTCTGTGCTTGTGTGTGTGTGTGTGTGTGCTGTGTATTTGAAATAGTACCGTTAAATATTGTGGGCGCAAATCGGTTTATTTTTTTCACTTTCATTTCGCAGCAGCGTGAGCAGGAAAAAATTATTTACAACAATAAAAGCCGCGACATATTGCTCTAGCTTTTAGTTCAAGTCTCTAGGCAATGCAGTTTGTCATGCTGATCAATAGAACTAAATATAAAATGCAAAACATGATTTTATAATAACATAAATATTCAAAATTAAATATATGTGCTACTAAATATTTACTGCATTTACAGCAAATGATTGTGGCGCGTTCACTTTAATTTAATAATTCACTGTATTTCACACTTTAGCATCAGATAAATCAAATTAGTAATTTGTATAAATCAAAATTGAAACATTCTATTGTCTAATATATTAATATGCACAAATATGCAGCATTTTTGGGTTAAATGAAATTGAGCGAATTGAAGATAAGCTGCGATTTGAAATAATAAACATTGTTCACAAATTATTTGCCGAGTGTTTAAGCAAGTTTATGCCAAAGGTAACACGCATGTGTTTAGTCTCTGTATGCGTGTGAATTTAAATTTTAAGCTCACACAGACACATGCACATGCACATGTGTGTGGTGATTGCTTTGGTGTGTAATTGTTTGAGAATTCTATTTTAAAATTGGTTTGTGGCTGCTGCCCACAAAAGTATGCAACACAAAAGATGTGTGCGGCCATCAAAATATGTCAATGGCTCTGTTGCAGTTGCAGCTGTGGCAGCTGCATCAAAGCGGCTTTATGGCCACACACACACACACACATAGACAGCAGCAGCTCGTTAATGTGTTGGGGCCAGTTAAAAGCGAGCGACGTGTTGTGGCCACAGCCCAACAACAAGTGCAAAACTAATTAGGAGTGGCTGAAGCTAAAGGTTGAAGGCTGGGGCAGGGAGCGTTTAATGCAATAAACGTGGCTGGCATTGATGCTCAGATATTAACACGACGCTTGTGTCAGCCAATCAGTCAATCAGTCGCTCAGTCAGTCAGTCAGTCAGTCAATCACTGAGGCAATCAGTGACAGTGAGAACGATGCTGCTGTTCAATCAATTAGTGGGGCAGGCAGCAGCAACGGCAATTCACAGATTGCCTTGCAACAGATTGTCATTAACACTTGTTGGCCAATGCAGCAGCTGCAGCAAAAGATTGAGGCATGCAACAGACAGACAGACAGACATGCGGCCAGCTGCCTGGCGTGGCATACGCTTGACGCTCTCTTGACTTTCCGCACTGACTGGGGCTGGTGGTGGGGGTGGGTGGGCATGTAAATTTCCAAGGAAGCAGGCACAGGAAACAATTATGCTGAGCCAATGAAGCAAACTGAGCAGCAGTTACCGTTATACGTGGCACGCGCGTGACACAAGCGATCAGTTAAGGCCAACTGCCTGCCTGGCTTGGCGGCAAGTCGAGTCGGCGTCGGCGTCGAGTTACCAAGTCTATCAACTGTGGGCGGTCTTTGGGTTTTGGGGCCCGAGCACTTTACAAAATAAATAAAATGAAAATTTGCTGCTTCCGGCCTTGGCATGCAACGCCTGCCACACGAACTTGCCACACAACGCACCGCCCCGACCCGCCTCGTCCCGCCTCGCACTGCTTCTCACTCAACCCTTGCTGCTAGCTTCATGTCCGTATCCGTATCCGCATCCGCATCCGTAGCCATGTCCGTGTGTCGTCTCTGTCTGTGATGTGTCTGTGTGTGTGTGTGTGTGTGTGTGTTTTCTTCTTTTTGCAACATAATTTTAAATGGGACGCAACGAGACGTAAAGTGAGAAAGCTGCAACGCCATCGACGCCAACTAACTGTTAACGGCTCGTGGCATTGGCAAATGCCTGCGTGCGTGCCCCACCCACCCACTCACTCACGCCCACTCCACTCGACACTTGAATTCTTTTTTAGCAACAGCCAACATCTTCATCGTCATCGTCGCCATCGACGTCGTCTTAGCCAAATGCAAATGATGCTATCTGTGCCTGAATACCCCACACACACCTCCCCCCACCCCGCTCCCCCTACATCTCTTTTGCTCTCTATGCCTGCTTGGCATTCCACTCAGTCGTGTGGCAAGCAGTGGCGCTTGAAACTTTTCATTGCCGTTAAGAAATTGATCAAGTGAAAAGGTGAAAATTGATTTTGCGACATGTGTCGTGCCCCCCCCCACAACTCTCTTGCGTATGTGTGTGTGTGTGTGGCAATTGTTTATCAGCTCACATACACGCACAACAAGCATAAATAGCAGCACTTGCCTCGCTCTCTCTCTCTCTCTCACTTTCACCTGGCTGCCTGCCACTTGGACTTGACTTGACTTGACTTGACTCGACACACAGCTCGAGTTGACTTGACTGAGTGACTGACTGACTGACTGGCATATGGCATGTCATTCGATTACGTTAATCAAATGATGCACAAGCACAAACACGCGCCGCCCACACAACCCACTCCACCCAACGCCTCTCGGCAGCCATTTAGCATTCCCCCTGGATAATGCACTCACCCTCTCTCGCCTCTCCCGCCTCGCTAAGCACTGCGGCCTTAGCTTGCCTTTTCTTCTTCTTCTGCTCTGCTCTGTTGACTTTTGTTTAACAACATAACAAAGAAATTCCTTTACACACACACACACACGCACACGCACATGTATTGCGAAAAGAAATCGAAGCTACTTTGTTGCCATATAATTATTCAATTGAAAATCTGCATCGCATTCTAAAGCGAAATTCAAAACAAGTTAAGCATTGCCAACATATATAATTAATTTAAAATATTTGATAATGAATTTTAGGCAACAAATGTATAAAATATAAAAATAGTGTAAAATGAGTTAATAAAATAATTTTATTTAAATAAAAAACATACAAACATAAATCGCAAGCGGATTTGTTTTTAGTGCGTCTGCGGAGAAGAAATGAGATTAAAATAAATAGCACAACATAAATACAATAATAGTAATGCGCTTATAATAAAAATAAGTTTAAAACAAATGTACATCGGTTTTATTAATAAAATGCTAAGTAAAACAATGAGCATAATAATTTGTAAGTGCGAACACCAAATCTAATTCCAAACTTATTCCAAGTCCACTACGATTTGCTCTCCAAGACATTCACACTAAATTATTAAGGGGGAGACTTGCAGCAGTCTGAGAGCCCCTGATGGACTCGAATGCTGTTCCCCAACGACAAATGAAATTATTTGTAAAATTAGCAATGTTGCTGCCACATTTAATTTTTTTTTAGAACGAAAAGCGTTTTATTAGACACATGAGAGAATCTCATTCAAATGTAATTATCTCTTTGGGGACTTGTCATGGGGCTGGGGAAACGTTTGATTACTTTAGAAGAAGAAACGCTCAAAGAGTTTGCAGTCTGACAGTTGCAAGTTGCTTGGCTTGCAACCAAACACTGCGTTGCATGTAGGCGCAAGGCAGGCAAGGAGGCGGCGCGGGAGGGGCGGTCCACAGACAAAGCGTACGTCTGGCTTAGTTTAGCCAACAAATCTGTAAACGGATGCTCAAAAGCCAAACCTTAAAAACTGTGTCAGCTGCAAGTTGCAGACAGAGATAGAGACAGAGACAGCGACAGCGACAGTGAGAGTGTGTGCGAGCGAGAGAGCAAATGATGATGAAGCAGCCAAGAGTCCAATTGGAATAAATACATAACTGAATATGACACGTTCGCCGCAAAGTACAAAACAACAGCAGCAACAACAACAACCACAACAACACGACAAAGTGTCATAAAAGTTGTATACAAAACTCTGGAGAGTTGTTGTTGCAACAGCAGCAGCAGCAGCAGCAGCAACAACAACAGCAAAAATCAACTTGAAACCGAGCACTAAGCACTTTGAAAATGACATAGGCAACTGAAAACTATTGCAAATTACTCTCATTGTTGTTGCAACATGCTGCTGCTGTTGTTGTTGTTGTTGCACACACACAAGCGGCAGCAACAGCAACAACAACAACAAAAGAAAGAAAGCGAAAACAAAATAATAAGAAAGCGAACTTAAAATGATTACACGATAAAGTTTTCGCTCTGCAATTTGCGCAACTAACAACAACTTACAAGAGCAGCAGCAGCAGCAGCAGCAACAGCAGCAGCATGTTGCAACAACAACAACTGCGGCAGCAACAAGCGTTGCAAGCTTCTTTGAACTTTGCATTTAAAGCTGCATTGTTTATTCGAGTGCCCTGGCAATTGATGGAGCCATCCCCAGCCCCCCGCCCCCTGCCACTTTGTTGGGGCAATGTCAAGTGCAACAACATCGTTGCTCAGCTTTGGCCCAAGTTACTGGCACTTCGGATTATTTAGCCAAAAATATAAAATATGCTTGTCAAATACTCCAATTGATACTCGAAAAGCTGCAGAGCTTTGAGTTTTTACTCAAAATCGAGCAAATTTAATTCCCCAAGCCAGCAAATAAATATAAATTGCCTTGCAATAGAAAATATTTCATTGAATTAATTATTTAATAAACGAGTTTATACTGTAGAAATAAATATTTTAAATCAGCTTTTAAGAATCATTAGAGTTAATCGATTAAATAAATGAGCAAAAATAAATCGAAATAAACTAGTTAGCATTGCAGAAATGATTTTTAACGTTCTGTTATTAACGTTTACAGTTTATGTTAAAGCAATCAAAGTTGGCTTTGCTTTATTAATAAAAAAATAAAAACGCACAAGGCGAGGAGCTAGAAAAAATACAGTTGGCAATACTATTAACTTCGTTATTTCCAACGATCTATTGGCGAAACAGTTTGCAAAATGTTTGGCTCTGTGCGCTTTACATTTCTAATGCTAGTCGCAGCTGCACTGACTACAGTTTATCAAAAAGAAGTGCAACAGCTTGCGAGCATCGTCTTCATGGATGAAAAGCTGCTAGATGAAGAAATTGCTGCTAATGAATTCAAGCCACAGCCGACGACAGAGACAGTGGCGATCATAACAGCGCAGCAACTGGCCGAGTGCAATGGTCGACATGCTAATCCTTGCTGGCTCGCTGTACTTGGTGCTGTCTTTGATGTGTCCAAGTGCAACAAGGAGAATGGACATGGCTGCTGCTACAAGTACTTGGTAGGCACGGAGGCGTCCGTGGCGCTTGTGCATGGCAAAATCGACGGCAAATATCCAAAGGCAACAGACGACGATGTGCTGAAGCTAAATTCCGACGATTTGCTGCAGCTTGCCAAGCTGATGCTGTTCTATGAGCAGGAATACGCCTACAAGGGCAAGCTAATTGGCCGTTTCTATGACGCGCAGGGCAAGTTAACCGACTATCATAAGAAGTTGCTGCTGCTGCTGGCACAAGCGGCGAAAGTCAAGGCGCTGAGCCAGCAAAAGGAAGAAAGTCTAGATCAAGTTGTTGAGCCATACGCTTACATTAAGTCCTATGACAAGTGTGCAGCACATGACTTGAAATGCTTGTATCAAGTATAATAATTAATAATAATTAATTTGTAGTTCTTTTTGTTTATTTGCAATTTGCCATTGCCTTGCATTTTATATTTATTGTCAATTGAGTGCACACAACAGCAGCAGATTACTCATACGCCATGTGCGCTGCCGCTGCTTTGACATAAATTGTTTAAAGCGCCATTGTCTGCATGCCACTCGCAACTCGTCGCAACTCGCTAACAAAAATTGTCAATGTTGGCTGTAAGTGCTTGGGAGTCAATTTTGAATTTAAAATACACCACGTAACGCAATATGTTGATCTTTTGAATACGAATGCGCGAATCCACATCAAATTGTATGTGAGCGAACGCGAATGCGAACGCAAGCACAAATAGAGAGAGAGGGCAAGGGGGGCGTACGTATAGAGACAACACAAATTTAAATAAACTTTACTAATAAAATGTCGTTTACAAGTGGCAAGTGTCGAGACGGCAGCAGCAGCAGCAGCCAAGAACCTGAGCCCAAAGCCTCTGGCTAAAGCTCTGAGCCAAAGCTGAGCCAAAATGTAGATGAAGACGAAGCAGACTGAGACTGACTGACAGACAAACTGACAAACGTATTAGAGTTTGAGACTTTAGATTTGGGTTGGGGCAGGGGTGCAAGGGGTTACTGCTACTGAAGGTATTACCAGGTCGTGCTGTTGTCGTCGAATTGAGACGTCGTCGCATGAGTTGATGCCCCAATGCCGATGCCAACAACGTATTAATTTTGTGTATCAAAATAAACTTATTCTTCTGGCGTTTTAGCAGCACACAATGTGTGTGAGAGAGAGAGCGAGAAAGAAAAAAAGGCAGGCAGGCAAACAAGCAAAAGCAGGCAGAGCTCTGTCTAAATATCTCTTGTCTGTCTGTCTGTCTGCCTATCTCTCGCTCTCGTTCTCGCTCGCTCTCGCTCTCTCTCTCTCTCTCTCTCTCTTTTCTATATCTGTGTGTGTGTGTGCGGCAAGGCATATATAAATATCTACATCACGTTCCAAGCTCGGGAATGCCAATGTAAATATTTTCAAACTTTGATGAAATAATCAAGGTAAACAGTAAATGTCGTTGTCGTATTCGCTGTCGTCATCATCATGCTCGTTGTCCTCAATGTCCTTCTTGTTTGTCGCTGCTCTTACCATCTTTTTTTCGCATTTGAGAGCGAGAGAGAGCGAGAGCGACAGAGCGAGAGCGACAGAGCGGAGCGGTGTCATGAAAAATTTGCTGCGACAAGCTGCAGTTTTAAGTCTCGATGTCTTCTTCGTCTGCGGCCTGCCAAAAAACGTTTTGCCTCTCACTCACACACACACACACACACACATAGATAGAGCGTGTGTGTGCATAGAGATTTTGCCTGCTGGCATGTTAGTACTAGATACAGTTACAGTTTTGTGTCCAATGTTTTTGTAGCCTGTTTGTTTGTGCGACCAACTTGAAGTCCTTGCCCCTGCCCCAGCGCCAGTTGCAGTTGCAGTTGCTGCTCCTGTCGTCTGCATATATCCAGGCTGTTTGTTTGGCCAGACATAAATGTTTAACTGCAAGCTGAACTTTAACTCCAACTCTCAACTTCAAACTGTAACTGCAGCTGCAGCAAGTCGAAACCGAAACCGAAACTCTGAGTGCGAGAGTTCAAATTGTAGTTGAAGCTGCAATTGTAGGCTCTCTATCTGTGTGTGCGTGTGTGTGTGTGTGTGCAGCGTTTAGCTGCTGACATTGCAATGCGAGTGCTATCAGTAAGTGCAGCGGTCAAAGTTCAGCTCCAAGTGCTATGATCTCTTATTCACTCACTCGTTCACTCGCTCTCTTGCTCTATTTTGACTTGCAAACTTAAACGCACTTTATTAAAGTTATTCGCCTGAGTGTTGTGCGATCTGAGCAACAATGGCTCAAGTCTAAGTGAAAGTTGCATAGGCTGGCAGCTGGTTGCACTTTAGTTTTTGAATTGATTACATAATAATAATGCATCGCACATGCATTGGCATTAAAATCATATTTATTTAGTTTTTAGTTGAAATGATCTGCGGCAATTGCATAAAGTAGCTGCAGCTTTAAAATGTGTTGCCTACATTTGAGCGCTCGCTATGCAATTTACACGCAAAAGTGTGAACACAGCCAAAGAGAGCGAGCGAGCGTGTCTGCGTGTGTGTGTGTGTGTGTGTCTGGCTACGGCATGGAGTCCAGTCCGGTTCATATCATCAATCACGAAGACTTCATGGCGCAGACTAAAGCACAGATTTTTGGCGCAACCAACTGGGGCAGGCAGGTTGTCTGCCATGGGGATTTTCGGTTCGCTCAGCGTGGTGTGTGGGAGGCAAAGGATTGGCCGCTGAGCCGTGTGTGTATGTCACATGCCGCTACGGGTAATGATGAATCCTATTGGTGTCCATGTGTGTGTGTGAACTGACACTGTGCTGGAAGCTGTGCTGTTTAGTCAGGCATAAGATCGTCAAGGCTGCAGGCGATAGCCTTTAAATTGCTGCCTGCCCGCCAACCCACACATGCCGCACACACACGTGAGTGTATGTGTGTGTGTCAAATGGTGTTCAAACATATAAATGCTCGCCAGTGTGTGTGTGTGTGTGTGTGTGAGCAACAAAAATTGCAGGCCAACTTGGCACCGACACAGGTGGCACAGCCTGCCTGAAACGATTGTCACCTTGGCGCCACAGCCAGCTTACCCATGTGTGTGTGTGTGTGTTGGTGTGTGGTGTGTGTGTGTGTGTGCTATACAGGCGAATGCACTGAGATAAACCACCATAAATCTGTTGCCATCATTTTAAAGCGATTACTACAAATGGATGTGCACACGGTAAACTGCAGTCAACAGCGACGCCAACGCCGACGCTGACGCTGACGCCAACGCCAAACTGTTGGTCGGTGACGGTGACGATGACAACGGGCGAACAGAAACAAAACGAAAAGCGTGCAATAAAGCGCACGAAACTCAGCACAGAAAATAAAAGAGGCCAAGTATATAAAAAAAAATCGTGTGAATGAAAAAAATAAAAGTGAAACGAAACAGAAAACAAAGGCAGCAAAACGTATGAATAGCAAACCCAACCATAGCACAAAACCAGCGTCTAGCTTTGAGTCTGACTGCAAAGTGAGCACACAGAGAACGACAGAGCGAGCGCTAGCGTGTGACAGAGATGGAGAGAGAGAGAGCGAGTAAATTGTAGCTGGACAGCGGAGCTGAGGCTGCGGCTGAGGCTGAGCTTTGGGTGTGGGCAGAGTCAGTTTAGCAGCTGCCCGAATGAGGCTAAGGGCTAACAAGCGCACAAAACAGAGAAATTCCAATACACACACACACGCGCTATGTAAAAATAAAGCTACACAGTTGGGTTTGAAAAAAATATCAACAGCAGCGAAAAAAAAGCAAAAATTCATGAGTAAATTGCAATGGCAGCCAACACGCGCCAAAAATATTTATATGTTTGCCTATGTGTGTATGTTGAAGTTGCAGGGTGATCCACACACACACACACACACACGCTGCATGCAACATTGTAAGCAGTGGCATGTGCAACTTGCAACAATTGTTAGCGCCATGTTATGCTTTATGACACTATTTACACATAGTTCCAACTTATTGTTAGACACGCCACAGACAAAACAGCAGCCAACTTAACATTGCATTTGCTTAACAGCAGAGCGAACAGGCTGTTAACTAACAGCAGCCAACTTAACATTGCATTTGCGCACGATCAAAGTGCAAATGTTACACACAGAAAATATTTTTAAAATACTGAGCAAATTATTTCATTTTAACAGACTTACGATCAATCAATCACTTTTTCATGCAATTGCCTTTCCTCTTGATAAATAAATATACTCACATAAATTAATGCGTTTAATTTGTTTAATTTTTGCGCTAACATCAATAACAAAACAGTAATTAACTAAAATTCATCACCGCTCGAAAACTCGTATATAATCTCAGTTTCAAATCTGCTCATAGGAAAAGCAAAATAAGCGTTAACTTGATTACCAAAATTATGCGAATAACCAATTAAAGGCGCCAAATTTGCATTATTTGTAGGCACCGCAGCACTTGCACGCTTGAGAGGGACCTTGCGATAGGGAACAGTGCGGCTACGCAATGTCATGTACTCTGTGCGATCTTCCTCCATAGCGTTTGATTCGAGCTCAGTAGAAAATATATAATTTACTCGAACGGGATTAGCTAGACTAAGTTTATTCGAATTCAGAATATAAAAAAAAATATATATATATTTTTGATATTTTAATTTACTCGATGTATATAATGCGACAGCAGTAGCTAGACTGAGTCTACTGCTTAATACTTGAAGTCAAACTAGGCTCATAGCTTAAGCAAAGCCTGCTAAGCAATTGGAAAATAAACCAAAATAAAATAAAAATAAAGAAAAGCAAGAACAAGCTAATGAACAATGATCAGTACTTAATGCATATGGCGCAGCACCCTGTATGAGAGCGGTGCATACCAGTGTTTAAAAAACTGCGAAAAGATTCATTTATGTTGCTGGCTGCTTCTGCTTATGCTTCTGAGAAAAACGAAAGTCGCAGTCGAAGCAACAGCAGAAAACGCTCGCCGACCAAAAGTGAATCAGCAGCAGCAGTCGCCGTTTGCGAATTTTTGATTTTGCTTTGCTGCTGCTTACGATCAGCAACGCAAGTTCAAGCAGCAGCAACTGTTCGACTTCTGCAAGTCGGCGTAAGTCGCAGTCGCGACTGCTGTCGAGAATACAGCTCATATTGAACAGTTGCGAACAGTCAAAACAGTAATAAGTCGAAATTTTGCAAATTTTGCTGCTTCGACTGAAGCATTTTAAACACTGGTGCATACAGCCTGCAGCTTTTTTTCAACTGCTATTCGATTGACATTCAACAGAGCAGAGCGAGTGTAAAGAGAGTAGCGATTGCTGTCGCTTGATGCGTAACGCGTTTAATATACAAATGAAATTCAATGAGCCAGTTTTTTTTTTAGTGTGTGTGTGTGTGCACTCTGGAGCGCATGATTAACTAAGCTGCAGCTCGAGCCACATAAACTTGCAAATAAATAAAATGCATTGAAATTGAATGCGCTTGTGCAAGCGTCAAAAGCGTTAAAGTGTTGCAAGCAGCAAGCGTTTGGCAATGTCAAAAGCAGCGTCGCCCCCACATGCAGCCAGGACACACACACACACACACACACTAGCAACATGGCTGGGCATCAGTCAGCGCACAACACGCTGCTGCTGCTGCTGCCAGCAAATTGATTCAATGCAACGCCGGGCAACAAAGTGTCCAATGTGGTTAGGAGATGCTCGTCCGTCTGCTGCGGGTTTGGTGTGCAACCACCACGTTTATTTTGAATGAATGTGCTGGGTGAGTGGTAGTGGGCGTGGTGTTGGAGGGCGGGCGGGCGTATTGCACTTTTGTTGTTGCCCATTGCCAGGTGGCGCGTTTCCCAGCATTGGTTACAGCTACAAGCGAATTGTTGCTGCTGTTGCTGTTGTTGTTGTTCTCCGTATCTTTTGGTTGGCATTTTCGTGTGTCTTTTGGACACACACACACAGAGACAGAGCGAGTTTGGCTGGCAGTGCTTATGTTTGCATTCCTTTTTGGCATTTTTGCACTTGAATAACTTTGAAATATGGGATTAAATCGTCTCTTACGGGATTTTCTCGATTACAGCTATCATGGCTGGCGCTGGGCAAACGGCAAAGGCAAAGGCAATGGCAATGGCAATGGCAATGGCAAAGGCGAAGGCGTTACTAGCGCTGTTAGTGCCAAGCATGGGGCCAAGCATGACTGAGGTCAGTTTCCAGCGAGACGCGTGGCGTTGCTTCTTCTTTTTTTTTTATATTTTTGGGGTCGCCACTGAACCTGAACTCCAACCTTAGTCTCCCCCAGCCCAGTTCGAATGTCTGCGAAAGTGTTTCACGCTCAAGTGTAAAACAAAAAACGCAAGCAAAGCGAACGCACATGGAGCGACATTGAGACATGAGCACATGAGCAGCTGCAAAAGTTTTTAGTCGACTGCTTCGTTTTAGCTTTTTGTAAATCTTTACGCAAACAAATCGCGCAACATACGCGGCTCTGACGGCAAAGGGCAAACGGCAAAGAGAGAGAGAGAGAGAGAGCGAGAAAAAGAGTTGCAAGGCAATTGACGCACTTATTGAAACGTCAGCAGCAGCAGCGGCAGCGCTGTCAACTGCAGGCCAGCTGCTGCCCACAAAAGTAGGCAATAGATTCTTTTCACTATGCAACTGCTTAGACTGCTGCTGTTGTTGTTAATGTGTGTGTGTGTGTGTGTGTGTGTGTGCTGCTTTGGCTCTCTGCTGCCGACAGTCTGTAGTAACTGCCACTGCCACTGCCTGCGGCAGCATTGAAAATAAATGTTCAACAGCAACAACATGACGACTATGGGGCAAGACATCGCCGCAAAGTACGCTGCATGCAACAAGCGCAGGGGCATGCCATACACTGTGCGACAAGAAATTTTAACAACAGCACAGTTTTGAATTCATATTCAAATAGCTGCGGGCTATAACAAAAACGCAAACTAAGCAACGCTAAATGAATTTAAAGCGACGCTGCACTAAAATTTAAACAGTTGCAATTAAACAATTTATGCTAAGCAACTAAGCAGCAAAACGCATAGAAATTATATAAATTATTAAAATAATATATGTGCTGTTGCTTTAATGTCTAAGCATTTGTCACTATATTTAATTCATACCCAAAATAAATAAAAAAACATTTTTTTTACTGTACTCACACATGCGTTAGTGTGTCTGTGTGTGTGTGTGTGCTACATTTTGCCATTTTATGCTCGAGCATTTTATGCGCCAACGTTAAGTCAACACAATTTGCAAATTTCGTCTGCTGCTTTATTCATTTTTTTTTTAGTACTTTTTGCTGTTAAATTGTTAACATGTCTGTGCATGTCTGTGCCTGTCGCCTTGGCCTAACTTGCTTTGCTTTTTTTTTGTGGCTTAGCTGTTCAATTTGCAAATCGTTGGGCGCAGCAATTATCGCTTGATAAACAGAAAAGAGAAAGCAAATGCCGTAACCCGTTGGCCACTTTATAAACTGTTGACATGCGCTATCTCGCTCACACTTGGTTTATAGCTTCGCTTGACTGGCAATTTGATATTTTTTGGTTGGCAAAGCTAAGCGCCAAGGCAATAATTAAGGCACACACACTGCAAACTGCATGCGGCGCTCGACTTAATGAATCCGCATGTGAATCCGACGTGGCAGACACTTAGAGAGAGAGAGAGAGAGAGAGCGGGGTGAGGGGGGGGGGGGGGGGGGGGGGGGGGGGGGGGGGGGGGGCAAGCAATGTGTGGCAAGTCAAACCGTAAGCCGGCACGTCAAACATTGCAAATATTTATGGGGAAACGAGTCGCAGACACAGAGCGAGCGAGCGGGCGGAGGCGGCGGCGGCGGCGGCTGCAGCATCAAAATGCAAATGCCGACTGGCTAAACGTTCACTACGCCCCGCCCGGGATTCAAGTATGCGAGAGAGCCGCCCCCTCCTGCCCCTTACCGACTACTTGTTCACACCTCATACTCTCAACATTGTTGTTGTTGTTGTTGTTGTTGTTGTTGTTGTTGTTGTTGTTGTCGTCAACGTTGATTGCACGATGCGCGACGCTTGGCTTTCGCTCGAGTGTTGAATTGCAAATGTGTCAATTGTCAAATTTCAGAGCCCCGCTTCGCCGCCGCCACCTCGCCCCGCAGGCCTCTTAAAAAGCAAAGCATACGTCAGACGTCAGTCTGCATGCGTGTGTGTGTGTGTGTGTGTGTGTGTGTGTGACTTAAGAGGCGGAAATTGAATGCAGACAGCTTTAGCTAGAGCTCCTGCTGCTGCTGCTGCTGTTGTTGTTGTTGCCCCCATTTTGTTGCAATTTCTTGGGCACTTTTCTTATTCTTTGTACACAATTAAGGCTGCAATTTGTGTAGCGCTCACACTCTGCATAAATCAGAGAGCGAGAGCGAGAGTGAGAGTGAGAGAGAGCGCAGCAATTGCCCCCAATGACAACTAAAAACTTGTCAAGCTTTGCTGCTGCTGCTGCAACAATTAAACGACATTTGTTAGCGATTTGCTTAAAGCTTGGCAGGCAGCAACATGTTGCATGTTGCCACTCAATTCAGCTTTAAGCAAACAGCAAGCTAGAGGGATCAAGCGCCAGCCCTAGAGCAAACGAAAGATTTGTGTAGCAATAAAACAAAAATGCAAAAAAAAAAAAAAAATAATAAAGTACTACTTAAATATTTACGATTCATGAACTCAATATGTGCACACACACACAAAGGCTGTACACATGTATTATAAATATGCCGTCCGAACAGCTCTAAGCTCAGTCCATGTTGGCCCCAAGTTCAGTTCAGCGTACGCAGTGTCCACAGCTTAAATATCCATGGGACAGCACAACAAAAAGTTGAGGGCGGCGCACACTTTTTATGCAAACAGCAGAAACAATAGGCAGAGGCTCACCCAGCAGCAGCAGCGGCAGCCACCCCAAAGCAACTGAAGTTGTTGCCTGTTGACGCTTAAGCTTTTAGATAACGCGTACGAGCGAAATAGGTTTCTGACCAAGGCTTATATTGGAATCCTGTTGTGTTGCAATCAGTAATTAGCTTATGGGCCTTTCAATTTCAAGCTTCAATGAATTCAATTGATTAACTGCACAAACGCTTTAAAAATCACAGCAAGAATTGAATAATAATAATATGAATAATAGAGAATAGAATAATATGAATAATAGAGCAACACTGGATCACTGCTGTAGGGTGACAGCCCTACAACAATCGAGTAACTGACCACCAGTGTTGCCAACTTAGCTATTTTCACGTCAAAAAAATGTTCATAGTCGAAAACTGGAAAGAACCCAATTTGGCAGCCTGTTATTTTGACTATTTCGAAAAATTAATTTGCTAGTAGCGTGAATTCTGGCAGTTTTGAAAATGAAAGCAGCCTTTTTTCAAGGTGGCGTTGATGACAAAAACAAAAGAAAGGTCATGGACTATGTTTTTTGTGAAATATGCGTCTCAAATATTTCTAAGACGATGACTAAAAAAAAGGTCGCTGACTTCACATTTACACCAATTTCCCAATTCACTGCATTGGAGTCAGCCTTCTTTGCCCTTGCTTTCAGCCAGAAACAGCCTTTTTTCTTATCAGCACTGCTGACCACCCCTAAGAATGAAAGAAATCACTCTTGACTGCAAGTGGAAGCCGTTGCACTAGAAGTTATTAAGTTGTTAACTTAGAGTCAACCAAAGTTGAGTCACATATTGAATATCACTTCATCTTTTCATTAATTACTTGTTACATATAACTTTACGATTTAACATACACAATAAATTACATTAAAAAGTAAACAGAGTTTGAATTCTTTTTTGCCAGATCATAGCAAGCGGGCGAGCTACGCATTTAAGTCAACACATTTACAGTCCTCACAAAAATTTCACACGCCAACAAATACAGTAACACAAAAATTAGCTCAAAAGCATTTTCTATATATTTTCTAAATTTTCTACAAGCGCGAAACGCTTATAACCACAACATGTTCATTTTCAAGAATAACAAATATGCTGCCCGCGAGACTAAGACGCGTCGCCAGCCTGCGACGCGTCGCCAACAGAGGAAGAAAGCAACGCAGCCAGAGTCGGAGCAACGCTACTTACAGATGCTATTAAAGGCGTACGAGTATGTCCAGATGGTAGAGCTGTACAGCCGGACAGAGGGAACGGGCCCAGCGGCCAGTACAAGCAATGGCAGGGCAAGGGCTGCGGGGGGTGCAAGCCGCGCAAGGTCTGGCGTACAGACAACTTCAAGGGCCATCATTAGGCCACGCCAGCGCCAGCGTCAGCGTCGCCTGCCAAAGCAAATCAAGGCAAGTGATCAAGTGCTAATAAAGCAAGCGGCCTTAGCTGGTTATCACTATCGCTTGCCTGCATTCAATTCAAAATTCAAATAAATGTAGCAGACCATGATTAACTTTGATATTGTCGTGTTTCAGATCTTCGATCTTAAAAATTTCTGCAATTGAAAATCTAACTAAGCAATGACAGTTTGGCATACACAATAGCGCGTGGGGGGTCCAATAGTTCAATATATGACCATGTGCCGTATTCTATGCTCACGCAAGGACTAAACAATGCGTCTCATATATTCAAAGCAAGGAATATTTCTATATTGCAGCAGCAGCAGCGTTTATTTAAACTTGACTTTCAGCTAAGAGCCAACTAATTAAATTGAGTATATTGTTTATACATGAACAATTAACAGTGCAGGGCAGGGCAGTGCGGCTGCGGCTGCTGCTGTTATTGCTTGATACCTGGAAAGCTCAATTTATTGCCTGAGCTGCGGCCCATTGTGCTGGCGCAATAATTGTAAAAAGATTAAAGGGCATTTTAATTAAAAATTGCATTTATTTATTTGATTTAATTGTTATTGGCGCTTTTTAAAATGCCATTTAAGCGTGCGTATGCACAGACGGAAACTCGTATGGGGAATGGCCTGACAAAGTGATGGACTATGACGTAGGGGGTTGGGGGGTTTGGGGGGGAGGACAAAAAAGTGAGAGCTGCTGTTTGGGCGCGCTCATAAGTGTGAATTCAACAACGCAAGGAAATTAATCTTAAGCCGCAGACAGCGAAAAGCCAAAAATAAATCAACAATGCAATAATTTATCAGAAAATATGTGTCCGTTGCAAGCGCCAGCGTGCCACTTGCCACACCGCATCAGACAAGCTTTTGCGTGGCGGCAGCGGCGGCGTCAGCATCTCGCTCACACTACTACAACAATGCGCTGTGTCTGTGTGTGTGTGTGTGTGTGTGGAGCGTTAATAAATTGTGCTCGCTCTAGCAACGCACAAAAGTATGCAACAGTGTTTGCGTTTGAATTTGGAGCGTCAGCAGCATGAGTCAGCTGCATATATCACACACACACACACACACACACACAGAGAGAGAGAGAGAGAAAGAGAGCGAGCAGTCGGCACTTAAGTCTCTGTAAAATCCACTGTCATGGGCAACGACTACAAAAACAACAAGCAGCATGAGCAGCTGAACAAGCATTGGGAGAGTCCACCAGGCACCACCAGGCTGGACACAGTTGCCACTCACAATGAGCTTGTTGCTAGCCACGTTTGTGGACAACGAAATATGAGCTAAAGCGTCACAGTCACACACACACACACACACACATGCACAGGCGACTGTAAAAGCTACGCTCAGGTTCAGGTTGGTCGCCCAGCTCGTTGTCAGTTCATGAATCAGTACACAGGCAGCTTGTCTCTCGTTCTCTCTCTCTCTCTCTCTTTCTCTCATGCTGTCAGTCGGCCAGTCAGTCAGTCAGTCAGTTTGTCAGTCTGGCTGTTTGACAATTTGGCAATCAAGCGTCAGAACAACTCTGCAGCCTGCAAAATGCTAAAACGCCGCCGCGTGCGTAAGCCAAACGCAACTCTTTTATCACTCTCTGCTCCACTGTCCCTGTCCCTGCCCCTGCCCCTGCCCCCGCCTCGCTTTCGTAACTCTCTCCGTTCAGTTGACTCCAGCGTGTTTGCGCATTTGCCTGGTTAAAATGTTGCTGCTTCATTATCTGTCCAGTGCATATGCATGTCGCTTTATACCCTGCACTTTAGCATCGACAAAGGGGATTAAGTTTTTATTTTTTTATAGCAATTAGCAGTTGAAATGACATAAATGAAAGGTTTATCAATACTTATTTTCAATTCATTGCATGAATCGACGTTTTATCCTTTTGGAAAAAAGTACAAAAGTATTTTTGAGCGTTACTACTAACGACGATAATAAGAATGAATGAGTTCAACATTTTTCATTTTCCAGAGTTGTTAATTGTCGACGTTTTATCCTTTTGGAAAAAAGTACAAAAGTATTTTTTATCGTAGCACTTGAGCGTTACTACTAACTACGATAGTAAGAATGAATGAGTTCAACCTTTTTTATATTGCAGAGTTGTTAATTGTCGGATCAGACAACTTTTGTTAAGCTGTCACAATCTTTAACTGAATAAATATTGAGCGGACTTCAGAGTAAGCTTATCACATAGTTCTTCTATAAACTGGTATTGCATTGAGTTTAGATAATGCAGTAGTTAAAGCTTTGGAATTCAAGATTTGTAAACTCTATTAGTTTCCACTGGCGTTGGGCAGACATAGCAGACTCTGACTTGAACCTATGATTACTTCTTCTGTTTTTTCTTTTTTGAACTGAATAGCGCGCATTCAAACCAAAATCCCCGTAACGTTTTGCGATCCCGCATAGCATGTGTGGCAACTTGCTCCATGGGCAGTCAAATGCAATAATGTGGTGGGTGCAGCAGTTCACACCTAACCAGTGTACAGTGTCCTGGTATCCAGTATCATCCGTTGGCATGGCCAGCCGTCGATGTTGCATGCAGCACGCTCTGAGCTTTCAGTGCTGCTGCTGCTGCTGCTGCGCCTGCTGTCATCGTCATCGTCATGGCTGTTACAGTTGCACAAATTGCTTAAATTATGCAAAATATGCGCGCCACCAAACCAAAAGCGCAATCCACACAGCCCAACTGACCAAGCGCCCACTACGCCCGCCGCCCACTTAACCGACGAAGATGAGAGGCATGCTGGTGGGTGGTTGGATGGTTGTGTGGGTGGGTGGTTCGGCGCACTGTCACTATGCAGAGTACGTGGCAAACATGTCGCCAGCCATTGGCGCATTGCTAGGCACCGTTGACAGCAGCAACAGCAACAGCAACAACACTTTCAAATTCATTTTCACATTGATGAAAGCTATGCGCTTATGTGTGTGTGTGTGTGTGTGTGTGTGTGTGCACGCGTGCAAAGGCAACTCGACAAATTTACGCAGCGCATGAAATTATTAAAGGGATCGATTGTCAGGTCATCCAATTTGGCCATACCCAAAAAACTTCCAACACGTTATCAAATTGCTGTCTCGCTCGCACTCTCTCTCTCTCTCTCTATCGCTAACTCTTATACAAACGTTATCACGCTATTGCTCTGTGCCTTTCATTCTACTGAAAGCGCGCGCTTTGTATTCACAAATCCAATCCAATTTAAGAGTCTAATTACATCAATTAAACTTAATCAAACTGTTTCAAAGCGTGAGAGAGACGCGAATAACGCAACTTCAACTTCCGTTCGTTCGTCTGTCTGTGCGTCCTGCCTGTCTATCGATGTACCTTTTCGGCACAGTGGTTAAAAAGCGTTGCAACAATTGAAAGTGTTACGAAATTCGAATTTATTGTATTGGCTATGCCTTAATTTTGTTGAGCACTGTGCACAGTGGCTGCACTTACATATGTATATGTATGCGTGTGCTCTATTTATATCTCGCTTTGGTAAAAATTCACGTGCTCAAAATTCGCGCACACTAATTAAGTGGCTGGGGGGGTGTGGGCAGGCAGTGAGTAAAGTGGAGACTAAGTAAGTTGCCTCATGATGAGGCAGCCACTTGCCACTAACCCAAAGCCCAGCAGCTGCACTACTCGCCACTTGCCACCTGCCACTTGGCAGTTTGCAGCGACTGTTGTTGCTGTTGTTGCTAGTTGTGCCACACGGCCTGGCATCAAGTTCTTGTGCCTTTGCTTCATATAATTTATGTTACATTTGCTAGCTAGCATAACTTTGCTACCCATACGCTCTCTCGCTCTCGCTCTCGCTCGCTCTCCCTCTCTGTCTTTTACTTGGGCTCTGTCAGGTTAGTCAGTCAGTCAGTCAGTCACTTTGAGTTCCAAATCAAGTCTGGCAGCCAGTCGAGCTACCTGCAGATTTTCTTCTTCTTCTGCTGCTGCTGCTGCTTGTTGTTGTTGCTGCCTCGAGAATGTGGCACGTGACTTAAATAAATTGTGAAAATCTTTCTCGCTTTGCTTGCGTACAAGTATTTCGCATAGTTGGCACCCAAACACTTCCCCCCCGCCCCGCGCTGGCAACTTTTACTTTAGCCTTAACTTTGGGTCTTGCCCTTTGGGCGATTGGAGCTGGAGTTGGGTCACAGACTCTCTCTCTCTCTCTCTCTGCCCTTTGTTAGACACCAAAACGACGCACTTATGCACAGTGGCGTAGTCGGAGTGGGGGCATTGGCAGCACTAGCTGCGCGTTGCCCCCTTTTGCAGGCGCCACTGCCGCTTATGTGCGTGTCTAAATTTCATGACTTTATTAGCAAGTCAGTGCGCCTTGGGACAAAGCGCCACCTGACGGCCAACAACAACAACAACAACAAGAACGAAAATACACATAATCAACACCTAATCAAAGTAATAGAAACTTATTGAATTAATAGTAACGCATTGAATTTCTATTTGCTATTTGTTCGCTGTGATTGCAGCAAACCCACCCCCAACCCCCTTTAACATTTTCGGCTAATTATGAGCACTCGACGCGGGCTAATCATCGCAAAATTGGCAAATCCAAAGCGCTCGCTGACAGCTGTCAACGCCATTGGACAATGCGACCATCAATTTTGATTAGCGAACAGCCAGACAGACAATGAGTGAGTGAGTGAGTGAGTGAGTTAGCTAGTCCTGAAGTGGCTCTGAAACGTGTCAATAGCTGTAATTATATCAAAAGCCTATTCAACTTCAGCAGCAGCAGCAGCAGCAGCCGTCGCGCTAAACAAACGCAAATTGCAACAATTCGTGAGTTCAATTCACAAGTCATCGCTGTCTGTCTGTCTGTGTGTGTGTTAATCAGTTAATAATACAAGTTATTTGCCTTGCATGCCACTATTGTTGCTTAAGCTTTGCTTTAGTTTCTAAACAGCAAACAAAAAAATAAACAAAAGTGTAAATAAATCAAATGCAGCATTTGGTTGTTATGCTGCTTTAGCTTTAAAGTTAATAAATTAAAATAAATCTAAATCTTTATATTAAAGCCGCTTTGATGTGCATGAGACTGAAATAAGCTAAGAAAATCGCGCAGCAAATTCGCAAACTACAAAGAATTCTAAGAACTAAAATCAAGTCTAGCGCAGCATAAATATATAAGATATATTCCAATTTGTATAATATATTGCATATAATTTATAAATGCCAAAATTTATACACAATCAATCAGACAAAATTCTTTTACCATTCTCATCAAGTATACGCGGCATTGCTTGCGTTTCGTATTGCTGCCGCTGTTTTTTTTTTCAGTGTAGCACATATTGTGGCAACTTAAGCTTATAGAGCTGCTGCCTTTATTTTGCTAGCGCTTACGCTTAAATTAATTTATTTTAAGCCAAAGAGCTTAATGATTATTTAAGTAAGACTGCACTTGTTTTTTTTTTTTTCGAGGCATTAGAATACACTTGGCAACAAACACGCACAAAATGCCAGCGGCAATGTGTTGACTTGGCTTAAAACAAAGATGGCAACTGACACACACACACAGCATAAGACAATGACAGACAGAGAGCGCAAGTGTGTGAGTGAGTGAGAGAGACTGAAGATAGATGCAGGCAAAGGCTGAGAACGACGCTTTCATCATCTTTATCGTTGACGCAAATTAAAAATTTATTCATTCGCATATATTTCTCTGTGTGTGTGTGTGTGTGTGTGTGTGTGTGTATTTAGAGCGGCATAATTATACAAATTGGGAATGCAATTAAATTTAATTGTTCAATGTTGCCAACACTCGTGAGAAGTCGACAACTGTATGTAACACTTGCTCTCTCTCTCTCTCTCTCTGTCTTTCACGCTCTCTCGCTCTTCAACACTATCTTGTGCTTTTGGCATGTGTGTGTGTGTGTGTGTGTGTGTGTGTGCGCTTGTGTTTCTTTTGGCTCTGCTGGCGCCCAGTCAATGAAATGTAAAAACGTTTTGAGCACGAACCTTGTCGCTGCCTGACAGTGCAGCTTACCCCCAACCCACCCCCTCACTACTTGCTTTGCCTTGCGCGCGTAGTGTAAGTACCGTAAATAAAACAAGCTGAAATTATAACTCTGAAGCTGCACAATGACAGCCCAAGCAGCAGCAGCTACAGTTGTAGTCTCAACTATCCAAAGCGCACACCTAACCTCACTTTTTACTTACAGCAGCAGCAGCAGCAGTAGCCTGGCAAAAATATCTTTTAATGATATATAACGCTGGACATGGAGCAACAGCAACAGCAGCAGCAATGCAGACAGCGACAGCAGAATGGGCCAAGTAATGAGGCACAGAATATGACAAAACGTAACGAATCACAAGAAATGAGCCATTCACAGAAGAAACAATGACAACAAAGTGGAATACAAATACGTATACGTAATATACAGAGACAGCGGCAGTGGCAGTGCAACAATTTGTGGAAAACATCCTGAGGCTGACCTTCGATGGCATAACGGGTTTTTGTATACGAATATTTTTTGGTGTGGCGACTATTTAAAGGGGCGCGGCAAGTGGCAGGTGGCAGAGGCACGTGCATGCGGCCGATAAAATGCCCAGGTGGCAATGAATACGAAACAGTGAATATCACAAGGCAACAAACCTAATGACACTAGACAACCAAGCAATATGTTTTTATATATATATAATATTTTCAAAACTTTAGCTTTCAGTTCAATTTTTATATTGTGGTATCTATGATTTAATTTAGATTTTAATCAATAGAAAGAATCAAAGTTAAGTGCATTTTTCCAGTTAAAATATTAGCGCATAGTAAATAAAATAGTGAAATAAAAATAAATGTAGCATACATTCTGGAGCTGTTGAGCTAGCAAAGTTTTAAATGCTGCAATTATTTTTAAAGCATTTATTACAAAATACCAAAAGTATATTTAATTTAATTGAAATTTTGCTATTGTGGTTAAACGAAACTGCAACCCTGTTGTCTAGTGTTGTAGCCATGTAAGCAGAATATTTTGTGCGGCGGCTGTAAAGTGTCGCCCTTTTGCATTTAGTGGCCTATTCAGAGAGGCTGACAGTTTTGCTCTTATCTTGTGCCAGGTTTACGCTCGAACGGAGAGAAGAAACTGCGGGAGCTTTGGAGACAGAGACGCAGGCAGCGACAGCGACAGCGACAGAGACTGCGGCAAGTTCACTTACATTGGAGACGATTGAAGGCGGCTACAGTTTGAAGTTGAATGTGAGTTAAAGTTGAGCTGAAGCAGCTTAAGCAGCTTGCAACTTGCTTGTGCGTGGGGCGTGGGGCGTGGGCGTGGCATGCTCGTAATATCTTAATTATTTCTTTACATGTGTTTTAATTTTTAGTAAGCTTGCCATGCTGCTTGGCATTTTAGTCACGTGCAGCAGCAACAGCAAGCAATGCGCCACGCCTCCGCCTCCGCCGCCGCCCCCCGCGCCACAAATTGAGCTGCGTAGTTGGTTTGGTTTGGTTGCGAGCAGAGGCAAAAGGTAAATGTTAAAGCAACTAACTAAATGTGCTGCAGTTGAACTCGAGTCGAGGCGAGGCGAGGCGAGTCGAGTCGAGCGTTCGCTATATAACTGTAACTATGTGTAACTGTAAGCGAGTATGCACTGTGGTTGTTGCACCAAAAGAATTGAAAGGGGCGGGGGCAGAGGGGGAATGGCAGCTAACAGACTCATTTGCAGCAGCCGTGCACAGTGGGGCGAAAAGATGCAACGAATCGATTCGCTCTGCTTTGATTTGAGACTATAAAGCGCATATAACTATAACTGTAAATCGATAGAACTTTATCCACATATATCTATATTCATATCTATATTTATATCTATATCTTTATTCATATCTATATCTATTGCTAAATCTATATCTATATTCACATCTATATCTATAAGTATATCTATATTCACATCTATATCTATATCTATATCTTTATTCATATCTATTTCTATATATCTATCTATCTCTATCTATCTATATCTCTATCTATATCTATATTTATATATATATATATCTATATCTTTATATATATCTATATCTATATCTCTATCTATATCTCTATCTATATCTATATATATATATATATATATATCTATATCTATATCTATGTCTATATCTATATCTATATTCACATCTATATCTATATCTATATCAATATAACTTATATATGAAGGAGTTTTACTGAACTTAACATCAGATCTACTGTTGAACGCAGCTCTCTAGTTTTAGTACATACAATTTTATACACTCTGTGCCCACTGTGCGCACACTGTGGCACACTGGCTGCTTTGGCCTGACGCACGATTGCCGGCGGCTGAAGTGAGGCCAACACTTGCTGCCAAGTTTTCTCAATTACTTGGCAGGCGCGCTGCTTGCCGCCAGCACCAGCAGCAGCAGCAGCAGCATGTGGACTTACCCCACACACACACACACACCCCTCTGTACCCCCTGCTGTACACCTGGCTACAGTTTGTGCGGCGGCGGCGGCAGTTTGGCTGCTGCGTATGCATGTTGATTAAACGAAAAAGAAGAATAGAAACTATGAAAATTTAGTTGGGCAATGCCAGCAAGCAGTGTCTGTCTCTCTTTTGACGTCTCTCTCGCACTCACTCACACTCTATGTGTGTGTGTGTATATTAATCCAACATAATTAAGAAATTTAATTAAAGTGCAGCGCACACGGAATGTGAAATGTGCCTTATTCATTGTTTGCTGACTTTTGCCACCTTGCCCCGCTGCCCAGCAACTCAGCACAGCACAACTTGCAACTGACAGTCGTCCAAAGCCTGTGAGAGAATGGCCAACAGGTGCTCTTGGCCCAAAACGAGCGCAAACTAATAAACAAAAGTTGTAAATAGCAAATGCATTTGCAATTGCAATTTGAATTATAACTCAAGACTTAAGTCCAACAGCTGTTGCAGCAGCAGCAGCAGCAGCAGCAGCAAAAGTCAAGCAGCTGTAAAAAGTATTTAACGCTAAAACTATCGCCACTCACTTAGCCAAGCCAGTGGATAATTAAATAACGACAGAACAGTCAGTTAGCTAGGTAAAGAGTGCTTAACCATTTCTTAGAAAAAAATAATTGTAATTGCAAGTGCCGCTCTTGGAAATCACAGCGCAGCTTGCACTTTAGCTAAAGCAAGAATAAAGCCGCATTCAGCTTTAGTTCCTATTTGATATTTCAAGCGGCAGTGCTAAGTGTTTTGTATTATTCTAGTAATGGTGACGACGCTTGACGTCCGTCAACTATAAATAGTTGATGAATATAAACGCTCAAATTTATATATTTGGCTATAGTATAATTTTAGTTCATTAATTTATTTAATTTGAGCAGTTTTCTACACTTGATTAGCAAATAAAATTAATAAAAAAATATATTTTTATATAGCGTGTCATTTATTTTATAATTAAATACATTTAACTAACAAATAAAATTGATAAAAAAAAATATTTTCATATAGCGTGCCATTTATTTTAAATTTAGTATAATTTTAGTTTATTCATTTATTTAATATGAGCAAATAAAATTAATAAAAAAATATATTTTTATATAGCGTGCCATTTATTTTAAGTTTAGTATAACTTTAGTTACAGTTATATTTTATTTCAACAGCTACATTTAATTTAAAAATAAAATTGATAAAAATATATTTTTATGCAGTGTCATTTATTTTAAATTTAAGTACATTTAATTAATAAGTAAAATTCATAAAAAATATATTTTTATATGTAAATGGAGTGTCATTTATTTTAAAATCAAGTACATTTAATTCATAAATAAAACTGATCATCATATTTTTATATAGCGCGCAATTTATTTTAATTTAAATATGTAGTCCAAGTCGAAAGAGCAACTACGCATCGTTTTGAAATTTTATTTTGAGTCGCCGCTGTCGGCGATTCGCTATGCAAATTTGATAACACTTGGACATATATATTTTGTTTTATATTTGTTTTTTTTCGAGCATTTGTCAGGCACGACGCTTGTTGCAACATTCGAGGGTTAAGGGTCAAGTGTCAAATGTCAAGGGTCAATGCAGTGGCCTGCTGCACACACACACACACACACACAGAACGAATTTGGCCATAGCCCTGCCGACATTTTAGCACAAAATATGCATAAATACATAAATAAATGCCTGATTTGGCACAGACACGAACACACACAGACACTAACACATATGCATGTGTGTGTGTGTGTGTGTGTGTGTGTGTGTCTGTGTGTGTGTCTGCTGCTGCTTTTTTGGCTGAATGGCATAATATTTTTTATTTTTGTTTCAGGCTTTGCGTTGATTTTTTAGCGCTTCCTGCGACTGCTGCTGTTGCCCCCAATTGACTGCAACTGCAACTGCAGTGAGAGTTCAAGTGCTGTGTGTTTATCAGCGATGGCCGCAAGGCAGCGATATTGTATCTCAAAGATACATTTATGCATAACACAAAATTGTGACTTATAAAATTTAATTGTGTTTTAGCTTAACAAACTTTAACTAACTATTTGGCATATTTGCCATCGCTAATGCCACTTGTTGTTATTATTGTGGCAATTGTTGCTGCTGCTGCTGCTGCTACTGTTTGCATTAAAGTTGCTTACTCTTGTTGTTGCTACGCTTGCTGTTGTTGTTGTTGTTGTATTTTTCAAGTGTACAATAAACGCGAATTCTCTGCCAATATTTGTCTGCAATCATTTTGGCTCGACGCTGGCTGCTCGCATTTTTCTCTTTCGTCTGTCTGCAGCTTGTTGTTGTTGTTGTTGCTAGCGAGTGTGTGAGGGCCTTGAAATTGTGCCCTATGTATGCTATCTCGCTTGCACTAGCTGGACTGCCAACAAGCCAGACCAATAAACTGTATAGCACCAACAACAACAGCAACAACAACAACAATAATAATAATAATAATAATAACAGGAACAACAACAACAACAGCAGTGACAGTCACTGAAGCAGCAATAACGCCGCATCAAACGTTGTTGACGTCGCCACGCACACACACACACACACACATGTACTCACATGTGTGTGTGTATCTCAATCGAGACAATTGTACTCAACGCCGCAAGCGTTTCACACACTCCATTTGTGAGCCCAGACCTCAACCTAAGCCTGCCACGCCCACTCGCCCACAATCACCGTTTTTTTTTTCTTTTTTTTACTGCTCCGCTTGTTGATTTTACGCGACTGTTTGCTTTGGTTTTCGCCTTCATTTCTGCATGTTGTTGTTTACTTGCTGGCATGGCGATTTTAATGCGTCTGCCTTGCGTTTTGGTGACCCCCCCCAACCCCCCAACCCCACCGCACCACAAAAAAAGAGCAAAAATAATGATAAAAGTATGCAACAATTTCATTTTAGTGCGCTGGCTATAAATGTAATGACTTTGTCATTGCCACACAGCCAATATGCCAAGCAAAGTGTGGCAAGCCGGTTTGTCCTTAAGACTTAACTTATGGCCAACTAACTTGCTCATGTGCCGGCGACCTTAAGCTACGAGCTTGACATTGATTTTAATTAAGCTCAGCGCACAGCATAAAAAAAACAACAAATATATATAAGCTGCACAGTTAATTTTCAAGCGAACTGATCGAGACTTTGCTGCTGATCAAAACTTATCAACTTATCAAACTATTGTCCCAAGACTTGTCAACTAGGTTTATAACCGAATTAATCTCATATCCTATTATAGTATTATTTTATTATTAGTATTATACGTATAGTTTTAGCTATAATTTAGTAATTAATTACGGTAAAAAAAAAAAAAAAGGAAAAACACATGCGCACTGCCTGAGTTTTCTTGATATATTTTGATGAGCAAAATACACATCTGAATAAATTGGAATTTTATAATTCAATCAAACTAGTGTTGTTTTCCAACACTGCTGCTGCTGCTGCTACTCAATAGCTTTAAGCATGGTCGCCATGTTAATTAACTGCCACAAAGCTGAAATTGTAGCATACATTTGAGCGCGCCAATTAAATCTATTAAATGCTTTGGGCTTTGGCACATAAAAAATTGAATTCAATATTCAAACGAATGCCAAACAGACAGTATGAAATCCATGTGCCCTAATCCGTTAGTAAATGTGACCAGTAGAATAAGCTAACTAGCAGTCGAAGCAAAAGCAAAAGCAGTTGCCATTGCCGTTGCCCAGGCAGCAATTCAAAGGTAGAGCAAACACACACAGAGAGTGTGAAAGCGTAGGGAGAGAGAGAGAGAGCAACGCGAAACAAAAGCGATAACTAACTAAATAAATAACATAAATTAACTAAATTTGTAGACAATTTTGTTTGTTAAGTGTAAAACTTTGTGTTTGTTGCTGCTGCTGCTGCTGTCGTTGTCGTTGTCGTTGATGCTGGTTGCTGGTTGCTGTTGCCGTTGGTCACGGCAATGGTCGGCAACTTGTGCCTTTTGGTGCAAAAATGTTTACGCTTGGATCGCTCGGTGTCGAGTTGTACACACACATACAAAGAAAGTGGGCGTGGCACTGGTTAAAATGGCAATGTTGTGACATCAAATGTTCATGTTAACAACTTTTCTACAGCTCAATGAGCTGCTTGTTTGTGTGTGTGCGAGCGAGAGAGCGTCGAGCAGCAGCGTCGAGTGTTTTGTAGCAAATAATTTTGCACAAAGTTCTCGCCTTAACGATTTGAACACATGTTAACATGAAGAGTAACAACAGTTGCAACAGCAACAGCAACGAAAGCAACAGCTACTGCAACATTGCATGGGTATAACAACAAGGATAACACTTCTACATGATAATAAATATGCTCGAGGGCAAAAGGGAACAGCAAAGGGCCGTGTTGTGTGCAACTAGCAAACAGCAGCAGCAGCAGCAACAATATGCAGTTGCAACTTTCAGCAGCTGCAAACTGTCTTGAATATTTTGTCTGTGTCTGTACACGGCAAGAAAATTAACAACAATTATATAAATGTGTTGCTAAATTGTTTTTGTAATTGCATTAAATCGATTTTTGCATTGAATTATGCGTAATTTATTTGATGTAGCATAACTTTGTGCGCCACACGAAATTTCTGTCTGTGTATTTGTCACTTGACTTGGGCCGCCTCTCAAGGCTGTTCGCTCAGCGCTCTGCAGTTAGTTTTAAAAACAATTATGAGCAGTCAGAGGGCGACGAGCGCAGCATGCAAATAATAAAGCAAAACTGCTTGGCTTTGGCAAGGCAAAGCCGCAGCAATGACTTTGACAATAAGACAGCGACAGAGACAGCGATAGAGATAGAAAGAGTGAGCTGCTGCTGCAGCTTTTATATGACGGCTAATAAAACAAGCAACTACAAAAATATATATTCATTCGTATGCAACTAGAGACGCTTGCCCGACAAAATGTTGCATACAAAATTCGGATACAAGCGCCCATGTGTGGGCGTGGCATCAATTTTCGTTTTCTTTTCTTTGGCAGCCGCATATTGCGTATTTGAAACACGTTTAAGCAGCTGCTGCTGCTGCTGCAAATGCATAAAAAGCAATAATGCAAAAAACGAAACGCGACCAACGACGACGACGCCGACGACGACGAGGACGACAGCACGCCCAGTGCTAGTTGCAGTTCCCAGTCCCAGCGCGCTATACACACAATCTATAATAAAATGTGGCATAAAGCTAAAATGCATCAAAGCAAAATATATATATACATATATATATGTTAAATTGTAGAGCAAATTTATTGAGTTAAGGCTCATGCACAGGGTTTTGGCTTTGGCTTTGGCTTTGGCATTGCGTTTGCTCTTGACTGTGGCCATAACGAAGCCATGCGATTGTCGCTGCAGCTGCTGCTAAGCCTACAAGCAACAGCAGGCCAAGCTTAGTAGTAGTAGTAGTAGTAGTAGTAGGTGCAGCTGCACAGTGGCGCAAAGCATGACAATTAAACGCTGAGTCATAATTGATTGAGTCATAATTGATTAAATATTGCAATTCAAAATTTGCCAAACTATTGCAACTCGATATATATGAAATGCTATTTAATTATTATATATAATTTTAGCTTGCCACACGTTGCAGCAGGCAGCAGCAGCTGTTTAAAATGCACTTATGCAGCTGCAATCTCTTAAATATTAACCAATCGTGAAGTCTGCCTGCCTGCCTTTCATATTCTCTGCTATTTTATTCTATTCAATACTCTTGAGTCAACACACATCTGTTGCAAGAGCTGAGTAAGCTGCCACTAAGCTAACCTTATTATGCAACCACATTTTGAGGCATAAGATTTGCGTGCAACGGCAGCAGCAGCAACATCAGCAGCGTTAACAAGTTGCCCAGCTGCTGCCACACGCGTGTGTAGAGATTTGACAGCAACAGCCAAAGCACCTGTACACCAAAGTATTCAACACTCACTCTCTCTCTCTCTCTCGCTCTCTCATCACTTTAACACAAGCCAGCCAGCCAGCCAGCCAGACAGCCAGCTAGACAGACAGACAAGCGAATCAGTGTTGCATCTTTTGTCTTTTGCAATTTTATAACACTCTATCTATATACGTGTGTGTGTGTGTGTGTTAAAGCCACTGCAAGTTCCGCTGTGTTGGGTTCTTTTTATTTTATGCTACTTCTACTTCTACTACTCCTTCTATTGCTTTTTGCTTATAGTGTAGTAGATTTTTGGTCGCGCTTCTTCTTTTTGGCACTTTGGCGTTGGCATTGGCGTTGGCGCGCTGCGTTTTTATTATTATAAAATACGCATGAGTTAGTGTGCATATTTCATGGATTTTGTGTGTAAAGGGATAAAAATGCAATCAGTCGCAAAAACCAGCAAAGTGAAACAGACAAAAACGAGTAGTACACACACACACACACTCATACACATACAGACGCGCTGCACAATCAATTCAACAATCAATGCAAGCATTGCCAAAGCCAAACCCTAAAACAGAACCACAAATTGCAATCGCAACTTAATTTACAAAATATACAACAATTTGATAGATTTGTTAAACAGTTTGTTGCTAATGCGCAGCAGATATATATGCCATATAGTATAATGTAAACGGATTGTGCACTTACCTAGAACAAAGTCAGTGTTGAGTAACGCATAATGACAGCTTAGTGTAAGGCGCGCTGTAAAGTATGCAAGCAATTAATTAAAAGATTGTATTTTAGTTAACTAAACTTTAAAAAATGTATATAAAATTATGATATAAATAAAGCAATTAAATTGCATATGCATTTTGCATTACTTAATATTATAATTTGTATTTCTTTTAAATACTATTAGCCAATGTCACTGTGACTCTGACTGTGACTGTGACTGTGACTCTATGTGTGTCACGGACTTTTGCAAATTGCGACAGCAGGTGTTTGGCAAGTATCAAAAGTGTTTTCAAGCTTAAATGTCGCGCCACAGCAATTTCTCAATAGGATGAATGACACCCAAATGCGCAATGAGCTGCCAAAGCACTTCATGTTGTCAGCTCCACACACACACACACACACACAGACATACCCATTGACAGACAGACGACAGTAGAAGTTGTAACAGGTGACCTCAAGCTGGAAGGAATAGCGACGTAAAATGAGCAGCCAGGAACCAACTAAAAGCCGCAGGATTGAGCGAAATTTGCGTGCAAAACTAAATATGCACCAACACACATGCAAACAGCACACACACACATACACACAAGTATGCAAGCAGCAGCAGCAGCAGCAGCAGCAGTTTGCATGCACTGCAAAAAATGCCTGAAAACAAAGCAAAAGAAACTTTAACTCTTAAAAATATAAACTAAATTGTTTAAATAATTATTATTATATATTAATTAAATAAATTGTATTAAATAATATTTACAATGTTTACTTTTGCCACATTAACAATTCATAAAATTCAATTTACTAGCTCATTATAAATTTAATTGAATATTGCAATTTACAAACATTAACAAACGAACGCAAAACTCAAAACGTAACTGCATAAAACTTGAAATTGAAATGCGCAATTTTTTCGCTCAGTGTAGCGTCATCTGATGTGGACATGTGTGAAGCATATGTTGCTGCTCTAAAAGGATACAAAAGTCAGAAGGCAAGCAAACTGAACTGATGGCAGCGCTGGGCACACACACACACACACACAGACACATACATGTATGTGTGTGAGGCACGTTTAAGCACGTTATCGAAGGACAAGCTCAAGTGCCATTGAGCAGAGCAGAGCAGAGACGACGACAGCAAGTTAGAGCAAAACAGCCAAAGCGAGCGACAGAGATGGAGAGTGGGCGTGGGCGTGGGTCTGGGCGTGGGCGTGGGTAAAGTGTTGCTTGAACTGAAGTGCGCACAGTAAATTCAAGAAACAATTTTCAGGAATGACTTAACTTTTGCGTTTATGTGAAAAGTTTCTTTTGCAACGTGATGTTATGCGAAATGGCAAACGATATTCACGTCAGTTTGTTGTGGGGGGGGAGGGCAGAGAGGGGACTGACGACAGTGGCCATACCCATAGACTATTTGTAAATAGATTTGCCAGCATAGGGAACGTGCCGAGCCCTTCAATTGAAGCGCAGCGATAGGCTCTGATCCAGATCCACACCGCGCGTTATATACGCCAAATCCTCACCAGTTACATAGCCCTGCTGACGGCCCTGCTGCTGCTCCATTACCGCTTTGAGCTTCCAGCGCATGGCGCGCAGCTCGCGTCGCGTCGCCGGCAGCTGACCCAGCAGCTCATCGCACTGCGCCGCACTCAACAGTCCGTCGCCATCGCTATCATACATTCTCAATATGGCTTGGAGCTTGCGCTCCAGCGATGCACTGCGTCGAAAGCGGGAGAGTCCGTGCATGAAATGCTGAAAGCCACACGACGGATGCAAATAGACGTCGACCAGCCGCTGACCCAGCGGATGCGCCGCCACCGGTGGCACCTTCAACAGCTCGCTGCGCAGCACGCGCCCCTCATCGTCCCGCTCCAGCGACTCGTACTGCCCATGCAAATAGTCGATGCGATGCGGTGAGAATCCCGACTCGGTCTGTATCTGTTGCAGCTCCGCCGCGCTCAGATGTCTCGAGGCCACAATGCCCATGGCGCTGCTTGCTTTGCTTTCCCTCGAACGGACGTTCAGTTCACTCTGCGATATTAAGCCAATTGCACTAAATACAAATACATATATATATCTATTATATGTGTGTGTGTCTAGGTGCGTGTGTGTATTCGGTTATCAACTTTAATTTAAAATCGACAAACATTACAAAGCCTCAAGTAAATGATTTTTGAGTGGCTGAGCACTCAAAATGTAAGAAGCAATATATATATATATGTATAAATAAAATTAATGCATAAATATTTTTAATATTAATAATAATATTAATTAATAATAAGAAGCTCTTAGCATTTTTGTAGCGTATTTCAGCTGCGACTTGTTGTTGACTTTTGCTGGTCGCATAAGAAACAAAGCAAAGCTGAGACTTAAATATTGTTAATCAATTTCTTAGACAGCTAATAATTTCACTATTGAGTCACACAACAAATTAAATGTATTAAATTTCATTTAGATTTCAAACTTTTGAAGTTATTCATTTGTGCATTTCAAATCTCTGGCAACTGTTAAAGCGCATATCAAGTTTTCAACTTGGCTAACTAATTTGTTCTTTGTATATTTTATTGTTGTCTCTCTCTCTCTGTTTTACACATCATTAACGCATCGAAAACACAGTCAACGCCTGTTTGGGTTTGTAAGTTAGTGGGGTACGGAAGTTGACGCCAATTCGCCGCTTTTTGCAATTAATTCCAAATATTCGCATCACGTGCCAGATTCCATCACCAAACAATTTCATACGTATTAACGTGATGTCGAGTCGAAAGTGAAAAAAGCAACAAGAAATCGAGTAATATATAAGAAGCAAAAAAATTGCTGCATAGCTTGTATAAAAAAAAAACTAATGCATAAATAGCTTTAAAAATTTTTAATATTAATAATAATATTTATTAATAATAAGAAATTCTTAGCATTTTTGTAGCGTATTTCAACTGCGACTTGTTAGTCGTTTGCTATTTTCTATTCTTTGCTTTTTCTTTTTTTTGTTGCCTTGGGACGAATGATTCCTGTTTTGGCCCAAGCGCTCTGTTGTGGGTTGAGATCTCTCGCCGATATGCATTTAACGCTGGCCAATGTGGTCATTCACATGCTGTGTGTGTCTCTCTCCCACTTGCCACTCTCTCTTTCGCACGCTCCGGCAGCTTTGACTTTAACGCTTTCTTTGCATCAGCAGCTCTGCCCAGGCAGTTGGACCATTAAAATGAAAGCGATTTAATTTCATTAATTTGCACACACACACACACACACACACATAGTAGTCTTTATACTCAGGCGTGAACAGCGAAAAAAAAACTTCTAACGCTTTTTTGCTTTCAATCAGCAAATGGTTGATTTAATTTTGTTAATTTGTTTGTGCTGCGATTTGAATAACAAATCAATTATATACACACACATTATATATATATATATAACTGACATCATGGCTGCTGCGCCTTGTCGTTCTCTTTTATTAATACATCATGCTTTGCCCAAGCTCATGACGATGGCGCTAGCGCTGGCGATGATGATTGCGCAGCAGTAAAGCAAACAAAACCAATGTTGCAGTCATTCAACTGTCCACACACACACACACACGCACGCTTTGCGCTATTACCGTTATCAACACTGTGGTTAGCGCTCGCCTGCTTTGTTGCCTGGCCAAGTGTTTGGCCTGAAAAGCTGTCAAAATGTTGCTAACGTAATTAATTTTGACATATGCCAAAATACGTGGAACGCCCTCCCAACCAACTGCTAATGCCGCCGCCTGTGTAACATTTAAAGCATAACAAATATATATATATATACAGTATCCATTTAGTATTGCTGAATTTTTTGCAGTAGCAGTTCAGCAGTAAGCCCCATTGTAGGGCCAACTCATGTGAGTGTGTAATTTATTAAATTAAAATTAGCATGACTATGTGAACTATGACAATGCAGAATATACAAAATATGCAAAGCTGAGTGTTCAAAATGCTGAGATGTATATTTGATTGGAAATGACGAGGACGCGTAGCAAAGAGCGCATTAAAATAATTTTGCATTACATTTTTATAGCTAAAAACTAATCAATTATATTTTATGCTTTAAAGAATTGAGAGCAGCTTTGCTAGCAGCTTAGTAATGGCCTCTAAAATTTAATATTTGTCTTTGCCAAAATGTCAGTTGAGAATTAATTATATTTCAGTTATTTTTCATACGGCAAGTTTACATGAAACTTGACAAGTTTTCAGTTATGACATTTAATTGAAAACTATCTATAATTTATTTACAACAATTTGCAATTAACTTGGCGTATGCGTAATATGAAATATTCGTAGACACGCCGCCTGTGTGTGTGCGTGTCTGTGTGACTTACAGTGCGGTTTGCAATTACGCAAATTCCCCTTACACCGTTAAGTGAGTTTTGGGCCCCACCCGGCAAAGATTTTTCTAAGAAAACCGCGACGGCATTCCAAACTAAATTACAAACAAAAATGTGTGCTAGCCTTAGAAAAAAAAAAACGAGCGAAAAGAAAGCAAAGCAAAGCGGAAACCGCAACTGAAAACGTAAACAAAATATAACGAAAAAAATCAAAACAAAAAGAAAGCGCAATGTAAAAAATGTTCGAGCCAAGATGAAATGCAGCCAAGTGACTGACACCCTAATCCACACACCACCAGCACCACCACCACGCCCCACTTGCTGGTGGCGCGCCCACGCGGCAAAAGCAACGCGCATAGCAAGCCCCAGCTCTAGGGTTTTGTGGCATGTGCCGCGTGGCAGTGGCGCCGCCTCAGTGGCCCCAGCGCATGCAATTTGTTGTTGCTGTGTGTGTGTGTGTGTTAGTGTATGTGTTTCCCAAGAAACCTTTGTTGCATTATTGCCGCAATTTGCAGAAGTGGTGACGTGAGAGCCATCAGAGTGCTGCGGCCACGAATATTGGACCGCAACGACCAAGCCAGCCCCATTCCCACTCCACTGGATTTTTCGCTTATGCATTGGCATTAGTGTGGCACATTGCTGGTGGCGGCGCCCCACGTCAAGCTGCCGAGACAGTCAGAGAGTCAGGCCAACAAATAACAACTAAGTTGGCAATTTGTAGTCCCCACCCCCCACTACCACTACCACTCGGGCCAAGGGTCGACTGCCAACTAAGAAACGCAGCAGCTCACAGCTCATCTTCGAAATAAATCGCAGTGAACGCAGCGCGCGCTTAAATAAACAAAAGGCCAAACTGCAAGCAACAATTGATTAAGATTTCCAGCTTTCCATATGTTATAGCCATCATAATTGGACGTCGGCCAGAGAGGGCCAGAGAGCGTTATCGATAACCAAAAGTGCCAATTACAAAAATAACAACCTGCCACAAAAGTTGCCAAAACTTGGCTCCAAACAAATAGAACAACAAAAAGTATGAGAGATATGTGCGCTATTATTAAGTCTGAGTGCTCATGCCAAAGCGGCTGGGGGGGGTGGTGGTCCGCGTCCCTCTTGTTGTTGTCGAAGTCGTCACGAAGTTTATTGCGCATTTTGCATGCTCTCGGGCTACAGTAATCGCTGACTAAACCACTTTAGGGCTTAGAGCAAGTTTAGTTGTTGCTTTTTGCAATAAAGCAGCAATAAGCATAAGATTAGATTCAGATTAGAATTGATATTGTTTTTTAACTTGAAATTTTAATTGCATTTTAGTATATATCATATTTTTATTCATTGCTATTTTTATGCTCAACAGCAAACTTCAAACACATTTACTGTGCCTTACATATTTTTATTCTATTTCATTTTTTTGTATTTGTTATTTATTTATATTTTTCGCTTTTTTTTTGTGTGTAGTGTAGTGCAGGCCACTTGGCTGGTCAACTTCAAGTTGGAGAGTCTATGGTCTATGCCATATGCCAGGACCTGCAGTTAAGACAGCCAAGACAACAGACGTGCCCCGGCTAAAGTACTAAGGGGGCGAAGTAGACACGGGGCTCGGCTTGAAGTTAACTGCAGCTGAGGCCACAGCAACTTTGCGAGTTCTTTTCGAGTTGCCAAAACAAGGCCAACTAGTGACGCAACAACAACAACAACAACAATAACAATGACAATAATATGAAATAAATTCCAACAGCTAGTTAAGAATGCGGACTTGAGCACAAAAAAAAAATAAAAAGGGGTAAAGCGGCACTTGCCTCAGTCCCAACCCCAACCCCAGCCCCAATCCAAGTACAAACATACAGCTAAAAAAAAATCCGTACAAATTGAATAAGAACTCAATCTTGGCTACTGTCAAAACAACTTTTGGGTCCAGTAGGCAAACGGATGGACATGCAGGGACAGACGTTGACCAAGACGGCAGGCGGAAAGATAAAACAGTCAAAATAAAATTCACTGAGAATGCGGCAAAAAACAAAAAACAAGCAAAAGCACAAATAAAAGGGAACAACAACAACAACAACAGCAGCAACAACAAAGGCAGAGAAAAATATTGAATTGAATTGAAATGCCTTGGCAATTGTTTGTGTATCATTATGGTCATCAGTAGCAGCAGCAGCAGCAGCAACATATTTATATATATATATATGTTTATGTGTGTGTGTTTGTGTTTGTGACTAGACTGTTGCAGTAGCAGTGGCAATCGCACGCTTTGTTATGATTATATTGCTTAGCTGTTTGCCATATGTTAAAGCAGTTTAAAGCCGATGGATTTTTATGTTTTGAAACATAAATTCTCAATTATTACAATTTTTATAGCTGTGTTTGCCTCTCGCTCACAATTTAGTCAATTCATACAATTTTTATAGCATACTTATGAGCGCTGTGGCACTTTCTCTCTCTCTCTCGCGCGCTCATAATTTAGTCTATTCGCATATTTGCCACATTTAAATGATTGATTGACAACAAATTGATGTGGAATCTCAAGTCCGTACATATATGAATATGTGTGTGTGTGTGCTTAATTGACAACAATGACGTATTGACAATTTATTTGTTGATAAGTTGATTTAATTAAAGCATCAACAATAAGCCAAATTCTACTCAGAGTATCAACTTTAACAGCAAGTATAATAGCCTGGTCGATTATGTCGTTATCGATAAGCTTTAAGTACACGCACAATGAGCGAGTGTGTGTTTGTGTTTGTGTGTGTGTGTGTGTCTGTCAGCCGATCAATTCGTTATTGGTTTGGGCTATTGTTGGCGTCTGTCAACGCGACCTAACCAACTACACCAACGCATATGGATGTGTATGGATGTGTTGGGTGCTGTGTCCTCTTCCCCCATGGCACTATTAATTATCATGTTAAAATGTAATTAATTAAAGATGTCGTCAGCGTTGGCGTACGCACATAACTTTCAATGAAAAGTTAATAAATTACATAATGCCGAAAACGAAATTACAAACGCCAGCGCGCACCAGCGACCGGCCACATCGTCTAGCATAATAGCAAAAATAACAACAGCAACAACAACAAAATAATAGCAACAACAACAATAACAACAACAGCAGCAGCCGTTACCTGATAACAAATCAAACGAAATGTTTATTTTGCTGCTGCCATAGTTGATGCGCACACACACACACACACACACATACAGAATAATCCGCATGCAAAACAAATTAATAAATAAATAATAAATCTGCGTTATAATAATGACTAAAGAAAATTCAGAAACAATAAATTTTATTTGAGCAGCCGCCAAAACGACAAATGCCAGAAACAACAACAACAACAACAAAAATAATAACAATATTATTAATGAAATTATTGTTTGGCCAAGAATATTTTTGCTTTGGATCAAGCAATTTGGGCACGCGGGTGGGGGAGGGGAGCTGCATGTCATAAACGTTTATAAATTTTCATTGCGCGTAAATAAAATCGTAACAATATTAAAACTGATGCGATTGCCTGTATATTAAATAGATACGAATGTCAAACAACACTTGGCGAGAGCGAAAGAGAGAGCGATAGAGAGAGAGAGAGAGAGAGAGCAGCGTGAGATGCTTTAAAATAATTTATCGCAGGCAATATTCACACACTCACGCACACACGCGCGACAGCTTAATGTGTGTGTGTGCGTTTGCTTTTGACTTTTTGCTTTGCTTATTGTTGTTGTTGAGGGTGCTGCTCTCGTCTTTGACTTTGACTCTTGCCTCGTTTCACGCACATTTGTAAGCAAGTCAGGCAATTGTTTGCCCAATTAAGTGCGCTGGAACACACACACACATACACACGCATGCATGTTATCACAAAGCTAATTCTCAAAGTCAAAGCATTCGTATTTTTGGGCATTACAGCCAAATAAACGACCAACCCAACAACAACAACAACAACAACAACTGTGCGTGCGCTCAGGCAAACGCACACATACACACTTTCCACACAGATACAGCCTTGCTTAAAGTGAAGCAGCTTCAAAACTAAGCAAAGAGCGTTTACTGATCTCGGCAATGCACAAAAGTCAAAGAGCTGCAAGTTCAAAGAGTGCCACCCACTCTCGCTTAACCTTTTTATTGAAAGCCGCAGCATTTTGCATATGCCAAGCAACCATTTGACTTGTCAATGTCACTGCCTTGCCCTTTTTGGGATGCATATATATTTTTGTCTGTGTGTCTGTGTGTGTGTCCCACATTACTCGTTTATCAAACGATTTTTGACGTCTTCGCATAAACACCGCTGTGCTTAGCTCCTGGCAAGTCAAATTTAAGGCAAAGAGAACGCGCAAAAAAGCGCAAATCAGCCACAATTGGCACTGACAGACGCAGGCAGGCAGCGCTTTGTGTGTTGTGAACGTAGCATGTGTGTGTGTGTGTGTGTGTGTGTGTGTGTGTGTGTGTGTGTATGTGTGTGTGTATTTGTGGCTTTGACAATATTTATGCTGCAAGCTGACAGATTTTCGTTACGACAGCATTAAATTGAATTTTGACATTTCTTTTGCATACCATGTCGAAATGGAATATATATACAATATGTACTCTACATATGCACCACTAAAAACACAACGCGTACACCATGGTAGTACTGCCACACACAAGCGAAATTGTGGATCAGACCACAATGCAATTACTTGTGCGTATAAAAAATAATTTCAGCAGCATTTTGTGCGCAGGCAATTCTTCCCGAAGCAAAACACAAGAAAAGTGTCAAAATATTTCTGCGTGCTTCTGTTCGCTACCTGCTGTCTCCGTCCGCCGTCGCTGCCAATGCGACGAGAGGCGAGATAGCAAGCGATATTGTTTCTCGCTTATGCTTTATGCTAGCCGATACGACACTCGCGACTTCTTTGCGCTTGCCTTCGTTGTGGGTAAAAAACCACAACGACCCTTTTTCGGTCTCATCTGGGTGTTTTTGGTGCGCTCGCTGTGCGCCGCACAAGCAATTTTTTTTGTTGTGTCCGTGTGCGTATTTTTTCCCGCCCGAGTTGTCATTGTGCGCGTATGGTCTCACACTTGATTTTTGTGTGTGCACCATTGTGCTTTAAAAAGAGCCACAATTGCGTTCCTGATATACAATATGTACTCTACATATGTATGTACTTACTATCTATGTATTACATACAGTTATTTACACATGTTAGTATTTTGTCGCCAGGTATTTTAAGCCAGCGATCATATGTCAATTGCTCTTCGACTATTTTTTGTGATATAAAAAACAAGGATGCTCAAGCAAGAAGCAGAACTTACCAAGCGAAAACCAAAGAGTAGCGTATAAGAGCGAATGCTGTTGCTATGCAGTCACAGACACATTGAACGAAATACACTTACGCTTATACGCAATCAAAACACATTGCACAGATACAAAAAAGAAAAAAAATACACTTCAGCACACACAATCAAAAAAAAATCAATGCACTTGTGTTTAAGAAATCAATGCACTAAACGTATAACCGAACATAAATCAGACACGCGGCTCCGCCAACTGCGCAATTTGCCCGACTCAGTAGCAAAAGCTGCATCAACGCTCACTAACATTATATTGGCGTATTTTAACAATAACTTATTTTAATTACACTTGCACTTAACATATTTACACTGACAAACTGCTAATTTCATATATAAAACAAGTGGACAGGTTAAAGTTGGGCACAATTTGCGCCTGCGACAAGCCAAGGATCGCGCTTACGACGTCGATATGATGACAGTGCTGCGTTATTAGCTTATTTAAGCCTAGATATAGCTTTATATCGTGCAAGTTGCGACAGTCGCAATCGATATCGTTAAGTTTTTGCGCGAAAAAGTATAAGACGTATTTCCTTTGATGCAAATTGTAATACATATGTTATGCAAATATTGATAAACAAACAATGCACTTATGTTTAATAAATCCATACAATAAACGTACATATGTATGTATGTGTAACCGAACTTAAACCAACTGCGCAATATGCCAGACACCGTAGTAAAAACTGCACAAACGCTCACTAACATTATATTTACGCATTATATCAAAAACTAATTGTATTAATGACTAATTGCACATAAAAACAAGAACAAAAAGTGCACAATTTACGCTTGCGACAAGCCAAGGATCGCGCTTACGTTATCGATATCATAGCAGTGCTGCCAAATTAACTTATCTCAGCGTAGATCAAGATCTAGCCTTATATCGAGAAAGTTGCGATAGTCGCATGTTTTGTCAACATGCTGTCAGGAAGAGTAATTCTGTTTACATCAAATAGGCTTTGGTCAAAACTTCAAAGACATTTCTATAGATGACTGGCACTATTCAGTCAAATTCATAACAGGTACGGAAAAAGTCACATTAAAATAACAACCATTTCGAATTTTAATATATTTCCAATTCATTGACACGCAACCACAAACATTAAAAATGGCATCGCCCGATCGGAATCATTTTCAAAGGTTTAAAAACAATGCAAAGGATCAGGATGAAATGCGTCGCAAGCGTAATGAAGTGACTGTAGAGATACGTAAAAGCAAGCGCGATGAAACAATATTAAAGCGTCGCAACGTTCCTCCCAATCAGGATTCAAACACAGACGAGGACGAGCCAATGCCCAATACAGTAGAATTGGAAAAACTGATTTGGTCCGCAGCAGATCCTTCCAAGCCAGACCAACAGTTAGCCTCTGTTCAATCATTACGCGAAGTGCTGTCGAGTGAAACGAATCCACTACCCATTGAAGAGTTGATTAAAAGCAATATTCTGCCCGTTCTGATTGAATGCATGAAGCAGGATGATCCAATACTTCAATTCGAGGCTGCTTGGGCGTTAACTAACATTGCATCCGGCACTTCCGATCAAACCCAAGAGGTTGTGGTCGCTGGCGCTGTACCGGTCTTTCTGCAGTTGCTTAAGTCACCTGCTCGGATTGTCTGTGAACAGGCTATCTGGGCGCTGGGAAATATAATAGGCGACGGGCCTAAGCTGCGCGATTTTGTCATTAGTCAAGGCTTTATTCAACCATTGCTCTCATTCTTAAAGCCTAATGCTCCGCTACCGTTTTTACGAAACATTACATGGGTAATTGTAAACTTATTCCGGTGCAAGGATCCATCGCCGCCAGCTAGCGTTATATCCGAAATCCTGCCGGCAATCAATATGCTTATTAAGCACACGGACACAACTATTTTGGGCGACACTGTATGGGCCCTTTGCAATCTGACAGACGGTGGCAGCGATCACGTCCAAATGGTAATTGACAGTGGTATCGTCCCCAAGCTGGTATCGCTTCTCGACAACACTGACTATAAGGTGCAAACGGCGGCTCTTCGCGCCGTTGGCAATATTGTTACAGAGTCGGACGAGCAAACACAAGAGGTGCTCAACCACAACGCCTTGTCATATTTCCCAGCGCTGCTGGACCATAGCAATGAGAAAATACGGAAAGAGGCTATCTGGTTCCTCTCAAATATTGCAGCTGGCAACGAGTTACAGGTGCAGGCTCTTATCGATACTGGCCTACTCATCAAGATCATTGAGAGCCTCCACCAAAGCGAATATCACACACAGAAGGAAGCTGCATGGGCCGTAAGTAACCTGGCCCTTAACGGAAGCCCTGATCAGGTGTTAACAATGGTCAACGAGGGTGTCATAGCGCCTTTCTGCGATCTGCTTACTTCCCAGGACAATGAAGTCATCGATATTGTGCTTGACGGTCTCTCTAACATGCTCAAAGTGGCCGAAAATTTTCAAATAGAGGATGTGGAGAATTTGATTGAACAATGCGATGGTCTGGCCAAAATTGAGCGTTTGCAAGACCATGAGAATGTGGACATCTACAAACAGGCTTATAAAATAATTGAGAAATTCTTTTTAGCTAACGAACCAGCTAATTTGCCACCGACCGCGGAGAGCACAGAAATCAACTTTGATCCGGCCACTGACAAACTCCAGATGAATTCATTCCAGTTTTAACCCGTTTGAGCGAGATGATGCAAAAATTAGCAATAAGATTTCATTGTGCAACACTAACTGCTGCTACTACCTACATTTATACCTACATTGTACATTTATACAGACATTATATATTTATATACATACATATGTGCAGACTCTACTTAAACGCATAGTTACAACTAACAGTAGACAACCAGGAATACATACTAGGCAAAACACAATAACCCAACCAAACATCAAACATGTTGAAGTATCATTTTATAATCAAAATTTAATATGTTCACTCTTCACGAGTCTAAATTCTTTCAAAGAGCTACGTATACGCAAGCGAACAACAAATAGGCTATATAAAACAATAAAACACAGTCACATGAAATTTTAGAACTATTTATAATAATTATAATAAAGAATTTGAATTTTAACGGAAATCATAACATTACATTTCTAGCTTGTATATCAGTGCTGTAATATTAGCTTATTTTAGGCTAGATCTAGCGTATTTGCATAGCTTAATTTATGCGAGCAGCTTTATATCGATCAAGTTGCGACAATCGCAATCGCTGTCGTTGATTTGTTGCGCGAAAAAGTTTTTGCTGTGTAAAATACTTATTTTGTTTTATTTGTTTTTGTGCAAATTTGTAAGATGTTAATGTAAGTGTTGAGAAGTAAACAAGCATACAAGTGTGTAGCTTACTTAGTATGCATAAATATAATGTTAATATGGGCTGGATCAGTCTGCCGAATTAAGTTTGTTGTTCGCGTGTGTTTCGTGCCGGTAAATTGATCATTGCATGCGCAAAAATTAATTTCAAGTGTATTTTTATTGTATGTGCTATATATATACAGACTATATGTTGATACATATCCAGACGCTGAGTCGCGCTCACAGCTGTTCGCGGTAAGTTGCGCTCACTTCTTATATATTTTATGCATGTCGCTTAGCTTTTGGCTCAGGCACAGGCTCAGCTATAAACATAGTTTTAAGTTGTAGTATACTATGCTGGCACACGCTCGCTTGGCTCAATCTTCTAATTATGAACTCATTGTAGTGCGCTTCCTGCACAAGGCGTAGCCAACAACTACTACTACTACTGAATGGGTGGGTGGTGGGCGGTCTGCTTGGCTGATCAACTACAATATTAATTTCTCACGTTTCACATACAATTTGTACGAACGGAAGTGATTTCAGTGCGACGCTGACTGACCTGACCAGCTGCCTGAGCCAATACAAATTTTGTTCGAAATCCAACTTAACTAGCTGCTCGCTAATGAAGATTTCATATTGCTAATGTGTGTGTGTGTGTGTGTATTGTTGTTGGTATACCCTAGAAATTTTGATAGATAGTTAGATTTGATGTACGCTTATTTGCTTTGATTTGAGTCTAGCTTAAGGAGCATCTGTTAGTCGTGCCCATTGCTAAATAAATCGCCGCACGTAGCACAATAATTCGAAATCCGCCTTTAGCACAGGCCGAGGCCACTAGGACCACGCACCAAATGCACTTGTGTGCGTTCACACAGACACGCCTGACATTCTATTTATGTGTGTGCACACACACAAAGTGTGTAAAGTGATATTTGTTGTTGTGGTTGTTGTTGTCGTTGTTGGTTATTAGCTGTGACTGCTGCTTGGCAGCTTTTTCTTTGTTTCAGTTAAGCTTCTTCCGTTTCGCCTATGCTCTCAGCTCTCTCTCTGTGTGTGTGTGTGTGGTGTGCATGTGTTCAAATTGCTGAGGATTATGGGTCTTAATTTTATGATTGCTTCTTTAATCAGAGACGTAACTGCACGCCAATTATGTTCTGACCGTGCTAATTGTTTCTGCTGCTGCTGCTTATTGTTGTTGTTGTTGTTGTTTGGCTGTCTTTCTATTTTAGCCAACTCATTTGATGTGGCCTTAATCGATGTGCGTTATTTGCGCTTACTCGAGTGCCAAATGAGCCATGTTGCCACACACACAAATACAGAGAGACAACGCGAGATTGCTGCGGACTGCCTTGGGGTTGGCGTATCCAGTGTCTTGGCCATTATTTGTTGCCTCCACTGTTAGCTATGAGCTTGGGCCCAGGCATAATGAATGCGTGTTTAGTCATAATAAAATGTAGCGGCATTCCAGCCAAGCCACAGCACAAGCTTTGTTGTTGTTGCTGTTTTTGTTGCCGTTGCTGTTGCAATAAAACATTTCGCAACGCAAAGCAAATACCGCAATCATTTTGCAGTGCAACATGTGGCCAGCAGCACCCAGCAGCAAACCAAACCAAACTAAACCAACTAAAAAAAAACTTGTTACCCCTAAACCAAAACTATCTGACAGGCGAAAACCTCCAACGACCGCCCGCCCGCCCGCGCTTTGTCCCACCCGCTGCTGCTGCTGCTTTTGGCTTATATTGCGCTGGCCAACAGTTTGTCTAGTCATGCCGTAAATAAATAATTTGCAAGTAAGTAGTACATGCTTAGCAACAAAATAGAAAGCACTTTGTAGTAGACTTTTGATATACACTTTAATAGTTCCAGTCGAGCCACAAAGTTAAAGGCAAAATATTGCAAATGAACTTTAGTTTTACGTTTTACGTTTCGTCACACAATTCAATGCTAAAGTGTCAGCATTTTAATTTACCAACTTCTGAATTTCGGACTGCGAAAAGGTAACTGCAAAATAACTTTTTAAGCTGCATACTTTCGGGGGCAACTTCCGGGTCCATGGCTAGCAACAAAAGCGTTGACAGATGTACGAGCGTGCCTAGTATAATATTTATTTTGAGTTTTGTTTATTATTATCATTTAACTGTCCACCCAAACTAATTATAACTTTAATGCAATTGCTGTTACTTTTTTGAATGTGTTTTTGCTTTTTTTTCTTCTATTTTTTGTGTGTTAGCTTTCTGCTCGTTGCGTTGGCTTCAAAGGGCTGCCCTGACAACCAACGGCCCAACCAAAGGCAAATTCTGCAGCAAAAAAGAATTAAGCGATGAGCATTTTGTCCAGGCTTAAGCTTTGTTAAATTTAACTCAAGAAGACCGAAACTGATTGCGATTTCAAAAACTTGAGTGCTTTTGGGCTTCGAGAGTCATTAAGTTTATTAAGTGCTTGGTGAAGATGATAACCCTAAAAATGAGTGCAGTGCATGTAAAAGCAAAGCAATTTGCGCTCACATTGCATTCACTTACTTTGCCTACGCCAAGTGCCCAACACCCCTTGCCCACCTCCAGTTTAGCAACTCTTACCAGAGGCTCTCTCTCTCTCTCTCTCTCTCTCTCTGTCTCTCTGTCTCTGCTCACTGATAGCAAAGTTTGCCATCAGAGAACAAGCAGCGAACAAGTGGAAAAGATAACAAACAATGTGCGGTGCTGAGGCAAATTGCCACTGCAGCTATAAAACTTCTGCTGCGAACCACAGAAGATTATCAGTATCAGTGTGGAGAGTGGTCGCGAGAGTGCGGCGGGAGGGAATAGTTTAGCAGGCTTACTTAGTTTTCGCAAGTGGTCGCAATCCAGGCCAGCAGCGGTCAGTGGAGCGCAGGGAGCGGGTGAATTGTTTTCTTATCGCTGAAGCTGATGCGAAAATAATTTCCTTTGTTCCGTGGATGTTGCAAAACGCACAAAGTAGTAGCAAACTAATGGCAAAGTGATAAGCGTTGCAAGCGCAAACAAAAACTAATTAAACAAGTGTTAAATCAAAAGCAAGTTTTCATGTTTCCAATTTAAATTCAATTTTAAATTCAAATTCAAACTTGATAGATGATAACTTCAATATTTATCGCAGCTATCGTATATCGAAAGTGCTCACTGACAGTTGTTTACTATATATGCATATGTATCAACAAGCTTTTGTATGTCGCGTGTGCATATCAGTGAGTCTTTTGTCTGGCACCTTTTACATACCAGCGCACTTTTTGCTGCCGCTGTGATATATCAACGAGCTTTTTGTCTGCCGCCTAAAAATAAAACAGCGAGCTTTCTGCTGTGACTTGAATTTATATCAGCGAGCTTTGTGTTAGCCTTAAAGTGGGCAGCCCCGATTGTGCTCGATGACACTCAATTGACGCGGGCGCCTTTAGAGCTCGAGTTGCAAATATTATTGTTTATAAATTTATTAGTTGTTTAGCAGCACTGCTCGCAAATTATTGCAAGCTGAGAAAATAAGCAAAAACCATTACTGTGCCTTTGTAGCTGTTTATCTTGTTGCTTATCAATTTTTTGCAAACCATGGCCAGCTGTAGTGGAGACTCACGACTGATACAGTTCTTCAACTGCCGTTTGGTGCGAGATCATCGCCTGGTCGAGGAAGATCTTTGGGTGCGAAATGGCAAAATTATCAATCCCGAGCCCATCTTTTTCGACGAACGCTGCAAGGCACATACTTTGATTAACTGCGAGGGCGCTATAATAGCGCCGGGCTACATAGATCTGCAAATTAATGGTAAACTGGTTTTCACTTTCAATTGATGGTCAAGGCAAGGCCAAGCTATAAATTAGGCCGTGCGCTTAATCAACTCGCGCTAATCTTATCAGAATTTGCCATGTAAACAAAAAAAAAAAAAAAAACACAAGCGAGCGAGAAAGAGAGAGAGAGAGAGCGCGATTAAGCAAGAGAGAGTTTCGACTGTTTCAGGTGGCTATGGCGTTGATTTCTCCTATGACAAAGACACCACAGAGCAGGGCGTACAAAAGGTGGCCAGAGGCTTGGTCAAGAGCGGCGTCACCTCTTTCTGTCCAACGCTGGTGACGTCACCGAACGATACTTACCACACCATACTGCCACGCATACCAATGCACACAGACCGCGGCGCCGGCGTACTGGGCGTGCACGTCGAGGGTCCGTTTATAAATCCACAAAAGAAGGGCGCACATCCCGAGCACTGCATACAGAGCATAGACAATGTAAGCCACAAGAACAAATCGAAACGAAACTCAACTCAACTTAACTAAATGCTGTTTACGCCCTGCAGGGCTTGGAAACGCTCTGCGAAACTTATGGCTCGCTGGAGCGCATTAAGATCATAACGCTGGCGCCGGAGCAGGTCAAGGAGCTGGCAGTGATAAGCGAACTGGTGGAGGCGGGCATTGTCGTCTCGCTGGGCCACTCCATGGCCAGTCTAAGTGATGGCGAGCGTGCTGTCCAGCATGGCGCCTCACTGATAACGCATTTGTTCAATGCTATGCTGCCGTTTCATCATCGCGATCCCGGACTGGTGGGTCTGCTTGCCTCGGATGCCATACCGGCGGATCGAACCGTTTACTTTGGCATCATTGCCGATGGCGTGCACACGCATCCCGCCGCGCTACGCATTGCATATCGCACGCACTGCCAGGGATTAATACTGGTGACCGATGCCATATCGGCGCTGGGTCTGGAGGATGGCATTCATCATATTGGACAGCTGCCGCTGGAGGTGAAGCAGGGCAAAGCGTTTGTAGCCGGCAGCGATACGCTCTGCGGCAGCATTGCGCCCATGGATGAGTGTGTGCGAATCTTTCAACGCGCCACAGGCAAGTTCGATCGCTCCAGCTCTAGCGCTTAACTCTCAGTTCTCTCTCTCTCTCTCAGGCTGCTCTCAGGTGTTTGCCATTGAGGCGGCGTCGCTGCATCCGGCGCGCTGCCTGCGCATTGAAGCCGAGAAGGGCACTTTGGACTTTGGCTCCGATGCCGATTTTATATTCTTGAACGATGAGCTAGAAGTGCTCGCCACCTGGATCGGGGGCGTCTGTGTGCATGCAAAGTAAAACTCTCCGCCTAAAATGTTCTAAAGCAAAACATTTGATTAATGTTTTTACTATTTGTTTGCATTGTTTTGTATTTTTTATTGGATTAGAATGACGCTTTAAATTGTTCTTTGTTTATTTTCTTGTTTTTTTTAATTAATTAAATTATTTGGTGTAGATAACTACGCTAAAACCATATACAGTTACAAATAATAAGTATGTAGTTAAAAAAAAAAACAAATGAAATATATATTTAAAATGTATATAAACGTGTGTGTGTGTGTGTGTGTGTGTTTAAGTAAGTTGTAACGCTGCTGTTGCCTATTGAATTTAGAGTTTTGTTTATTTAGCGTTTTGACATTAAAAAAAACATACAAGTATACAAATATTGGTTTATTACACATTTATTTTAGTTGCTTGCAATAGAAGTAGAGCTGTAGCCTGGCAAATTGAGTAGTCGTTACACACTAAAACAAAAATACGTTTCTTCTTTTTTTACTTTTGGCAATAACAACAAAACAAAAACCTAAAAGCAAGTTCAAGCTAAGCTAACTAACTGTATAAGTTTGCAAAACAATGTGAGGCCAAAATTTAATGCATTTGTATTTGTATTGGTATTGTATGTATGTGTGTATGTACATAATATAAAAGTAATAATATTAATAAGAAACTACAGTAACAGGCGTGAATGCGTGTTGTGTGCATATTTTAGTTACAAACTTATACACACATACATACAAACAAACAAACATTTATAGTAAATTTTAAGTTCAACACCGCAAGTGCTGACACGCACACACACATACATACAAATATATATTTAATAATAGTTGGTACTTTCGATTGGCATTAAGCATATTACAAATACATTTCCATATATAATTAGGCATACGCGCGTGTGTGTGTGTGTGTGTGTGTGTGTGAAAGAGAGAGTAAGCCGCATATGTGCGTCTGTTTTTCTTTTTGGTTGTTCAGTTTGCTCGCTGGCAGAAATGCAAATGCAATTTGTTTATCAAATATTCATATTACAATTGTTGTCGTCCTCGTCGTCGTTGTTGTTGTTGTTGTGCGTTTAGCTAATGCACACTACAATTGTTGATTTTGTTTGTTGTAAATTTACTCCAAAGTACATAGTATAGTATATATTTGTATATAAAACTTTAGGTAGGTTTCTCATTCTGTCTGTATCTAAATTTATTGCTTTACATTTAAAAGATTTATATAAATGCCTTATTATGGACGCATAGTCATTTTATTAAAGCGAGACAGCAAATATTGTGGAAAACTCACGGTTTACTTTGGAAATAGTTTCTCTGCTGCTATGACAAAGTTTTTACAAATATTATATGCAGTAGCCGTATATACTATAAAAACAAAAGAACATATGACAAGACAGAGCGTGAGGAAATACACAGCGAAGCGCTAATTTAGTTTTGCCAACTTTTTGGATTTCGTTAACATGTATGTATGTATGTTTGTGTCTGTCTGTCTGTGTGTGTGTGCATGAGCATGTAAATAGATCACAAAACCAACCGTTGAACGTTATTAAAATATATGTGTGTGTGTGTGTGTTTGTGTGTGTATGTGTATGTAAGTAGTGTGTAACTAGCTAGTCCATTACGCACAACACTTGTTGTAGCCCGTTGTATTGTTATTGCTGCCACGATCGACGACGACACGGGCCTCCGGATTCTCAGCTGCTTCGCGTCCAGATGTTTTGTCTAATATGGCCTCGGCAAGTTCACAAAATGCACGCTCAATGTTTGTATTTGATTTGGCGGATGTTTCCATAAATCTTATGCCATGCTCACGAGCAATCTAAACAAAAGAAACGCGAGTCGTACGTAAGACAGAGAGAGAGAGAGAGAGAGCATAAATATTCAAATGTAGAATCTTTGATAATGTTATTGTTGTTACCGCCTCGCCGCGCTCTTTGCTGACCACACGCTTGTCCGTCATATCGCACTTGTTGCCGAGTATCATTTTCTCCACATCCTCATTTGCATGCTGCACAAAGAGAAAGAGAGATAGAGAGAGAGAGCATATTAGGGCGCTGCTGCTTGTTTACTCGATCGATATATACGCACCTCGTCTATGTTCCGCAGCCACTTGACTATATTCTCGAAACTTTTCTCATTTGTTATGTCATAGACAAGCATTATGCCCATTGCGCCACGATAATAGGATGTGGTAATTGTGTGAAATCTCTCCTGGCCGGCAGTATCCCATATTTGTAGTTTAATCTTTTTGCCCCTCAGTTCGACTGTTTTAATTTTGAAATCAATTCCTGCAAAAGACAAAAACATACAGCATGACGTCACTATATAAATAAAGGTTCGATAGCTTGTGTATTTGATAACGACTTAATTTTTTCCCTGAACTCCAAATATTTCGATGTATGTGAATCATAACACACACACACGCACACACATGCACATACATTGGATGTATACAATTACGTATTGCGTATGCGTCATGACGTTTAATCTAGTTTATAACCAACTAACTGCATTAAGTGTACATATGTATACTTTGTACCGTGGTTAACCACACATAAGACACATCTACGGACGTACGGGGGCAACAATGACAGTTCTCGAGTCCAAAGGCTATTGCAATTGTTGCAATTAAACCACGTAAAGGCCGGGTCAGCACGTATATACATACGTGTGTATACATAAATAAATGCATGTAACTTGCACTTTCGTATTACAAGGACAGCAAGTAGCTGCTAAAAAATTCAATGCCACGCCCAAAATTCATATTACAGGTGGGCCAGGTGTCCTTCTAGTGTGTGAAGTGTTGCCTTTGTCAAATGCCGCTTCCATTGTATGTACATCAGTGTGTAACTGTCTTATGTACATGCATTTTTGTATATACAAAGAGAGCATTAGAAGAGCAGCAGCAGGCACTCATGGTATGTACATACATGTGCATTTGTATGTGTGTATGTGTGCGTGTGCTGCGCCATTTGCTGCTTACCTATGGTTGATATAAATGTTGATGTAAACGCATCGTCTGAGAAACGGAAGAGTATGCAAGTTTTTCCAACGCCCGAATCTCCAATTAGCAACAGTTTGAAAAGTAAATCGTAAGTTTTCTTTGCCATTTTAAGTTACGGCACGCGCACAGACGCACACGCACTCACACTCACACTATCCCGCACCAACACACACACACACAAGCGCACTTCAAACAAAAATGCACGGGCAAAACAATTACACTTTGACACAACTATTGTACGCTTTTATATGCAAATGCTATGCTTGTATATTTTATTTGGCGCGCAATTACAGAATTGGCGACTTCGCTTTTTTGAAACGCTTTAGCACTTTATTTTTCTACGCAATGCAATTGTTGCTGTTACTTAGTGATGTGAGAAAACATGTGAACGAGTATCGATGTTGGCGCAGGTTTTTAAATCGATGCTTGCTGAAAATAATCATGGCTTGAATTTGAATTTAGCAGCATTAATAATAAGAAATTAGGCTTAAAATAAAGCAAAACTTGCAGTGCTTCATAAAATATTCGTAAAAAGCAGTGCGTGCTTATGTGCTTACAATCTATTTATTAGTATCGATGTATATCGATGCATGGCGTGCAAATTAGTGCTGTCAAATGAAAATTAAACAACACTGAAAACATAGCGCTCAATTCACTGTCATCCAAATAGTTAATAAAATATAAAAATAATATGGTGTACACAATAAATAAATATAAAACAACATTATGAAATAAACATAATAGTTTAATAAAAGCCGCACGTTACTTTACATTTGCACATAGTAGTTAATAAAGTAAACCTATTGAGTTGGCGGCAAAAACGATCAATTTTGCCCCAGTGCCCGGTTTTCTATGTAAGAAAAGGAAAATGGATCTGGACTGGCAGAATAGCCTGACGGAGATCAAGGACCGCGGACAATATCTGCTGCACTCGGAGAAATGGGCCGACTGTCATTTTCTAGTGGGCACGCCACCCAATCAACGCTTAATAGCCGGTCACAAGCTGCTCCTGGCAATGGCGTCGCCTGTGTTCGAGCGCATGTTCTTTGGCAATCTGCCGGACAAGACTGATCCTATAATCATACCCGATGTGCAGGCGGAGGCGTTCGAGGCCATGCTGGAGTACATATACACGGATCGCATATCCATCGGATCCTTTGACAAGGCCTGTGAGCTCTGCTACGTGGCAAAAAAGTATATGCTGCCCCATGTGGTGACACGTTGCACGCACTTTGTCTGGGCGGATCTAAGTCCAAAGAATGCATGTCGTGCCTACGAGTTTGCCAAGCTATTCGATGAATCGACGCTGATGAAGAGCAGCATGGATTTGATAGCGGCCAATACACGCGAAGTGCTTAATGATCCGAGCTTCCTGGACATAGAGGTGTCCACATTGATGGCCATACTCGATCAGAATCGCCTTTACATAGACTCTGAGCTCGATTTGTTCAATTGCCTGGTCAAGTTTGCCAGCGAGCGTGGCATACTAAACGAGAGCAGCCAGGATAGTGTGCCCAGTGGCAGCGGTAGCCAGAAGGCCCAATCTTGTGCAGAGCGTGCTGAGCACTCTGCCTCCGTGGATAGTGTGGCAGCCAATGTGGTGGTGGAGGAAATTAAAATGGAGCCGGATGTTATAGCAATGGTGCTGCATATGCAACAAGATGAGGAGCTCGAGATGGCACCCAATGGCTCCGCAGGCAATTCACCTGTGCCCGATGCTGTCAGCGCGGCCGCCGCTGCTGTCGCTTCTCCGTCACCCACGCATGCCAGCGATGATGTGGTTATTATCGATAGCGACGCCTCAGGCCATGCCCATGAGCCCATGAACGCCACCGATGCAGCCAGCAATATGCTCAACATAATGGACGTGCAGCGCAGCATTATGGACACTGCCATGCTGCGCCAGGCGGTTAAGAAAATACGTTTTCTTACCATGACGCCGCAGCAGTTTGCCGAAGGACCCGCGCGCTCCAAGCTGTTGCAGCAGCACGAGGCTTTGGCCATACTTATCAAGATCTCCAGCCCCACGCTGAACGACTGCGACATGCCCGAGGGCTTCTGCAGCTCGCGCAGCTCACGCAATTTCTATGAATCGTCACATCATCAGCACAAACTGAATTCTTCCTATCGCAACAATAACATCGAATCGAGCAGTACCGCTTGGGCTTCCGGAGCGCCAACGCGCACCACCAATCAACCGTTATTCACACGCCAGCGCACCAGTGCACCACTGAACCTGAACATGGACAATATGCCAGCAATTGCAGCGCTCATGAGCCATGAGCAGTTGGGATTTCAAGCTAATGGTGTTGCTGCTGCTGCTGCCGGCGCTGCGGCTGCTGCAGCGGCAGCGGCAACTGGCTTTGCCGATGGCTTTGAGTGCGCTGCTCCTGTTGCGCCCGCTGCTCCGGCTCTGGGACAGATTGTGCCCACTGGCAGGGACAGCGATAACTCGCATCACGACATGATACGCAGCTATTGCATGCGCTCGATTAGCCGACAGTTTGACTATCGCAACATGAGCGTCACTGATTGCGGAGTCACGTTTCAAGTGAGTGAGAGACCAAAGCTGACTTGCTGCTTCTTGTACTAATGAACTTCCTTTTCAACAGGTGGACACCAACATTTGGATCTTGGGCGTGCAGGTGCCCACGCAGGTGCTCTGCGGCGAGCTGATGAACTCGGCCGGCTTTGCCGAGCACTATACGGAAGTGTTGTATGCCCACATTCAGGATATGCATGGTTCGCGTATTGCGTATACGCACTGTACGGCACGCGTGCGTTATGACTCGCATCTGGATATCACCTTCGATCGCCCCGTCTATATCTATCGCAATCAGATCTACAAAGTATTTGTCGTCTTCAACAAGACGGGATGGTATCCCATGTACTCCTGTGTGCCCGACTCCATCAGGCAGCGGGTCAAGTTCATGTTCAATGTGGGCAATCCCATGGAATCGGTGCGTGATGGCCTGATATATGCAATTATATTCTCAACGCCTCAGGATCATGCACGCCAGCTGGTTGACTGAGAATATCAATCGATTGAGGAACGTTCAGTTTACTTGTGATAGTTTTTTAATACTAGTGAATAGCTTGAATACGAACGAATTGCGTTTTAACGCCTTTTTAGAGGCACTAACTAAGCAAGTATACAATTTTCTTAAACTTAAATTTATAAGTTGCCCAAAATTTTAATTTCATTAAATCTTCCAACTTTTTGCCACATTAGCCACAAAGCGTGTTTTTATTTTATTTCGAACGTTTCCACAATCCGCTCGCTGCACTAAAGTTTTACTGTATATACTTAACCTTCCATACTTACCGTAAGGGTTAACACAGCTACGCACAAATAAAAGTCTTCAACATATAAATAAATATTTTTAAGGCGCGTTACGTTTCAACTATATTTTTACAAAATTTTTACAATAAATAAATTTTTAAGTTTATTGCATTTAGTGCTCAATTTGAAAACAAAAAAAAACCACAAACAAAGAGAGTGAAAAAAGCGGCAACTAAGGGTTAAACAGAATGAGAGTGAAAAGTGTTTCAAAGAGAAAGAGACAGAGAGAGAGAGAGAGAGAGAGTTGAAGCCAAGCTTGGGCTTTGAGCTTGAGCCGCAAGCAGCTTTGCATACATATGTACAATGGGAGCTTTTAGCTATGTGTGTGTATGAGAGAGAGAGAGAGAGAGCAAGTGCCTCTAGTGAGCACAGCTGCCGCTGGCGTACTCTGGATCCTCGCAGGTGAGCGTGTTCTCATCAAAGACCTTGTCCTCACCGCAGCTAATCAAACGTGGATAGCCCTCGACGCAGGTAATCAGACGATGGCAATCGCCGGAGACAGGGAAACGTGGGAAGGGCCAGAAGCGAGCGGCAACCGAATTGGGATCCACTTTGGTTGGGCACTTGAAGCCAACAACAGCTGCAAAGCCACAAAAAACAAATGAAATTAAAACTGATTGAGATTAGCTGATTGGCTGCTTACCCTCGGGATTGCAGTTGTCCAGCAGCTGATCGGGCCAGTTGCAGCCATGGATGCGCTCATCATAGGCCAAGCCAGTATCGCAGTCCTGCTCATGTGGCTCACCATGGGCGCACTTGATGTACGTGGTGGAGCACTCCTTGGAGACGGCATACAAGCCAAACTGATACTCACAGCCAGGCGTCGAAATGGGCGTGGCTAAATTAAAGTGTTAAAAAAAAAGTAACAATAGCTCGCAAATTTTGTTAGTGCAATTTAAGTGGCAGCAGCACGGCAACACTGTGCAGCTCAGCAACACTGACTAAAGCACTTAACTTTACAAAAGTTCGAGTGGCGCTACTTACGATCCCACTGACGTCCCTTGCAGTCCACCGCCCAGTTGTAGTTGCAATGATTGTGCACAGCGCCTTTGCCATCGAAGAGCAGCCCATTCTCGCAGGTCTCCAGCGTCAGCGTGCCATTGGTGCAGAGAAAGAATTGATCACAGCTCTCGGTATGCGCGTACGCCTGGACGCCCTCCTTTTCCGGGCACTCGGGTGAGCCCACAGCCAGGGCGTGTCCTGTGCGTCACAAAAATATTGCAAAACATTATCAACTCTTCAACAATCTTTATGTCTAACGGGAAATAGTGTGCGCGCGTCGCGCCGCTTTCCCACCCCACCCATTTCCCAATTGGTCATTTCGTTTTAACTTCCTACGACTACGACAGAGAGTGCAAGTGCAGTCAACTGGTTTTCGTCTCACTGACGTCGGCAGCCGGCAACGCGCAGTTCAGCGAAGATGCGTCTGGTGGCGGCGCCGCCGCCGCCGGCAGCAGCAGCAGCGATGATGTAACATAGACAGGCCTAGAGACTAACAGGTTAATCGCTCGACGTCAACAACGAAACAGAAAACAACAACAACGTTTACAATTTTCAACAGCTTTTAACTGTTTTTCTTTCACACTCGCATATTTATTTAAATCAACTTGTAGTTTTCCGGAAATTTCGTTTCATTTCGTTTTCGAAATTGACAGTTGCGTTAAAAACCGAAAATTGTTAAACAAACGCAAGCTTAACATTTAAAACAAAAACTCGTTGAATTTCAAATTTAAGTCTTAGATTATGTTTAACATTAATTGTCAACAGGTTTGACGGGTCAGCTTCCAATTTGTTTGTTACCAATTAGAAGAAGCAAAGAAGAAAAAAAAACCCAATAACTGTCTCAGTACCACAAAATGTCACTTAAAAGTTAACTAAATTTGTTTAGGCAACTGGTTGAACAAGTCATATTATTAAAAGAATTAATTTAATATTTATGACATTTTGCTATGGGGTGTGCGAAGAAAGTGTTATAAAAATAAAATTCGGGATTAATAAATTTGAAACTGGTATTTCATTGATATTTCTATCGATATCTAGCTTCTAAATATTAAGTTTGTGTAATTAATAGATGACAAGCTGTTATACAAATTGTATTTCCTTGAAGAAACTGTTATAAAGTGTTATAAAATTGATGTTACCTAAACTTGAAGTTTTACTAATTAATATATTATAAGCGGGTATACAAATATTAGTTGCTTGAGTTAACTGTTATAAACTGTTATAAGTGTTATATTTGCGCTGTTTACATATAGATAAGCTATAACTTTATGATGTAAAAGCCAAACAAAAGCAAAAGTAAGCGGCGCTTAAAGCTTTGCTGGCGGGATCTGCATGCCAAATGAGTCTAGGCAGCAAGTACAGTGGGCGTGGGCTATACCCTATACCCTCCGATTGTTACTAGTTATGATTTATACATGTAGATATTGTGCTCAGGGTTAAATAAGCAATTGAAACTTAAATCTTTAGCCTTCGCTAAACTGGTAATAGACCAAAGCTGGCTAATTAAACTGGCTCACGAACTGAAAGGGGGCGGGGGAGAGCCCAGAACAAAAGACTTGACTTGTTGACTTGACGTATACGCAATTTGCTATGTGTGGAATTTTTGAAAGTGAACGTAAGGCGGTGCCAATTGGGTCAGCTGGCCCATACAATTAGATTCTCACTTACCATGGACAACGAATGCCAGCAGGATCAGTAACAGGCTCGGATTAGGCATATTTTTGTTTTTTGAACACAGAACAGCAACAACAACAACAAAAACAATAAGAAAATAAATGCAGACAATAAAACGGCGAATAAACAATAAGCTTAGCGCTTTGAAATTACAAATTCAGTTGGCGATTGCTTAATTAAGTGTCCGCTGTAGACGTTTTCAACGTTTTAACGGTTACGCGTTCCAAACTCAACTGAAAAGATTTATACCACGCTCAAGAAGAAGAAGAAGAAGCAGGCAGGCGAGCAGGCAGAGACAGAAGTAACAGCAGCAGCAACAACAGCAGCAGCGCCTGCGTTGATGGCGACAGCAGCAGCAGCAGCAGCAAATTCAAAATATAATAAAAACAAAAACAAAAGTTTTGCAAAGCTTTTTGTATTTTTTTTTTCGCTTTGGCTTTGCGCGCATTTCAACTTTGTCTTGCGCATTATTTGAATTTGTGCCGCGCATGCGACAAACACACACACAGTCACACACACACACACACACACACACACACACACATGGCTATGCATGTTGTCAGCGCCTGCACAGGCGCAACATTTGAATTGAAACAGTTTCTTTGGCTTGAAAACAAAAACAAAATGCAAAAGTTGCTTTTGTTGTTGTTATTACTGCTGCAATTGAAAGTAAAAGGCAAAGCTCAAGCAGCGCATAAGCTTCGCTTCCATTCATTGATTGCGTTTGCTGCCCTGAGGGGGGGAGCTGAGCTTGTGTTTATTATTTGCTTTGCTTTTGTTCGTCTCTTGCCCGTTTGCCGTTACATTGTTAACTATTGCAAAACTCTTTACTCTTTTTGTTGTTGTTGTTGTCAATCAGCCAGGCAATCGCATTGCATAACCTCAACCACATAGTCGCCCGCAAGCTGTCGCCGCCGCCTGCAGCCAAAACTCGCTTTTAACCATTGCCATTAAATCAAAGTCAGTTAGCTCAGTCACTGCCTTTGGCATATTTCAGCAATAGCTTAAACACTATTAATATACAATATATTTATTTGTAAGCCAAGTTTTGCCGCCTTGGCTAAAATACCAAACAAATTCATAAAGTAAATGCTTCAATATTTATAAAAAAAAATGTTTGATATTCAAAACAAAGCAAAATAATTAAAAATATATGTATTTTTTATTTTTGAAATTATCAACAAAATTTTAAGCGTAACAAACGTTAGAGCATTCGATTTTCGATTTGCTTTTGCGTGATTTGGCCAAAATGCAATTAGCAACTATTGTGGCTGGTTAAGGGTTAATGAAGCTTACGCTGATTTTTGTTAACACTTCAAAGTGACTTAACCCACAATCATTATAACTGAACAATTCATTTTCCCCCTCTATCTCTCTCTCTTAGTTTCGTCACGAATTTCAGCAGATAAACACAATTGAGTAAGTTTTTAAGTCTTGTTATTTAATCAAATGAGTGTAAAAATGAAAATGCATATTTTATGTGATTTTTTCTTTGAATACCTACACAAATATATATATGGGTAGTCGTATATTGATCAATCTAATCGATCAATGCAGTCAATTGGTTTTGTATAGCATTTCATAGTGAGCAAGAGAGTAAGGCATAGAAATATTATAGTAAAAATAATTTATAGAGAAAGAAAAGATAGATTAAGATTTAAAGTTTAAGCATAGAAAGACAAGATGTAATTAAAGATATATAAATGTTTAGAGTAAAGTGAAGAACAGATTTGTAAATATTCAGTTCAGAGCTATAGAAACAGATGCTGAAAACTAAGAAAAGACATTTAGAATTATAAGTTTGTTTGATAGATGTTACAGTTATAGGCGATATATATAAATACTACCCAGAAAGACATTATAGAATATATAAGATATTGTTCTGATAAGAACTAAATTACATTCAAAAGGTTAATAAACAAAAACCGACAGCATAAAAATAATTAAAAAACTATTAGTACTATGTTTAGAAAAAGAGAGAAGAGCAACCTATCTCTTGTATACATTTATATACTATAACGAGTCAGCAGAGATATTCTCATACATAAAAGCTATTTATTTATTTTTAGAGTTTGGTTTTTAGTTTCCTTTTTTGAATGAAATTTAAGAGGAAATATATACAACATAGAATACTTTCCTTGAAAAAGGAGCGTATGAAAGATAGAGCATAGAAATTAAAAGTGAAAGAAAGTGCTGGAGGAGCTAATAGAGAGTAATAGAGTCATATCCTATGTACGAAAAAAGCGAATTATGAGAGATCATGGTTAAGAGAGGAATAATCACATAGAGATGTCTGTTTCGTGTTTTTCTTTTCTTGATTATTCTTGTGATAATTATTTAGTACGACTATCACAGGGCAGCTCGAATATATACGTGATTAGAGGAGATAAAACTCACTAAGTTAAGTGAACTACTACTTTTTACGCGCGTACTTGGCCAACCATCCAGGAGCTGCGGGCTCTCTTGTAGTGTCACAGTCCTCTCTGATGTATTAATGTTACAACTTGCTTCTTTGGGCGTATAACTAGCTAAGTATCGTAATTCGAAAACGCTCTCACGAGATAGCTTAGAGTGAGATCTCTTGTGGGTCGTTGGTATGGGTTCTATGTAGACAGCTTAGCTACTTGACTTTCAGGTCATATGTATTGAGTCATATAGCTCTCTCTGTATCACACATCCTATTTATCTAGTCCACTCGGCAGCCGGCCAACTCTCGAGCGCGCTATCAGCGCACATCTTCGCTCAATGATCGAAATATATCGTGTTGGCTATGATCGCCAGCGGCAGCCCAGAATCACGATGGATCTCGCCGCTATTCTAGGACAGAGCATAGCAATTTCTGCGAGTCTGTGAGCAATGAAGATATATCGTGGATAGTGAGGTAATATCCAACCTAACACGAGCGACACTCGAGGTCATATTAGCTGATCATTATGGGGCAGAGAACCGCTCTCTCTGAGTTTTTTACTAAATGCACTCACAAAATAATATGAAAAAAATCACGTCAAAATTTAAATAAATACGCCAATAAACGCTCAATATTCATATCTTTACATTCCTCTTAACATCTATGAGACTCTCTAGTATTGCACATAAAGAGCCAAAATACAGTCAACGCCTTTATAAGAACCGTTATCTGAGAGTGAGACTGCAGATATCACAATGTGCCGTAGCTTACCATATATACGAAGTGCAGAGTTGCAACAGGTGTGGAAGAGACACTTCTAAAAGTATCAGGAGCGAGCACTACGCTCAAAGCAGTGTGATAGAGGAAATGATTGCACACACTAGGACTCAGGGATGGGCCGAAAGATAGTCCGGATATCTATTTGCGATGGCATTACTTGGTTACTAATGGATTCCCTCTTGAGTATTGAGGCGGATGCAGACGGTATAGGGGTCAATTAATACACGAAGCTAATACGAATTCAATAAAACTTGAGCGAGATCTAGCGTCTTAGAAATCGATACTACGAGTCTAGCGTCAAGGCACATATTGTAAGGTGCATGGTCGAGAGAGTCTTTGATAACCTATAAACCGTCTGCGAAAGTTTCAAAGACGTGGTAAAGCACTTAGCTGGTTCGCCGAAGACATAAGATAACGCCTTGGCAACCATCAACGACTCAATTCCGCAGGGAATAATATAGCATGGAAATATATTCATTTCGTATATCGCATATCGTGTATGCTATCACAGTACGTGAACGAGGACTGCGTAAACTGTCCTATCTGCTCTTGGGAGGTCAAAGGTTGACGTCGAGGAGACACAATCTAGACTAAAAAAGAATAAGTCAGAAGTAGTAACACAGAGAATGGTAAAAAGTTTATTCAATCACTTGTTGTTATTTTTCACCTATAGATCATTTGTGTTCGGTATTATTGATCGAGTAATCGATAAGATCACAATCCAATTCTATACGTATATGTGGGTTTATTCAATTATTGCTATTAGCAACTGCTACTTTTATGTGACCAAATCTGCACATCAATTGTTTATAATCTTCGTAGCCGATCACAAGGCTACAAAAGCCGCCATACCATTTGTCAGAGATCTAGGCATGGGACTTGAGACTCAATTCATACCGTGAGTACAGTGTCCTAGGGATTCACTAGTTTTCAGTTCCAAGATACAAGTTGCAGGTTGCAGTTTATACAAGCTACGGTCCGCTGCAAGAGATCCAGTGTCCCGGTGTTTGGTTGTCAGCCGAGAATAGGGCTTAGTCGGTGTGGATCTGGGCGAGTTTCTATATTTGTACTACGATTTACACATGGCGACAATTTGAGAGCATGCATGCATATTACACAATCAAATGAGTTATCAAGATTTTTGTCAATGGTTGCTGCATATGGCGGCAGCGAGCGCTACGAGCTCATCTACGTGCGAACGTACTAACAGAGACTGTCAAAAGACTAAGCTATCGCTAATTACGTCTAATCAAATGAGTTCACACGAATAAATGTATGCATCTAGCCGCTCATAGCGATACTGTGTGAGATATGTTATCCCGATTGCGATGACAAAAATAACAATTAGCTATAATAGTAAATATGCCAGAATTACTACGATATATTTAAATCATAAAATCAATATCAACAGTGCTACTAAGAATCGTAATGACGACACACACAGAGTCAAGTGACTACACTGCATAGGCAAACAATAAGCACAACACAAACACCCACCAAAATATTTACACTATACAATTTATGAGACACAACAAAAAACATAGCACCAGTTACAATCCTGCAAGCCCGAGTGAAAATTCACACAACACAAAAGATATCCAGTCTTCTTTGCGCAACTAAAGCGAGCAGAGAACTACAACCGAACCACTAGTCAAAACTCTGATAACTAACAGAGGCAGCACCGAAGAGGCGCACTGTTTCAGACACTTTTCCATAAGCACAGAGGCAACGCCAGCTGAGATCACAGAGAGTCCTGCACAGCGACACAGCTGTAAGTAACGAGACGCTGAGCAGAGCGAGAGACGTGGGCAGAGCTGCAACCTGATGGTAGTCCGTCTGTCATATCAGAAAATTAGGTCGTCAGCCAGTCCGTCGCCGTCGCGCTGTAATGAAGCAAGCATACATAAGTAAACTGTATATGTGTGTTGGTGTGTGCGTGTGTGTGTGCCTGCAGTGTTGTTGCGTTCGAAAATAAATTCCATATGCAAAAGACATCAGAGAGGGCTTCCAAATGGAAACTTCAGCGGTTAACGACGCGCATGCAAATGTTTAACAATTACCAAAAAAAAATCAAAATAAAAGCCCAAACAAAAGCTAATTAAACTGCAAGCCATGGCACAAACTGTTGGACTGCCAATACCCTGTATTAACTAAAAACAAAACGTGTTTGTATAAATAATTTATTTATACATTTGTTTTGCAAGCTAAAATCTTAACTAAGCCGGAAGTTGGCTAAGCTGAGAACCAGTTCTAAATTATTTGATTTTTGGGCACGTGTATTATTATTTAGTCGCTTTATTTTTAGTCTTAACTACCAGAGTAGCGCTTCTGAACTTATAGAGTATTACCGTTAAATACAATTTAATTGTATATCCAACGCAACCTTTCAAATATATATATATACACATTTAGCTATATATGTTTATCAACAACCTTTCGCTGCTGTTGACAGGCTTGACCAGCTTTTGACCAATCTGCAGCTGGCAGGACCTTGAAACAACAGGATTTTTGTTTCAGCAAAAGAAAACTGTGTCAAAACTCAATACACACACATACACATGCCTGTCTACAAAATATGTAAATGTATACATATAAAATATTCAGATCTCTGAGATAGGTTTTAGTTTTAATGTGACGCACGCAATGACAAAAATAAAAAACAGAAGAAAAAACAACATGTTGTTGTCCTTGAGACTGCAATGAAAAAGCCGGCTACGAATATGATGAAAACAGAAATTCAATATCTACATAATATACGTATACATAATATATAAAACTGGATCACTCCTCTAAGAGCAGTTAGCAACTACATAGTTAATGCTAATTTAATAAACTTTTACTCTCGATCGGCATTTCCATAAAATTCCAACGCAGGTTCAACAAGTTTTCTAAGAATCATAAAAAGTTAAAACAACAAATCAATTCAAGCAATTAAATTGTAAAATTATGCGCTTATCAAATTGTTCAAATCATAGACAGACGTTGTATGTATGTAATTATTTATTTATGCAATTAGCAAAAAGTTGAAAAATCAAAATAACCGCTTCACAGTTTGGCAAGACATAATAAACAGCTACAGATACAGCTGCTGGTGAGTTACTTTGGTAACACGCCAAACTGCCAGATGCGCTGATTTATCATCATTATCAGCATCACAGCTGCTGATGCCGCTACTGCCTGAATTTTGTAATTCAAGGTTTTTTACAAAAAATCAAGTTTTTAGTCCAAATATTAATTGTTATTGGGCATGGCGAAATCAATGCATTTGCATTGTATATTGCACACAATTTATGGGCTATCATTAAAGATGCGCCAACACAAAAGTGGCCAAAAGCAAGAAATAATATAATATAATATAAGCTTGATATATGTAAATCTATAAATGTTTATACTAATACAAGTACAATTTTGGGCTGGCCAACAAAAGTGAACGAACCGCCAACTGTGTCAGTGTCATTGTCTAACTGGCTGGGCTGGGTGTGTGTGTGTGTGTGTGTGTGTGGGAGAGTAAGTGTAGGTGCCCCATTGGGTTTAGGCTTGGGCTTGGGCTTGCTCTTGGGCCACACATTTCACATGGCTAACTCTTTTTGGCATTTGGTGTCAGGTCTTGGCCCTGCAATTAGCAGTTAATTACATACAAGTCAATTGAACACATACAATTTACAGTTAGCTCGGCTGCATGAGCGTTGCATAAATTCTATACAAAATTACCTGCTCATTAGCTTTCTATTTTCAACAGCAATCATCAACAACAGGTTCTTATGATTTCACTCAATGCTCTGGCGAATTGTGACTTGCATGCCTAATGACTGCTGTCCATTACTCAGCATTTTCTAGCAATTGTTAAATAGTATGTATGAACGCAAACTTGCATTTTGAATTCTGTGCTGAGTGTGCCAGACTTGTGCAAAAATAACGTTCGTATGCAAAGCTGCCATTTTCGCCAACAATGTGGCAGCTTTGAATATCGATATATTGAACAGCTGTGCTGTTTGCTTATGTTAACGTTTCGTGCTGATTGGCCAATAGGTGGAGCTATTATGCACTTAAATGTATGTGTAAATTAAAAGTAAATAAAACAAATACATTTTTAATTAATATATAAAGAAATAAGAACTTAATTATGCCAACTCACTATCGCTTGTAGTGATATATCTCTCGATATATCGATGGTGCCCATCGATAGTTTGCCTGCTCTACTCTGCTGCGCTTTGCACAACCCTAGGCAATTGGAAAAGAAATGTTATTTTAATTGCAATACTAAAGTGCTCGATTGGCCTGATCAACAGCGTGTGTAAACAACATTCAATTAGGTGTGTGTTTATAAAATATAATTAACAAAAAGACTAAGTGCAGCTGTAATTGTTTGCTATTGCAGTCGCTAAAGCTTATATTAGACACTGGAAAAAAAAAGTTAAAAACGACGTCATTGCGTCGCCGTCGACATGTCTTGTGGTTGTTGTTGGCGTTAGACTATTGATTTTTTTCTGACTTGAATTTAAGTCGGCTTCAGTTGGGGCCGCTAAACAGTGCAATTCATTAAATAAACATTATATTAAAAGTTTATCTTATTGCTTGCTAAGCTGGCGCAGTGAATACTTTTTTTTTTGCAAACTTTTGGCCAGTTGTTGGTGCTGCGGCTCAGGTGACATCATCAAACAACTGCTAACCAATATTGGTTTTATGCATACCTACATGTGTATATGCATATGTATGCTGAGATTTTATGGTTAGCCCAGTCTGATTCATTGCTTTCTTTCTCTATTGCAGCAAGCGTAACTGCACTCGTTGTAGTTGTAGTTGTTGTTGCATACATCCCTCCCCACTAGCGCTGCAGTGAGCAGATCTCGGCCACCCACACACACACACACACATAAATACACAGGCAGAAATAGACAAGCGACTCTTACCGTTGCCACACACATACACACACACACACACTCAAAATGGATCGCAAGGCTGAGTTGGAACGCAAGAAAGCTAAATTGGCTGCTCTGCGCGAGGAAAAGGATCGTCGTCGACGTGAGAAGGAAATTAAGGATATGGAAGAGGCCGCCGGTCGCATTGGCACTGGCGCTGGCATCGACAAAGATCAACGCAAGTGAGTCGCGTACCATACGCAATTGCTATTGGAAAAATAATGTTTATTTCCTTGTCTTGACAGAGATTTGGATGAAATGCTCTCATCATTGGGCGTAGCACCTGTTTCTGAAGTCTTGTCCTCATTGTCCTCAGCCAATTCCCTAACATCGGATAATTCCAATACACAAACACCCGATGCCAGTCTACAGGCCAATGTCAATGGACAAAGGTAGTGAAAACAGCTGTATGCACAACATATACTTAGAGTTATCTCATAAACAATTGTTTATTTACCATGCACACAGCGGCGTGAAGAAGCAGCAGCAGCAGCCACTCAACTTGAGCGTTTATAATGTGCAAGCCACAAACATTCCACCAAAGGAGACACTTGTCTATACGAAACAAACACAAACCACCAGCACCGGCGGCCATGAGCGTGATGGTGCGTATATATTCGCATAATAATATATGCTAAGCTTAACAGTTAGTGTGCTAACCTATAATCGACATACATGTATGGCTATTGTGTAAACACTTTCCATAGTTTGTTTGTTTCTCTTGATTTCATGTGTTCAAAGCTGTTATTGTAATTTGTTATGCATTGTATCTCTCTCTAACTCTATATACATATATTTTCAACGTCTGTTTCGCTTGCCAACCAAAGTAACTACTCTTGATATAATGCAGTGCTATATACATACATATATATATATATTATTCATAGTTCATAGAACCTTATACCCGCCCGCCCCCATGCTATTTAAGATTTGTGTTGCGCTTTAGAGCAGTAAACAGACAGAATGTTCCCGCAACAACTATAACCATATAATAATATACATAGAGCAAGTCATATAACAAGTGAAATAAAATAACAAATACAGTTCTTTCTTGCCACTCCTCGCCTCTGTCAGGATATATGGAGGACTGGTGGCGTCCACGTAAAGGTATTAAATCTATAGACTTAAGCAGCCACCAACAACAACAAAACAAAACAAAAGAACAACAACTTATTTATTGTTAGACAGCACAGACAATATTTAATTATGCTTTAAATTTTGGCATTTCATTTCATTATCATTTGCGCATTCAAACTTAATACTACAATTAATGCTTTCAGTTTATCAAATGAGAGTAACAGCTTCAATGTAAAATGCAACAATTGAGAGCGCATTTAATAATTTTTTGTCTATTTACTTTTTCTTCCCCTTTTTATTTGTTCTTGGCACGCACGCAAAAAATACTGCAGCTCATGCTACGGATTATTATGGTGAGTAGTTTGTTGTCTTTATGTAATTGTATATTTTCCAAAGTAGTCTATCTAACTATCAGCAAAGTGTTATATACATATATATCTATGTAATCTATTATAGTAACAATTCTATTTTTCTCTATATTCATGTTTGTACAGTAGTTTTAAAGTGCAACTCGTTGCGTTTAGTATTGCTCGCTACTTTGAACACTCGTTAGTTGTTGTACACACACTCTCACTCTCTCTATCTCTTTCTATTGTGTGTATTTTTTAGTGTTTCTTTGTAGTGTATTTGCTTGTTTAACAACATTTCTTGCCAATTATCTTGATTTCAACAACATTTTTTGAGTTTTATCTGATTTCTTGTATGAATTATAAAATTGAACATGCTACAGTTTCAGTTTGTATCAGCATTGTCAACTTATATTATATACATAACCAATTATATTATAATATTAAAAACAAAAAACAATTGTTATAAGTACGAATAGAAAAATTGTTCAAACTCCACCCAATTTATAAGTTTATATATTTTTTTATTTTATTCGTTAAAATTAAATCATTTAAGTAGCTGACATTTTAAGTTTTATGAATTCGTATACATTCTTATACGCTCTATTTTTTTCAGGTATAACAGTATAACAGTTTTAGTTTAGCGCATATTTGCTTCATTTTCGTTATGAAAGCTACATGAACATATTTTTGTAACTACTTGACTTTCTTACATTAGCAACGAGTATACATATATTATATTTATTTTACGATCTAAGCTCGAAACAAATTGTAAGCTACACATACAAACACACACATACACAGACACACACACACACACACACAGAACATGCATGTGTACGCACCAATATAAATATGTATGTACTATATATATAATAGTTATATATTTATATATTATGCATAATCTTAAACAATTTATTTATCAGTTTTAACAATTGTAAGATAATTTTCATACAGGATCGCCTTGTGTGCTAATTCTTATGTCAACTCTCATTATTATTATTTGAATCGATATAATCGATACATCCGCAAAACGCACTCGTATTTTATGTTAACGATTGTCACTTATCGTTTTCATCAAACTTAACTTATGTTAATCTTTAATTATTATCGTTAATTTCTTTTACTTTCTTTTTGTGACAATATTATTGCGATCCTATAAAACAATTTAACGGGCGGTCGTGGCCAGTTTTCGGGCCCCACATATGCTACTGTTTTTTGTTAGAACAACAACTAAACAACAACAACAAATATATTTATTTCTTTATATTTCTTCAAGATGAATACAATCTTAATCCAGGTTTAGAGTGGGAGGATGAATTCACAGGTAGGTACACCCAAACAAAGCGTTATATGCGCTAGAAAAAAAAGCAGTGACGGGATATCGACATGAAGCAAAATAGGAACGTACAAATTCTAACTAAATATTGTTATTGTTAACAACAATCAAACAAAAGAACACACACAAAATGAAAGTAAAGTCGTTTAAAATGTAATTAAATTGTTAAAAGCTAAATAATTGTGCACAAAAAGCTCCTCGCGCTGGCTGTCTAGTAAAAAATAAATTTATAAAAATAAAAAAAATTAATAAACACACACACAGTACCACACGCTCCCACTATTTCCATCTTAACTTTCTGTCTCTTTCGCTCGCTCGCTAAACTAAATTGCATGTGTGCGTGCGTGCGTGTGTGTGTGTGTGTGCGTGTAAAGCTTTTATTGTCACTAAACAAAATTCATCATTTGCTAACTTGAAACTCATATGACAAATTTCGAAAACAAGCTTCATTTCATTATATGAACGGGGTCAAAGTGTTTACGCTAGTGACGTACATGATCAGCTCTTATTCATTTCATTGTTTTTTTTTTTTATGTTTTGGTTAACTGTACTTACTCATATATACACAAAAACTTTCTACTCTCTATCTGTCTATCAAAAACTCATAAGCAACACAGCAAGAGCGAAGCGCAAAAACATTGTCTCTCTTTTTTGAAATAGTTTGTACAGTAGCATTAACTGTTAACTGTTAAAACAGCACACGCAAAATAAGCTTACTTGTTAAAACAAAGGCGTACTACAAGAACTATAAGAATGTAATATATTTTAGCATAACATAAATAATTTTAAGTCTACAAATTTATAAACTGGGTGGAGCCAACCATATATACTATATGTTCTATATGATACAAACTTGAAGAAACCAAACCAGCAGAGTGTTCCAACAAATGAAACTGTACTCATTACAGTAAAACTTACTTAAAAAGATACAACAAGCTAATGCTGCTACACTACACACTCACACACACATACATACACACTTAAACGCTAACAGCATTACAAATTGTAAATTTTGATTTAAAAAAAAATTGATATTTCTTTTTAATAATTGGCATTGTGTCGAAATTGGTAACATCACCAGCTAACAGCATAACAAGCAAGTGCACAGTGAGTTATCGATAACACAGTGATCTAACGGTACAGGTGTGTGGCGTCCAACTGTAACACAATTTATGCACACACACACACTTTCATACGCACACACTAACACACACAGCTGTGTTGAGTCTCTATCTCTATCTGTCGCTCTCTCTCTATCTCTCTCTATAAGCCCTAACCTCACTTTTACACATTCACCGCTTGTAATTAGTGCTCCTAACCTGAAAACAAGGCCTACAGCCGCAACAACAACAGCAACTACAATTAATAATTTACACAAGAAACAAGCAAACAAGAAGTCTGCAGCAAAGAAAAAAGCAAAGCTCTCAACGAAGAAATGTGAAAAAAGTAGAATTGTTCCTGTTCTGTCGATTGTCATGTTCCTTTAGCTGTGTTAGTTTTATACATTAAACAGTGCTTGCATTTGATGCCCAAGGAGATGACGAAGAGAGCTCGCTGCCGCATTTGGATCATGGGTTCAGTTCCAAGCTGCCGCCAGGCTATCTAACACACGGACTGCCCACCGTCAAGGATGTGGCCCCAGCCATAACACCGCTCGAACAAAAGAAGGAGCAGGAAGAGAAGAAGGAGGGTGCGTATTGAAATGGAAACTCTCAAAATATTCGAATTAATTCACATTTATTGTTTGCTTTGCAGTCAAGGAATTATCGGAGGAGCAAAAACAAATGATAATACTATCGGAGGACTTTCAGAGATTCGTTCTACGCGCCGGACGTGTCATTGAGCGTGCGCTCTCGGAGAACGTGGACATCTATACGGACTACATTGGCTGCGGCGACAATGAGGAGGCAAACGACGAGCGCTCGCATGCACGTCTATCGCTGAATCGTGTCTTCTATGATGAGCGTTGGTCAAAGAACCGCTGTATTACCAGCATGGATTGGTCAACGCATTTTCCAGAGCTGGTTGTTGCCTCGTATCACAATAACGAGGAGAGTCCCAACGAGCCGGATGGCGTTGTTATGGTTTGGAATACGAAATTTAAGAAGCAAACGCCTGAGGATGTGTTCCACTGCCAGAGCGCTGTCATGTCCACCTGCTTTGCCAAATTCAATCCCAATCTAATACTCGGCGGCACCTATTCGGGCCAAATCGTGCTCTGGGACAATCGTGTCCAGAAGCGTACGCCCATTCAACGCACTCCTTTGAGCGCGGCCTCGCACACGCATCCCGTTTACTGTTTGCAAATGGTGGGCACACAGAATGCACACAATGTCATATCCATATCGTCGGATGGCAAGCTCTGCTCGTGGTCGCTGGACATGCTGTCACAGCCGCAGGATACGCTTGAGCTGCAGCAGCGCCAGTCAAAGGCCATTGCCATTACCAGCATGGCCTTTCCGGCCAATGAGATTAACAGCCTCGTTATGGGCAGTGAGGATGGCTATGTGTACTCCGCCTCGCGTCATGGTCTGCGCTCGGGCGTCAATGAGGTCTTTGAGCGCCACTTGGGTCCCATTACCGGCATCTCCACGCACTACAATCAATCGTCGCCCGACTTTGGACACTTGTTCCTCACCTCTTCCATTGATTGGACCATCAAGTTGTGGTCGCTCAAGGTAAGTGTGTAAATCGAATAGAATTGGCAGACAAAACTTAAAATTCTGTTTCTCTTTCTCTTTGGCTGACAGGACACCAAGCCCTTGTATTCGTTTGAGGACAACTCGGACTATGTGATGGATGTGGCCTGGTCGCCTGTGCATCCTGCCTTGTTTGCTGCTGTCGATGGCAGCGGTCGTCTTGATCTGTGGAACCTCAATCAAGACACCGAAGTGCCCACCGCTTCGATTGTAGTCGATGGTGCGCCAGCGCTAAATCGCGTCTCCTGGACGCCATCTGGCCTGCATGTCACCATAGGTGATGAGGCTGGCAAGCTGTATGTCTACGATGTGGCCGAGCACTTGGCGCTGCCATCGCGCGATGAATGGTCGCGTTTCAATGCAACGCTCAACGAGCTCAAGATGAACCAAAACGACGAGGTCTAGACGCACACACACACACACACACACACACAGAACCACATAGACAACACCTTAACTAAAAGTCTTTATAGAGACAGACAGCATGTGTTTCATTTGATTTCAAATGCGTTTTCGTTTTCATGCAGCGCGGGAGAAAAAGAAAAACCCAAACACACAAATAATTAACTGCAAACAAAAGACTTCTTTATTTGAATTTAATTCTTATATCAATATATGGTATATATATATATGCAATTTATATGTACGCTTATTAAGTTGCTCTTCTTATTTTTATACATGCTCTCACATTTTGTACAGCTTATCAAAGTTCTCTCACACCTCAAAGCTTTTCCTCTCTCGTGTGCAAGGGAAAATGCATGTAATGAATTTCCTTTAGTTGCACAAAATGAAAACGAAACGTTGTGAAATATGAAACGAACGATATGTAAAATTGTTAAATCCAAGGTCTCTGCAATCGAACATCATTGGTATTGTAATTTAATTTATACATATAAAGATCTATATATATATATATTATTATTATTATTACTATAATTAGAACTGATTTGATTTTTGTTTGATATTGATTTTCTCATGCCTGTGTATAAACAACAACAACAACAACAAAGTAAACGGAAAGTTAAACCCAGCCCCCAAACTTTTGCTGAGCATAGAATAATACATAACATACATATAAACAAATACGCATGCATATAATATATAACTTACAGACAGTTAGACCACACGCTGAGAATTAGAAGAATGAATATCCCTACCCAATACCCAAATCCCTACTGGCCCTGCTACCTCCCCCCCCCAACAACGAAAGTGTATATTTATATAACTAAAGTAATAACTATTTAAAGCGTTTAAATAAAGTTAATGCTAAACTACATAAGCCACTGTCCGTTTATCATTTGGATATATGTAATTAGTCATGTGACTTGTTGATAAGTCTGTAGTTGAGCGGAAAAGATCTGTACATTTATGTGTCTGTTAATTCATAGCGAAAATATGTGCAAGTGCCACTTGGGGTGTGTTTCATGCAAAAGGTATGCCAGACAGCGCAGAGGCGTAGTCAGCATCGGGGGCTTACAACTAATGCAACCCCCTTTGGATATAAATGCTCGATTGTCAGCCCGCCCTTGTGCGATTGCATTCCATCGTCAATTGGCCTTAAAGCTATTGCTATGGCACTATTAAAACTGAATTAAGAATTGAAAAGCTCAAAGCTGTGCTGCTGCTGCTGCTGCTGCTGCCGCTCGCGACCGAGCGAGCGCTTGAAATGAGTACATACTATATATTTACCAAGGCACCACCGATGATGTATTGACGCACACACAGAGATAGCTTTATAATAGAGTGAGAGAGAGGAGAGACAACAAGAGTGGCGAATGCAAAATCGAGAAAGTGTTGTCGTCATTCGTGTGTCAGCAGCAGAAGAGAAAAGTCGCAAAATAGCAAAAGCGCAACAAATCTGAACAAACATCGAATTTAACTAGACAAATCAGGGTAGTGTTTTCCATAGAAGTACATTGCAGTTATGATGGAATATAAGGTGAGTATATATGCAATTATTGATTGATTATTGAAGTTGAAATTAAAACTGAAGCTAATGCAAGTGCTTGTTGTGATTGTTGTTGTTGTTGTTGTGATGTGACGCAGCCTGTCCCCACCGTAGTGCCACGCACCAATTTCGATGCCGCCGCCGATAGCCAGGAGCTGCGCGCTGCTATGCGTGGGCTGGGCACAGATGAGCAGCAGATCATTGATGTGCTCAGCACGCGCAACAATGCCCAACGTCAGCAGATTGCCGCTGCCTATGCCGCGGAGTTCGAACGCGATTTGATTGAGGATCTGAAGGGTGAGCTGGGTGGCAAGTTTGAGGATGTTATAGTGGCATTGATGGCACCACCCATTGAGTATTTGTGCACTCAGCTGCGCGCGGCCATGGCAGGCATGGGCACCCAGGAGGGCACGCTGGTGGAAATACTCTGTACCAAGAACAGCGAGGAAATGCAGCAAATTGTGCAGGCCTATGAGGAGCAATACCAGCGCCCGCTGGCCGAGCAAATGTGCAGCGAGACCTCGGGCTATTTCAGGCGTCTGCTTACATTGATTGTCACCGGCGTGCGTGATGACCTGGACACGCCTATCGATGAGCAGCTGGCCCGGGAGCAGGCAGCGCAGCTTTATGCTGCAGGCGAGGCGAAGCTCGGCACCGACGAGGAGGTCTTCAATCGCATTATGGCGCATGCTAGCTTTCCCCAGCTACGACTCGTCTTCGAGGCGTACAAGGAGCTGTCGGGCCAGACCATGGAGCAGGCCATTAAGCATGAAATGGACGATGAGCTGCATGAGGCCATGATGGCCATTGGTGCGTAGTGCTAACAAAACACAGCTGCCAAAACTTATGCCAAACTCCTCTTTACTTGCAGTTGAGTGCGTCCAATCGCCGGCAGCTTTCTTTGCCAATCGCTTGTACAAGGCTATGAATGGAGCCGGCACGGACGATGCAACTCTCATACGCATCATTGTTTGCCGCTCGGAGATCGACTTGGAGTCCATAAAGCGGGAGTTCGAGCGCATTTACAATCGTACGCTGCACAGCGCTATCGCGGTAAGTTTTCTTTCCATATGGAGCTAAGTATGCGAAGAGTAATTCTCCAACTCCACTTCTTGCTTTCATTCCCTTGCTGCTGCTTGTTCTTGTATTGTGGTTGTTGTTGGTGTGTTGTGGTATTGTTATTGGTGTCTGTGTGTCTTGTGGTGTCCGCTGTCTAGGACGTAAGTATGAGCTTACGCGAATGGCTGGTGCGTCATTCCACATTCATTTTGCTTTTCCAAATTTAAGCAATCGTTTTGTTTATTCTAAGTTAATGCCAACATTTCTATTCTCTTGCAGTCGGAGACCTCTGGCGACTATAAGCGCGCCTTGACGGCCTTGCTGGGCGGCGCTTAAGAGGCTTGCACATATAAAATCAGTATAAATTTAAATGTTTAAACGCTTTTATTGTAGGTATTGGTAGTGCTTTTAGAGATTCCGAATTCGCACAGTTTGTAACCAAAAATAAATAATACTATCCTGAACGTAACTCATCGTTAATAATGTCTTTGGGCTGGCATGTACATTTTCAATATGTGATTAAAAGTATAGCTTGTGCAGTTCCCTAACTGCGACTGGAAGGTAATTTTGCAGCTCATCCGGATTTGTCCAGATGCTTATGACGTCCTGCGGCAAAGTAATTGATTATTTGTTTCGCTATATGAATGATAAGCAAGCTTACCTGCAGTAGAGAGCATGGAGCCTCACGATGCACGAACTCTTTAAGGATATAGTCATTCTCAATTTCCCAATAGAAACGCGTGTCGTGCAAGCGTATAAGTACATCATCAACACGCAGGAAATGACGCAGAAGGATCAAAAATCCTGAAGCCATAACTCGCTAGATAACAATAAATATTAGCATAGGTTGCGCTCGCAAACAAAGAGAGTGACAGAGAGTTCTCTGTTCCGCCCATGTATACTCACAATCCTTACGCTCATTTTCGAGATGCCTTGATCATGCAGCTCATCCTCATAGAGTGTAATATCATCAAAGAACAATATATCCTCGCGCTGCAAAAGCTTGTCTTTATTTATAGGAATGTCTGTCGGTTCAGCGCGAAACTCTTCGTTTAGTGTTCCCTGATATGGTGATGTGAATGTCCAATCGAAACGCTTGCATTTCATCAGTTCAGAACTGCAACACAACAATAATGTCAACATCTTACCTTTGAGCCGAACATATACAATTTTTCTTACCGTGTGTCACACCATTTCTGAGCGCAGGCTACTTCCAAGGCTTCATCTTTGCCATTGTCAACGAATTTTAGCGCATCCATTGGCCCAAACTGCATTTTTGCACCATATTTATTTTCCAGCATCAGTTTGTTCTTGTGAAACACCAAGCCTGGCAAATGTGGCAAGTTCAGTGCGTGTTTGTAGGTACATAGCTCACAACAATTTGCAGAATTTTTCTCGCACACATTGGCGCCTTGAGTACACATACTCTTCAAAATATTAGACCTCTCAACGGTAATGTTCCATTCGTTAAAACTTATAGTCTCAGAGGGGACGGCCAGTATCGGCACAGCGCCCTAAACATTATTTTGATGGTTCATTTGTGTTAGTATAGCAATTAAATATAACTTGAACCTACCTCACTTTCCATAGTTGGTGTATTCTGCTTAATAAACGTTTATAAAAGCTTGACACAATACCTCAAATGCCAAACACTCTGTTATCGATGCAACTGCAGGTTTTATTAGTAGTTGCCATCGATACTTGTAAATATAATAAATTGAATAGAAGCCCTGCATTGTGTTTACTTTCAGCTATGTAATTTAATTGTTGTACAAAAATTTTAAAGTGCTTCCCATTTTATAATTATTAACATTCGAAGCTTTCAGAGATCGTGCAGAGTTTTAAATACATTTGAGAGCCAAGCATCGATAGATCGATAACACTGACTGGCACATCACGAAGCCGCAACTGCAGTTGGTTTGTTTTTATCAGCTGTTGCTTCACAAGTTTTAAAGTGTTGCGCTTATCAAAGCCAATCCCAGTTCTTCCACATATATATAGATATACACAGACTCGAGATGATTGTTTTAAAACGCTTGACGCGTTCATGCTTGCTGCGCTCCATTGGCAACAAAATGAAAATCTCCACATGTAGCGCGCCATTGATGTGCAAAGCGCAAGCAACAACAGAGGACCTTCGCACCTCTCTGGCTGATGCACACAAGCAAGGACTACGCAATCTGGGCCAGCCAACAAGCATGACACATCCGCATTTAATACGCCCCAATGAACTAGTGCCCGGCGTAGAGTTAACAGAGTTTCAAACACGACGCACACAGTTAATGCTGGGACTACAGTCATATGCAAACAGCTTTGGTGACGAGTTCAATGGACGCGCCTCCAAAAATCATTTGGTAAGCCCTAAAGCAAACCAGAGTGATTTATTCAGCAACTGATTTTCTTTTTAGATGATCATAGGCGCCGCATCCAAGAAGTATATGAGCGGCAAGATACCGTATGTGTTTCGGCAAAGTTCCAACTTTTACTATTTAACCGGCTGCCTGGAGCCAGACTCTGTGCTGATGCTAAGCATCAATGAGGCTGGCGATGTGCAATCGACGTTATTTATGCGTCCCAAAGATGCGCATGCCGAGCTCTGGGATGGACCACGCACTGGACCTGATTATGCTGTGCAATTGTTCGGCGTTAACGAAGCATATGCCATCGAGCAATTTGAGCACACCATAGTTAAACGCGTGGCGCAGCAAAAGCCGCACTTGTGGTTCGACTGGAAGCAATCTGAACTGCCCAATATCAATGATACTCTACTAAAGCTCAGCACCAGCGAGAACATACAGATGCTACCCGTCTATTCGCTGGTGGAGAATATGCGCCTGATTAAATCACCCGCCGAAATGGATCTGATGCGCCAGACCTGTGCGATTGCCTCGCAATCCTTCAATGAAGTCATGGCTGAGACGCGTCCTGGCCAATCTGAGCATCAGTTATATGCTGCCATAGACTTTAAGTGCCGCATGCGTAATGCCAGTTACTTGGCCTATCCGCCTGTAGTAGCTGCGGGTAAGAATGCCACCGTTATACATTATGTTAACAACACACAGCTGCTGCAGCCACAAGAGCTGCTGCTTATGGATGCCGGCTGTGAATATGGTGGCTATACCAGCGACATAACACGCACTTGGCCAGTCAGTGGTGAATTTAACGATGCGCAACGCACGCTCTACGATATGATGCAGCAGCTGCAAAAGGAAGCCATAGGCAAGTAAACAAACATAAGTCAAGGAATACCAACTAACATAAGTTCTATAACACCTTGCAGAGCTGATTTTGCAGCCTGGTGGCGAGACGCTGGATCAGCTGTTTGAATCCACCTGCTACAAACTTGGCAAATATTTGCAGGAGATTGGTTTAGTGCCAAAGCATTTGAGCGACTACAAGGAGCTTGCGAGTCAGGGGTACAAGTTCTGCCCACATCATGTATCCCACTACCTCGGCATGGATGTGCACGACACGCCGCATGTGCCGCGCAATACGCGTCTGCAGCAGGGCATGGTCTTCACTGTGGAGCCAGGCATATATATCGACGAGAAGCGCACTGATGTGCCACCCGAATTCCGTGGCATAGGCATTCGCATTGAGGATGACATCGTAATCAATGAACAAGGCCGTGTTGAAGTACTTACCGATAGCTGTGTAAAAGAGCGACGTGCGCTGGAACAGCTCTGCAAGGAGCAGAATGTCGCGTCAGTGGACTGAGCTGGCAAGTGGCCGTAAAACCAAATTCCTAGTCATAGTTTGCCTATTTGTCCCAAGGACTACAGTATACATACGATAATAAGTCAAAGATTAAAAACACATTTGTTTTGTTAAAAAACGTGCATTTATTTCAGACATATTATTAATTATTATAATTGGGTCTAACTAAATAGCACAAAATTAAGCATTATAATTGAGGAAAATGCTCAGCTCTCAAATTATAATAACAAAATGTAATTTTTGTCATATAACAATGATTAAGGTTTCTGCTTTTCAGACTTAATTTAATTTATTTTAAATGTTGTTGTTTTCAGAGCTTGGCAAACACGGGCTTCTCATCTTTGGTTAGCTGAGCAGCCACCGCCTGGGCAAAGTCCTCCGATTGCAGATGCAGCTTGTTGATAAGGCGCTGCAAATAAACAAATAACTTTAGCTACAGTATATACAACAAGTTGCAAGACATACAATGTGATCGAGTCCCTCCTGATTGGTGTGCTCCAGCGAATAGACCATGCTTTCCTTGGTTGTCTGCACAGCAATGGGACTTTTGCTGGCAATTTCTTCTGCCAGCGCCAGGGCGCCACTCAACATGGCTTCCTTATCGTCAAAGGTGCGACTAACCAGGCCACAGTGCTGCGCCTCAGCTGCCTCGAAGCGACGTCCCGTAAAACAAAGCTCACGCGCCAGGGACTGACTGCCTATGACCTTGGGCAGACGCTGTAGTGAGCCTACATCGGCCGCCATGCCAATGTCCACCTCTTTCACTTGGAAAAACGCATCCTGTGTGCTATAGCGTATGTCCGCGACTGTTATTAAGTCCACGCCCGCGCCTATGCAGCCCTTGTGCACAGCCATAATCACTGGCTTGGGACAACGCTCCACGGAGCTAATTGAATCCTGATATAGCTTAATAGTGCGCTCCAGAACAATGCCCTTGCGTGCTACATCATCCGTTTCGGCCATTATCTGGCCCATGCTCATCATGGACGTCAGATCTATGCCGGCACAGAAATGTTTGCCCGCACCGGTCAATACAATGGCGCGGCAGTCGGGATTTATGGCCAAGTGCTCAAAGCATTCCTTGATCTCGCTGTGCTCAAGAGTGACATGATTAGCTTGCAACAAAATCTAAAACTTATTCAGTGCAACTTACATCCACATTTCACGACTCAGCGAATTTAGCTTGCTAGGCCGATTCAGCTCGACATGAAAGACAAAAGGCTTGGGTGTGCTTAGAGCCAAGTGCTTGAAGTGTGCCTCATGGTCAGACTTGGCGTTGTGGCTTGTATAGTTTCGCTGCGGCAGGAGTTGCATAGCTGCAACAGGTTGCAAGTTTAGCTAATGTCTAATTGGACTTTGTACCACAAACAGATTTGCTTGGGTCCAAAAGGCAAAATCTATGCGTTTAGCATTTTTCTACCTGATAACACTCACCGGCTGCTCTGGGTGCTACTCTTATTACGCCAGTTAACTTATGTAGCGACATGATTTAAGTTAAAACAATTGATACGTTTATGTTTATATTTATAGTTGCTCTCCTCTCTGTCTGAAGCTAGCACTGTTAATTCACCGCTCTAACAGCGCTGTTAATGCGTCTGTTAACAACCATTGGAATTAACAGTTGCTCAACTGTTGAGTAGCAGCCGGTATTACGCGAGTGGAGAGGGGGTTAATTGTAAAGTACAACAAAAACAAAACAAAAAAATGATATACAACATGGCAAGGCATCTGTTAAACGCTGATAAGCCCACGGGCATTGTAGTCCAATTATTATATAGCGAATTTTTAGCCAACAGTTAAAGCAAAAGATAAGCCAAAACACTTTTGCAAATAAAATTTGTAAGCATGAGCGAAGCTTTGGAGGTGCTGGTTTTTGGGTCGGCCATCATAGATTTCATCTGGTATGTTACGAGTATGCAAATTTGGCACGATACACTTTGCAAATCTTTTTTTTACTTGTGTATATAGTTATACCCCACGTCTGCCCAAAGCAGGTGAAACGCTGCATGGACACAAGTTTCAGACTGGCTTCGGTGGCAAGGGCGCCAATCAATGTGTGGCAGCAGCCAGATTGGGTGCACGCACAGCACTTGTAGCTAAGCTGGGCGACGATAGCTTTGGTGCGGATTATCTGCGTCAGTTACGCGAGGAAAATGTTAATGTGGAGCATGTGCAACAGCTGTCCGGCCAGACCACGGGCGTGGCCCAAATAGCTGTATCCGATGGTGGCGAGAACAACATTATCATTGTCGTAGGTGCCAATAATTCACTAAGCTGCAGTGACGTCACCAGTGCAGCCACTCATTTTGCCCAAGCCAAGGTGCTGGTATGCCAGCTGGAAACGCCAATCGAGGCAACATTGTTTGCACTGCGTCAATTCAAAGGCGTGTCTATAGTGAATGCAGCACCTGCAATGGAGCATACACCCAAGGAGCTACTGCAGCTGGCCAGCATATTCTGCGTAAATGAGAGCGAAGCAGCGCTAATGACCGGCGTCAAGAGCATCAGCAGCGTTGGGTAAGCTTCTTCATCTATAGCTATATAACAAGTTAATATTCTGTGCATATTTAGTGAAGCCAATGCAGCCATGATTGAATTAATGGAAATGGGTGCCAATACGGTTATTATAACGTTGGGCAAACTGGGCGCAGTCTGCGCTACAAAGCAAGCTCCAGAGCAGTACGAGCATGTGCCTGCACCGCATGTGGATCCGGAGCGAGTGGTGGACACAACGGGTGCTGGTGATGCCTTTATTGGCGCGCTGGCCTTTAACATGGCACGCTATCCACAAAATGCGCTTACTGCGCACATTGAGGCTGCCTGCGCGGTGGCCTCCAAGTCGGTGCAGCTGCCGGGCACCCAGGCCAGTTTTCCCCGTGCTTAAACGGTGAGTTACAGTTGAGCTTTGTACTTATTAAAGTCAGTAGCCACCAGTTCAATGTATCTGTGTATTTGTTTAATTGTAAGCAAGTATAAAAAGAATTTGTTATTTCGCACTACTGTCAATTTGGGTTCATCATTGTACAAGTATAAACGCAATTTTGAACTGGCAAACAAATATCTTAAAATAAATTAGTTCCTGGTGTCGAAAGGCAATCATTTCTTGCCAGACTTTTTGATGCCTCCGCCCACCAGTGGTCCCTTTTTGGCAGCGTTCTGTTTGGCCGCATCGAGTGCCTTTTGTGCTTCCTTCTGCTTTTGCTTGAATGCCAAGTCCTCGTCGTCCATCTCTTTGCCTTCCTTCTTGGGCGCCTTCAATGGCTTTTTCTTGCCGCCCTCGCGTCCAGACATATTCTGCAGTCGAGAGAATTCTTTGATATTTTAACAATTCTGAATTAAATTAGAAAAACCTCGCACCTCGCACGTTTTCTGACTTTTCTATTTCCAACAACACACTCGATAAATTTCTATTCGTCTACTCGGTTAAAACAGTGCTGCCTAACAACTTTTCCATGCTATTTAAACAGCACTGAAAGATAGCACTTATCGTGATCGATAATTGATCGACTCGTCGATCTTAAGTTCACTGTTTGAGAAGCACTACTTGGCGGTTAACCGGTAGGGCTGCCCTACCGCCGAGTGTTGCATACCAGCACTGATCCCAATATTTGTTATCGATTTTGCGAATCACATTTTGGAAGTTACTACTATATATCACGTCCTAGTTTGACACCCACTACAACGTATTGGGTCTTAGTTTGAGTAGCACTACTATATAGTGGTTAGCCAGAAGGTAATGGTGCTTGAAAAGTTTCACCCAGCGACTAATCGGTTTGTAGGGCTGCCAAGCAGTTTGTTCGATGATACTCTGACAGCCCTGCCTGAAAAAGTGCTACCCTATCAGCTTTTCCAACACTTGCAGATAAACTTATCGCAATTACTTTTACTTCACGATTATCGTTCGTTAAGTGAACAACACCGGCTATTTCAGCGGCAAGTGGGAAATTCTGCAAAAGAAGTTTTTATTCTGTGACTTTTGTAAGAAGTTTAATAACTAAAGGTATTGTGCTTTTCTTTTATAGAATTTAATGTATTTTTAACAAACTGCATTGCTGCGGGGCAGTGCGCAACGTGCATTAATGATTGAACATTGATTTTTCTTTATATTCACCTTGCACTAGATATTAGTTATGTAATGTGCAATTTTTTTTTGTTTGTGTTGGTGTTGGTTTAATATATCAGTGTTTGATTTAATTGTAGGTAGTAAGTGCATTGCGTGCTAAGATAAGTGCAGCATTAATCTTATTTTTTTCTGTTTGCAAAATGCTGCATATGAATGATGCTTACATAACCACAAAATAATTCGCAGCGTGAATCAAAAATTAATAAGACTGTGGATTAGTATGTGCGTCTATAATAAAATTAACGTCTATAATAGACGCGAGGTAAAAGCAGCGTGTCCTCCTTTTTATGTCCAAACACACACATACAAACAGACACCTGCAATGTCTTTATGAACGCTCACGAGTTCTAACCTCAAAATTGAGTTCGCAAGCGTAAGAAAAAACGATGCCACACAAGCATATTGGCACACACACATGCATACAGATTTATACATTAGCGAGAGCGCTTACGAATACAATGACAGCTGCGCTGTACCAGGCCCAATTGAAATTTGTACATTATTATGTGTGAATGTGTGCAATATTCGGTGTTTTCTACACTTAATTTTGTTAAAAGTATGACAATTGTCCAATGTAGCGGCACATTCACACCTACATACATACGTGTGTATAATTCCATGTGCTTGTCGCGCACTCTTTTACTCGCACACGCGCCAGTTTCGGCAAGCGAGCGCGCTATATTATTTCTCTCTTTCAAGTTTGGAAAGAGGCAGAAGTCTGGCCAGTGTTCGTTGTATTTTCTTTCTTACCTGTATTCTTGACAAAAATTTCTTGTGCATATGTATGCATGTTGTACTAACAAATCGTTTGCTCTCTTGTAGCCACAGCAGCAGCTGCTGCTGCTTTTGTGACGTCAACACAAAACCAGAGACGCGTCGTGCAAATTGGCCGCATGTGATTTTGTATTTGTTAATATAATAATGCCCTTTGCTTTGGCCTTTAGGCGCCTGTGGTGGATGCATAACATAACAGTTTGCATAAACCCTAGAAAAACTCTGTGTATTAAATTTCTGTAAAGTCTCTTTTTGCTGAAATTGCTTTTGCTTATTCGGTTGCCAACTGAAATTGTAAGCGTGATAAACAATAGTTGTTGGCTGCTGCCGCTTTGCTGATGCGTCAGCGACTTTTGTTGCGGGAAACTTTTTGCAATATCAGTAGCAAGTTTCCCCTTACAATATTTAGTCTACGCCCATGCTTATGTTTATACGTTACGCATGCATTTTCTTGGGAGAGACATTGAACTATCCGAGTGGCGGGCTACTCTCACACTTGGCCCCATTTGTTTAAATTAGATGCATTTCAATTCGTAAACTCCGCTGCGTTTTTATTGACGCAAAGCGCCTGTTCTGGCAAAGTGCCCATTGCCCATTGCATACGCTCAGCGTTTTTCACGCATTTTGTGTTTTTTATGTAATTGCTGGCGATAAGAATAGACCTTGAAATTTGTTACTTATATAAAGTAGCGGCTTTTATCTAATCTCATAGTACGCGCATTTCTTCTACTTGTGTATTTATTGCTGGGCAGACAGTGACGTTGCTGCGCTGCTGCTGCTGCTGCCTAGAAACATTTGAATGAAGAGCTTTTTAAGCTGAGCACGAGAGCGAGCGAGAGAGCATGAGCACATGCGTCAATTTTTTCACAAGTCACATGCTGGTCGTGTTAGCTTTGAATGCTTTGGGCGCGTTGCCAACTCAGTGAAAAGTTGAAATCTATATATTTCTTTAATTTTTCTTGGCAAGCATTTTGTTAATGGCAAACCTCGAATGGGTTAAATGAAAAACAATTACAAACAATGCTAATTACATATACATATGTGGCCTAAAATTTAACTTGCCCATGCTATAACCCATTTTAAAACTCAACCAAAAATTGTCAGATGAAATTTGTTATCGCCTCCAACTGTGTTATGCAATGAGATTGGCATTGAAATTTGCCATGTCTCTGATACGCATACAGTCACAAGTATCTTCTGTGTGTATGTTCGCTTGGTGATAAGACTCATTCTCGCTCTTATATTTTCTTGTCGATCATTTATTTGCGTTTGCGTCTGTTTTTCGTTTGCGTATGCGCACACGTGTGTGTGTGTGAGCTTCTAGCCTAAGCTTTGTTGCCAACTGTGCTCTCTCTCTTTTAATACTGAGCCAACTAACTAGTTATTAGGATCTCTTTCACTGCGCGCTCACTCCCCCGTATCTGTTGCGCGCAAATGAGAGAGATAGAGAGCGAGAGAGCAGCTGAACTTGAAGCCATGCTGCCGCTGCTTCTGCCAGCGTCAACGTAGCAGAATAGCGCAGCGCCAGGCTAGCTCGCCAATGTCGCCATGCGAATCGTTCATAAGCAATTTAGTGGCCGACCGGTGCAGACCTTTGATTTCGAAAGGAATAAGGATAAATATTTTTTTTTGGTGCTGTGATATAAAACACAAAACAAATAGTACGTATTACGAAACAACTTGAATAATAGTGCGCTGAATAAATGTAAAAACAAATCAATAACAATAACGAGGCAACTAAATAGTTAATGCACAATACATTTGTGAACTTTTTTTTACTCGCTTGCGTTAAGCTGAAGTTTTTTTTTTATTTTTTTTTTATTTTTTGTACTGTTACATAAACATTGAAAAGCATTGAGCCGTGGAAAATTGTCATGATAATGGCTTGAAAGTGTTTACAATTGTATACAAGCAACTGTTTTTTGTATTAGTGAACTCTCTGCCATTATGTAATTGCCAAAACAATTTGTTAAGAATGCAAAAGAATAATAAATCATCCACGTGCAGAGCTACGCTAAGCGCTCTCCCAATGTTTCAAAGAGTTACATCACGAGTATGCGCGGGTGTAAGCTCTCTTTTGTGAAAGCTTTTAGAACTAAAAAGCAAGCGGTAGTAGATTAGATAATCACAAGGCAAAGGCTGTGACATTACCGCTCTTCCAATAGTGCTTTTCGTTATTCTCTCTTGCTTTCATGCAGACTCTCTCTCTCACTCTTGCTCGGTTGCTTGAACGGTTGTTGTGCGATTATGTGGTTACATAAATTTTGGGTTTTCTGTCAATGAACATTGGCATAGACTTGCTCTCTCAACACAAGAGGCCATGCTAATCTAATTTATACTTATAACCAATAGCAACAACAATTAAATACATATGTATGTATGGGCATAGAAACTATTTACACTCTGCAGTAAGAAAATCGTACACTTGAAATCTAAATTTAAAATAGCCACAGACACACACAGGCAAGAGGTGCAAAATAAAGCTTTCTCTGAAATGCTCTTTGCTCAATGTCACACACACACACACTATCCACACTTATACACAGGCATATAAATGCTACTATCTCGCTTTCACTCGTGTAAAGAACGCGATTGGAACTCTGTTGAACTGTTTGTCTATTATACAAGCGTAATAAATTATGCAATCTGTGCATACACCAAATAAAATTCTAATGCAAATCGCTGCAATTGGATTGTATGCCACTTTTGTCTGCCACGTAACAGTTTCAGCTGTGCTAAGCACTTGCAATTGTCTGCCATGGCGCTCTTTGACCTCGTTAAGAGAGCTTTTATTGTAACTGGTTCAAACTAAGCTCAATCACAAGCAATCCAGTTGCTGCTGGGAATCAAAATTGAGTGAGTGCTCAATTTAAACACGTGGCAGTGTCGACTGACTCCCTTGCTTTGCTAATATATAAGTAAGCAAAGCATGCGAAAAGAGCAAAGAAGAGAGTGCAAATTTCCACAACCAGTTTTGCCGGCAATTGTAGTAGCTTCAAATATACAAACAATGAATATGCCGCTGATGTCAGCAGTACTTTTATATATAACTGTAGTCTTAAGTTGTTGTACATTTCTCAATCATTTGCATGCCTCTGTATATCTATCATTATTATTTACCATACTCAACAAATTCCTACTCATCCAAGTTGCTGACTTGCGAAAGCGCGCGCTCAATTTAAATGTTCGATAGCTCGCCTGCAACTTTTTTGTGCAGACGTTGCAATCGAACTGCTTATCGTGTGCTTATCGTTTGCCGCTGCTTGTAATTATTCATACTTTTATCATGAACTGCACGTATCTTTCATTTGGTTTTGGTGTGACTATAAATTTAAGTTAAATGTGTTAAACAAAAAGTGTATCGAGTCTCATAAAACATAATCCAATCATCAATCAACAACTCATCATCAAATCATAATATAAAATTAATCAAGAAGATGAAGAAGGCATGGAGGAGTGTAATGACGAATGAATATTAATATGTTGCGCCGCACATTATTGTGCATTGCAAATCGTTTACAGCAAAATGGGCAAGGATTTTGATGCTATGGGATTCGTCAAGGACTTCGCTGCCGGAGGTATCTCCGCAGCTGTCTCAAAGACTGCCGTCGCACCAATTGAGCGTGTGAAACTGCTGCTGCAGGTTCAGCACATCTCGAAACAAATCAGCCCCGATAAGCAATACAAGGGTATGGTTGATTGCTTTGTCCGCATTCCAAAGGAACAAGGTTTTGCTTCATACTGGCGCGGTAACTTGGCCAACGTTATTAGATATTTCCCAACTCAGGCTTTGAACTTTGCCTTCAAGGACAAGTACAAGCAGGTATGCCTCAAAATCAAAAGAATCAATTTTTTGTAAAGTACCGGAGTATTGAGAACTTGATTACTAAATAAAAAAATATTATATTGTAGGTCTTCTTGGGTGGTGTTGACAAGAACACCCAGTTCTGGCGTTACTTCATGGGCAACTTGGCCTCCGGTGGTGCCGCTGGTGCTACTTCTCTGTGCTTCGTCTACCCATTGGACTTTGCTCGTACTCGGTAAGTTAGAAAATTTCATTTACTTTATTGCTTGAATTAACATTTGGCTCTAATTTACAGTCTGGCTGCTGATACCGGCAAGGGTGGCCAACGTGAATTCACCGGTCTGGGCAACTGCTTGACCAAGATCTTCAAGAGTGACGGCATCGTTGGCTTGTACCGCGGTTTCGGCGTCTCTGTCCAGGGCATCATCATCTATCGTGCTGCATACTTCGGCTTCTACGATACTGCCCGCGGCATGTTGCCCGATCCCAAGAACACACCCATCTACATTAGCTGGGCCATCGCTCAGGTTGTTACAACTGTTGCTGGTATTGTGTCCTATCCCTTCGATACTGTGCGTCGTCGCATGATGATGCAGTCTGGTCGCAAGGCTACCGAGATCATCTACAAGAACACAATCCACTGCTGGGGAACCATCGCCAAGCAGGAGGGCACTGGTGCCTTCTTCAAGGGTGCCTTCTCCAACGTTCTCAGAGGCACTGGCGGTGCTTTCGTGCTTGTGCTGTACGATGAAATCAAGAAGTTGATGTAAATTAAATTATTAAATTATTCAAACAACAAACAATACAATACCATACAAAAACCACTACCAGCTAATTAATGTTATATTATATGAAATGAAAAGCAACAACAGCCGCTTATAAAGTTTGAAAATAACAACTTCAAAACAACAACAACAAAATAGCGTTTCTATAAGAATAATAACTGGAATATAATTTAATTGCACTTGCGCGAGTTAGCAAAATAAACAAAAACACGCAAAATAACATCAATGATGGCCAGACAAACAGCAACACACGCAAAACAACAAGTAAAAAAGAAAGGAGGATACGTGAGAGGATTTAATAAAAAAAAAAAGGAAGCGTCAACGGCAACATTCGATATCCACACACAATTTTAAGCAATTTTCCACAGACAAAGCCCCCAAATATGACGAACAACTATAGGAGGACCTCTATCATTTATAATTATAGTATTTCTTGTTAAGTTCGACAGTAAAAAAATTGCCGTTGTTCGTGGATAACGTTTGTTGCTGGAGCGCAATGCCAAAACCTCGAAACTGCCCCACACACCTTTTAAGCAGAATGTTTAGCAAACCAATACAACAAAAACAACCAAAATCAACCTGCGGTTGGTTAAAAATATATAAAAATTGATAAAAATAGTAGACGATATGTGTTTGATTTATTAACTTTATACCGAAACGCCAATTCCAATTCCCGATACCTTGCTCTGTCCCCCTCAATTATTTCTAGCAAAGCTGCTAAAGCGTCTGTTTGGCAATCGCCCTGGATGGCTGAGAAAATAATTTCTATAGCATGCGTAGATTTTGCATTCATTGGCTATATACAATATATGGATATGTAAGTATATAGCATCTAGGTAGGCCATGTGTTATTTTGACATTGAGCCTTAAATTTTTGTACAGGTTTAACCTGCTTCAGATATCACTCCATATTCAAAATTTGTTCAAAGTTTAAAAAAAAAAAAAGAAAAATTGAAAAATATTTTATTTTAAAAATCTTTTTGGACATCAAAACTCATTCGCTAACGCTAACGGTATACTACAACCCACACCTATTAGATTAAAGATTGTGAAGCGTCGACTCCAGCAACAGCAAGATGGGTGATGAAGGCGGCGGCGGTGGCAGAGGCTCCGGAGACTTGAAGTCTTTCCTCATTGACTTCATGATGGGTGGCGTATCGGCGGCCATTGCCAAAACAGCTGTGGCGCCCATTGAGCGTGTCAAGCTGATTCTTCAGGTGCAGGAGGTCTCCAAACAGATAGCGCAGGATCAGCGCTATAAGGGCATTGTCGATTGCTTTGTGCGCATACCGCGGGAGCAGGGATTCGCCTCATTGTGGCGCGGTAACTTGGCCAATGTGATACGGTACTTCCCCACACAGGCTCTAAACTTTGCCTTCAAGGATGTGTACAAGTCGGTAAGTCGTCTCTCAGTCGCTCTGCTTCCCCTACATATTGGTCTTCAATGCTTTTATCTCTTACGAAAGGTATTCTTGGGCGGCGTTGATAAGCATAAACAATTTTGGCGACATTTCATGGGTAATTTAGCATCGGGTGGTGCCGCGGGCGCCACCTCCCTGTGCTTTGTCTATCCGCTGGATTTTGCGCGTACCCGGTAAGTGGAAATCATCCATCGCACTCAATCCCCCGACTCTATGCATTTCTTGGTTAACTCTGTTTACAGATTGGCCGCTGATGTCGGCAAGGGCGGCGACAGAGAATTCAACGGCCTGATCGATTGTTTAAAGAAGGTTGTCAAGTCGGACGGACCCATTGGATTGTATCGCGGTTTCATTGTCTCTGTGCAGGGCATTATTATCTATCGTGCTGCCTATTTTGGTTTCTATGATACGTGTCGCGATCATTTGCCAAATCCAAAGAACACACCATTCTATGTGAGCTGGGCCATTGCGCAGGTGGTTACCACCATTGCTGGCATTGCATCTTATCCCTTCGATACAGTGCGTCGTCGCATGATGATGCAGTCTGGGCTCAAGAAATCGGAAATGATTTACAAGAATACGGCCCATTGTTGGTTAGTTATTGCGAAACAGGAGGGCATTGCTGCCTTCTTCAAGGGTGCGCTTTCAAATATTATTCGTGGCACAGGCGGTGCCCTAGTGTTGGCCATTTATGATGAGTTCAAAAAATATGTTTAAAATGCTGAGACGAACCGAGAAACGGCTGCTGTGGGCCCATTCCTGAGATCAATATACATCAATTTATGTTGTTGATGCAGTGTGTGCAGGCTTTATCGGCTATTGACCAACAAAATTATGACAGAAGTATAATAAAAGGAAATTTCCAAATTAAAAATACAGTTTTTGAGCAATTGTGGTTTGTGTCTTGAATAAACCAAGCTAATGTATGCACCTTCGATAGTAATGAAACCACGCCGAACACAAATTGTTTTCAATTACAAAATACAAATAATTTATTGAACTTAATTTGTTGCGATATTTAGTTTTTGTTGCATTGTGTGTGTGTGTGTTTTTATTTCTTAGGTGTTAGCAGGCGTTAAAGTAAGCATTAAAATAACATTAAAAACAAATCAAGTCGCACGATAAACGAGCCGAGAGAGCACTGAGCTTGATTGCCATTCATCTGATCGAGCTTTTGCCTTGAGCTCTTTTTTTAGTTATAACTTTCGTTGTAGCCAGCAAGTTAATTATGAATTTTGCATGGGTGTTTTTAAACTACACAATAATAATAATAATAAAAAAAACCAACTTTAAAATAACAAATGTAAATATTGCACTAAGCTTAAAATTCTATGCTATGTTTGGTGAGCTCGCAGCTTTCTATCTAGACTATCGTTAAGTGAATCAAAACTCAGGTCAACCCGGAGCGGCGCATGCGCTGCAAATGCAGCTGCTCCTCAGTGATGCATCCAACGCTCTATCTCTCTCTATCTAGTGCGTAGCGCCAGATCTATGCGCTTGGAACAAGAAGAACGTGCCCGCCGCATAAGCCAAGAAGTTGAACAAGCCAAAGACGCCAGCTGCCGTATTGGAGCCATGTCCGTATTGATTCGACTCTGCCCATCTGGCCAGCTGCACCACAAAGCCAATGAAGTACAGCAATGTCAGCACAGCGGTCGTCAAAAGTTCCTATAAATTATAGAAGTGGTAAGTGGGCAAAATCTAAAGATCATAATACAAGTGAAAATTTAAATGCAGCATGTACTTACAGAGAAAATCCAATTGATGGCCACATTGAGTGCTTCGCGTATGCCCAGGAAATAGGCGGCCATCAGCAAGATGGTTATGATGAAAGAGATGACAACCGCAAACAAAAAGAAACCCGTAGCTGATGCCAGAGCCGGCGATGCAAGCGCCATACAAATAATTCCCAATATCTGCAAA